>NC_086446.1:340671945-340971945 GCF_028390025.1 Pseudophryne corroboree
ACACAAACCCGACGCTGACCGGCGATCCACTTTGCAGCTGTCCATCGCGCCTGCGCATTGCAGTGCATACTCATGCGCAGTTCGGATCTGATCGCCTACTGTGCGAAAACGCACAGCAGCGATCAGATCTGAATTACTCCCTTGGTTCCTAAAGTAAGCATCAAGTGCTTCAGCAGAACAGCTGCATATTAGGTAGCGATCTATATACATTCCTCAGAGACCGGGCTCTGAAGCATATATGAAATGAATGATGTCATGACCAAATCTCTAATGACTGTCTGGTTTGTTATTTAACGTAGGGTCCATCCCGGAACTGCCCACGTGGCATTTAATTTAAGTACAAATAATTGTACATAATATACCCTGTGAAATAACTACAGAAAATATGGTATGTACCCATTAATTTCCATTCTTTAAACTACGAGTTCAGACACGACTGCAATGTGATGTGGGATGGTTAGATACCTAATTGTTCAAAACCATAAGTCATAGTGATTTCCAAATTGAACCTAACCTGCACATAGACCTCATATATTTTCCTCGGATTTTGGAAGCTCCATGCTGTCCTAGAAATATTGTTTTACTTCAAAAACAGATACACATATGGTTATGTCTTTGTTCTTTGTCTGGTGTCTGTTTATTCCTGCCTACTCCTACTGGTTTGTTGACAGTTTCCCAGATCTAACAAATCAATATGCGCCCACTTACAATAGGCCTGGTTTATAATAGAGATGAGCGGGTTCGGTTTCTTTGAATCCGAACCCGCACGAACTTCACTTTTTTTTCCACGGGTCCGAGCGACTCGGATCTTCCCGCCTTGCTCGGTTAACCCGAGCGCGCCCGAACGTCATCATGACGCTGTCGGATTCTCGCGAGGCTCGGATTCTATCGCGAGACTCGGATTCTATATAAGGAGCCGCGCGTCGCCGCCATTTTCACTCGTGCATTGAGATTGATAGGGAGAGGACGTGTCTGGCGTCCTCTCCATTAGAATAGAGATAGATAGATTAGATAGAGAGAGATTGTGCAGAGTCGCAGACAGAGTTAGTTTACCACAGTCAGTGACCAGTGCAGTTGCTAGTTAACTTTTATTTAATATAATATATCCGTTCACTTCTCTCTGCTATATCCGTTCTCTGCCTGAAAAAAAAAACGATACACAGCACAGTCAGTCACACAGTGTGACTCAGTCTGTGTGCACTCAGCTCAGCCCAGTGTGCTGCACAGTCATCAATGTATAAATTAAAAGCTTATAATTAATTGTGGGGGAGACTGGGGAGCACTGCAGGTTGTTAGCAGGAGCCAGGAGTACAATTATATTAATTAACAGTGCACACTTTTGCTGCAGGAGTGGTGACCAGTGCCTGACCACCAGTATAGTATTGTTGTATACTACTAATATCTCTTTAAATATCAACCAGTCTATATTAGCAGCAGACACAGTACAGTGCGGTAGTTCACGGCTGTGGCTACCTCTGTGTCGGCACACGGCAGGCAGTCCGTCCGACCAGAATTGTATTATTTATTATTATATACCTACCACCTAACCGTGGTTTTTTTTTCATTCTTTATACCGTCATAGTGTCATCCTAATTGTTACGAGTATACTACTATCTCTTTATCAACCAGTGTACAGTGCGGTAGTTCACGGCTGTGGCTACCTCTGTGTCGGCACACGGCAGGCAGTCCGTCCGACCAGAATTGTATTATTTATTATTATATACCTACCACCTAACCGTGGTTTTTTTTTCATTCTTTATACCGTCATAGTGTCATCCTAATTGTTACGAGTATACTACTATCTCTTTATCAACCAGTGTACAGTGCGGTAGTTCACGGCTGTGGCTACCTCTGTGTCGGCACACGGCAGGCAGTCCGTCCGACCAGAATTGTATTATTTATTATTATATACCTACCACCTAACCGTGGTTTTTTTTTCATTCTTTATACCGTCATAGTGTCATCCTAATTGTTACGAGTATACTACTATCTCTTTATCAACCAGTGTACAGTGCGGTAGTTCACGGCTGTGGCTACCTCTGTGTCGGCACACGGCAGGCAGTCCGTCCGACCAGAATTGTATTATTTATTATTATATACCTACCACCTAACCGTGGTTTTTTTTTCATTCTTTATACCGTCATAGTGTCATCCTAATTGTTACGAGTATACTACTATCTCTTTATCAACCAGTGTACAGTGCGGTAGTTCACGGCTGTGGCTACCTCTGTGTCGGCACACGGCAGGCAGTCCGTCCGACCAGAATTGTATTATTTATTATTATATACCTACCACCTAACCGTGGTTTTTTTTTCATTCTTTATACCGTCATAGTGTCATCCTAATTGTTACGAGTATACTACTATCTCTTTATCAACCAGTGTACAGTGCGGTAGTTCACGGCTGTGGCTACCTCTGTGTCGGCACACGGCAGGCAGTCCGTCCGACCAGAATTGTATTATTTATTATTATATACCTACCACCTAACCGTGGTTTTTTTTTCATTCTTTATACCGTCATAGTGTCATCCTAATTGTTACGAGTATACTACTATCTCTTTATCAACCAGTGTACAGTGCGGTAGTTCACGGCTGTGGCTACCTCTGTGTCGGCAGTCGGCAGGCAGTCCGTCCATCCATAATTGTATTATTATTATAATATATACCACCTAACCGTGGTTTTTTTTTCATTCTTTATACCGTCGTCATAGTGTCATACTAGTTGTTACGAGTATACTACTATCTCTTTATCAACCAGTGTACAGTGCGGTAGTTCACGGCTGTGGCTACCTCTGTGTCGGCAGTCGGCAGGCAGTCCGTCCATCCATAATTGTATTATTATTATAATATATACCACCTAACTGTGGTTTTTTTTGCATTCTTTATACCGTCGTCATAGTGTCATACTAGTTGTTACGAGTATACTACTATCTCTTTATCAACCAGTGTACAGTGCGGTAGTTCACGGCTGTGGCTACCTCTGTGTCGGCAGTCGGCAGGCAGTCCGTCCATCCATAATTGTATTATTATTATAATATATACCACCTAACCGTGGTTTTTTTTTCATTCTTTATACCGTCGTCATAGTGTCATACTAGTTGTTACGAGTATACTACTATCTCTTTATCAACCAGTGTACAGTGCGGTAGTTCACGGCTGTGGCTACCTCTGTGTCGGCAGTCGGCAGGCAGTCCGTCCATCCATAATTGTATTATTATTATAATATATACCACCTAACTGTGGTTTTTTTTGCATTCTTTATACCGTCGTCATAGTGTCATACTAGTTGTTACGAGTATACTACTATCTCTTTATCAACCAGTGTACAGTGCGGTAGTTCACGGCTGTGGCTACCTCTGTGTCGGCAGTCGGCAGGCAGTCCGTCCATCCATAATTGTATTATTATTATAATATATACCACCTAACCGTGGTTTTTTTTTCATTCTTTATACCGTCGTCATAGTGTCATACTAGTTGTTACGAGTATACTACTATCTCTTTATCAACCAGTGTACAGTGCGGTAGTTCACGGCTGTGGCTACCTCTGTGTCGGCAGTCGGCAGGCAGTCCGTCCATCCATAATTGTATTATTATTATAATATATACCACCTAACCGTGGTTTTTTTTTCATTCTTTATACCGTCGTCATAGTGTCATACTAGTTGTTACGAGTATACTACTATCTCTTTATCAACCAGTGTACAGTGCGGTAGTTCACGGCTGTGGCTACCTCTGTGTCGGCAGTCGGCAGGCAGTCCGTCCATCCATAATTGTATTATTATTATAATATATACCACCTAACCGTGGTTTTTTTTTCATTCTTTATACCGTCGTCATAGTGTCATACTAGTTGTTACGAGTATACTACTATCTCTTTATCAACCAGTGTACAGTGCGGTAGTTCACGGCTGTGGCTACCTCTGTGTCGGCAGTCGGCAGGCAGTCCGTCCATCCATAATTGTATTATTATTATAATATATACCACCTAACCGTGGTTTTTTTTTCATTCTTTATACCGTCGTCATAGTGTCATACTAGTTGTTACGAGTATACTACTATCTCTTTATCAACCAGTGTACAGTGCGGTAGTTCACGGCTGTGGCTACCTCTGTGTCGGCAGTCGGCAGGCAGTCCGTCCATCCATAATTGTATTATTATTATAATATATACCACCTAACCGTGGTTTTTTTTTCATTCTTTATACCGTCGTCATAGTGTCATACTAGTTGTTACGAGTATACTACTATCTCTTTATCAACCAGTGTACAGTGCGGTAGTTCACGGCTGTGGCTACCTCTGTGTCGGCAGTCGGCAGGCAGTCCGTCCATCCATAATTGTATTATTATTATAATATATACCACCTAACCGTGGTTTTTTTATACCACCTAACCGTGGCAGTCCGTCCATAATTGTATACTAGTATCCAATCCATCCATCTCCATTGTTTACCTGAGGTGCCTTTTAGTTCTGCCTATAAAATATGGAGAACAAAAAAGTTGAGGTTCCAAAATTAGGGAAAGATCAAGATCCACTTCCACCTCGTGCTGAAGCTGCTGCCACTAGTCATGGCCGAGACGATGAAATGCCAGCAACGTCGTCTGCCAAGGCCGATGCCCAATGTCATAGTACAGAGCATGTCAAATCCAAAACACCAAATATCAGAAAAAAAAGGACTCCAAAACCTAAAATAAAATTGTCGGAGGAGAAGCGTAAACTTGCCAATATGCCATTTACCACACGGAGTGGCAAGGAACGGCTGAGGCCCTGGCCTATGTTCATGGCTAGTGGTTCAGCTTCACATGAGGATGGAAGCACTCAGCCTCTCGCTAGAAAACTGAAAAGACTCAAGCTGGCAAAAGCACCGCAAAGAACTGTGCGTTCTTTGAAATCCCAAATCCACAAGGAGAGTCCAATTGTGTCGTTTGCGATGCCTGACCTTCCCAACACTGGACGTGAAGAGCATGCGCCTTCCACTATTTGCATGCCCCCTGCAAGTGCTGGAAGGAGCACCCGCAGTCCAGTTCCTGATAGTCAGATTGAAGATGTCAGTGTTGAAGTACACCAGGATGAGGAGGATATGGGTGTTGCTGGCGCTGGGGAGGAAATTGACCAGGAGGATTCTGATGGTGAGGTGGTTTGTTTAAGTCAGGCACCCGGGGAGACACCTGTTGTCCGTGGGAGGAATATGGCCGTTGACATGCCAGGTGAAAATACCAAAAAAATCAGCTCTTCGGTGTGGAGGTATTTCACCAGAAATGCGGACAACAGGTGTCAAGCCGTGTGTTCCCTTTGTCAAGCTGTAATAAGTAGGGGTAAGGACGTTAACCACCTCGGAACATCCTCCCTTATACGTCACCTGCAGCGCATTCATAATAAGTCAGTGACAAGTTCAAAAACTTTGGGTGACAGCGGAAGCAGTCCACTGACCAGTAAATCCCTTCCTCTTGTAACCAAGCTCACGCAAACCACCCCACCAACTCCCTCAGTGTCAATTTCCTCCTTCCCCAGGAATGCCAATAGTCCTGCAGGCCATGTCACTGGCAAGTCTGACGAGTCCTCTCCTGCCTGGGATTCCTCCGATGCATCCTTGCGTGTAACGCCTACTGCTGCTGGCGCTGCTGTTGTTGCCGCTGGGAGTCGATGGTCATCCCAGAGGGGAAGTCGTAAGCCCACTTGTACTACTTCCAGTAAGCAATTGACTGTTCAACAGTCCTTTGCGAGGAAGATGAAATATCACAGCAGTCATCCTACTGCAAAGCGGATAACTGAGTCCTTGACAACTATGTTGGTGTTAGACGTGCGTCCGGTATCCGCCGTTAGTTCACAGGGAACTAGACAATTTATTGAGGCAGTGTGCCCCCGTTACCAAATACCATCTAGGTTCCACTTCTCTAGGCAGGCGATACCGAGAATGTACACGGACGTCAGAAAAAGACTCACCAGTCTCCTAAAAAATGCAGTTGTACCCAATGTCCACTTAACCACGGACATGTGGACAAGTGGAGCAGGGCAGGGTCAGGACTATATGACTGTGACAGCCCACTGGGTAGATGTATGGACTCCCGCCGCAAGAACAGCAGCGGCGGCACCAGTAGCAGCATCTCGCAAACGCCAACTCCTTCCTCCTAGGCAGGCTACGCTTTGTATCACCGCTTTCCAGAATACGCACACAGCTGAAAACCTCTTACGGCAACTGAGGAAGATCATCGCGGAATGGCTTACCCCAATTGGACTCTCCTGTGGATTTGTGGCATCGGACAACGCCAGCAATATTGTGTGTGCATTAAATATGGGCAAATTCCAGCACGTCCCATGTTTTGCACATACCTTGAATTTGGTGGTGCAGAATTTTTTAAAAAACGACAGGGGCGTGCAAGAGATGCTGTCGGTGGCCAGAAAAATTGCGGGACACTTTCGGCGTACAGGCACCACGTACAGAAGACTGGAGCACCACCAAAAACTACTGAACCTGCCCTGCCATCATCTGAAGCAAGAAGTGGTAACGAGGTGGAATTCAACCCTCTATATGCTTCAGAGGTTGGAGGAGCAGCAAAAGGCCATTCAAGCCTATACAATTGAGCACGATATAGGAGATGGAATGCACCTGTCTCAAGTGCAGTGGAGAATGATTTCAACGTTGTGCAAGGTTCTGATGCCCTTTGAACTTGCCACACGTGAAGTCAGTTCAGACACTGCCAGCCTGAGTCAGGTCATTCCCCTCATCAGGCTTTTGCAGAAGAAGCTGGAGGCATTGAAGAAGGAGCTAACACGGAGCGATTCCGCTAGGCATGTGGGACTTGTGGATGCAGCCCTTAATTCGCTTAACAAGGATTCACGGGTGGTCAATCTGTTGAAATCAGAGCACTACATTTTGGCCACCGTGCTCGATCCTAGATTTAAAGCCTACCTTGGATCTCTCTTTCCGGCAGACACAGGTCTGCTGGGGTTGAAAGACCTGCTGGTGACAAAATTGTCAAGTCAAGCGGAACGCGACCTGTCAACATCTCCTCCTTCACATTCTCCCGCAACTGGGGGTGCGAGGAAAAGGCTCAGAATTCCGAGCCCACCCGCTGGCGGTGATGCAGGGCAGTCTGGAGCGACTGCTGATGCTGACATCTGGTCCGGACTGAAGGACCTGCCAACGATTACGGACATGTCGTCTACTGTCACTGCATATGATTCTCTCAACATTGATAGAATGGTGGAGGATTATATGAGTGACCGCATCCAAGTAGGCACGTCACACAGTCCGTACTTATACTGGCAGGAAAAAGAGGCAATTTGGAGGCCCTTGCACAAACTGGCTTTATTCTACCTAAGTTGCCCTCCCACAAGTGTGTACTCCGAAAGAGTGTTTAGTGCCGCCGCTCACCTTGTCAGCAATCGGCGTACGAGGTTACATCCAGAAAATGTGGAGAAGATGATGTTCATTAAAATGAATTATAATCAATTCCTCCGCGGAGACATTGACCAGCAGCAATTGCCTCCACAAAGTACACAGGGAGCTGAGATGGTGGATTCCAGTGGGGACGAATTGATAATCTGTGAGGAGGGGGATGTACACGGTGATATATCGGAGGGTGAAGATGAGGTGGACATCTTGCCTCTGTAGAGCCAGTTTGTGCAAGGAGAGATTAATTGCTTCTTTTTTGGGGGGGGTCCAAACCAACCCGTCATATCAGTCACAGTCGTGTGGCAGACCCTGTCACTGAAATGATGGGTTGGTTAAAGTGTGCATGTCCTGTTTTGTTTATACAACATAAGGGTGGGTGGGAGGGCCCAAGGATAATTCCATCTTGCACCTCTTTTTTCTTTTCTTTTTCTTTGCATCATGTGCTGATTGGGGAGGGTTTTTTGGAAGGGACATCCTGCGTGACACTGCAGTGCCACTCCTAGATGGGCCCGGTGTTTGTGTCGGCCACTAGGGTCGCTAATCTTACTCACACAGCTACCTCATTGCGCCTCTTTTTTTCTTTGCGTCATGTGCTGTTTGGGGAGGGTTTTTTGGAAGGGACATCCTGCGTGACACTGCAGTGCCACTCCTAGATGGGCCCGGTGTTTGTGTCGGCCACTAGGGTCGCTAATCTTACTCACACAGTCAGCTACCTCATTGCGCCTCTTTTTTTCTTTGCGTCATGTGCTGTTTGGGGAGGGTTTTTTGGAAGGGCCATCCTGCGTGACACTGCAGTGCCACTCCTAGATGGGCCCGGTGTTTGTGTCGGCCACTAGGGTCGCTAATCTTACTCACACAGCTACCTCATTGCGCCTCTTTTTTTCTTTGCGTCATGTGCTGTTTGGGGAGGGTTTTTTGGAAGGGCCATCCTGCGTGACACTGCAGTGCCACTCCTAGATGGGCCCGGTGTTTGTGTCGGCCACTAGGGTCGCTAATCTTACTCACACAGCTACCTCATTGCGCCTCTTTTTTTCTTTGCGTCATGTGCTGTTTGGGGAGGGTTTTTTGGAAGGGACATCCTGCGTGACACTGCAGTGCCACTCCTAGATGGGCCCGGTGTTTGTGTCGGCCACTAGGGTCGCTTATCTTACTCACACAGCGACCTCGGTGCAAATTTTAGGACTAAAAATAATATTGTGAGGTGTGAGGTATTCAGAATAGACTGAAAATGAGTGTAAATTATGGTTTTTGAGGTTAATAATACTTTGGGATCAAAATGACCCCCAAATTCTATGATTTAAGCTGTTTTTTAGTGTTTTTGGAAAAAAACACCCGAATCCAAAACACACCCGAATCCGACAAAAATAATTCGGTGAGGTTTTGCCAAAACGCGTTCGAACCCAAAACACGGCCGCGGAACCGAACCCAAAACCAAAACACAAAACCCGAAAAATTTCAGGCGCTCATCTCTAGTTTATAAATCCCTGGTCAGGTAATTGGGTTTCCTGATCAGAGCATTGTCCTTAGAGATATACATTCTAATGAACTACCCAGGGCATCCTGAGTGATTGAAACTTCCTATTTCTCGATGAGGACAGAATTATGACACAACATCGATAGTCACAGCGAAAGCATTCCCATTACCTGTCCACTGTGTGAGGCAGATTTATCTAACATCAAAGAAAAACATAACTAGCAATATGTCCTATTAAACCTATACCTCTACACTAGGGGATAGATTGTGTATTTCTAGAAGGGAAGATATCTCTTAACAAGAGCTTCCTCTTGTTAGGGAGACATTTAGTAAGCAGTGATAAGAGCGGAGAAGTGAGCCAGTGGAGAAGTTGCCCCATCAACCAATCAGCAGCTCTGTATCATTTTATAGTATGCAAATTATAGATGGTACTTCAGTGCTGATTGATTGCCATGGGCAACTTCTCCACTGGCTCACTTCTCCGCTCTTATCACTGCTTAGTAAATGTCCCCCTAAGTCCCAAATGACACCAGGTGCCATGTCGTCAGAGGAATTATCCGTGAAGTAATAAACTGTTGCATACATGACCGCCACAATTTTTTCTGGCTTGAGTAGTGAAGACTCATTAAGTTACCATTTGCAGGGGCTGGAGGCAAATTGGATAATGTCTAAAAGTATGTATACTCCAACATGATTTGTCCATGAGAAAGGGGTAATTTCGGCAATCACCGGAGATAAAGAGGGGTCTATTCATGAAGCAGTGAAAAGAGTGGAAAAGTTGCCCATGGCAACCAATCAGTGTTGAGGTAACATTTAAAAAGTGCATTCTATAAAATTACATGTAGCAGCTGATTGGTTTCCATTGGCAACTTCTCCACTGGCTCACTGACCCCACAGTGAGATATGGCAATCATGTCAATGTGGGAGTATATTTGCTGAGGGTTGGAAAGTGAGTGAAATCTATGGGGGTAGTATTGATTAGGAAGCAGCTTCTATTGTTTTAGCAAAGAACTGTTTAAAGGGGGGTACACGCTGAGTGACATTTACTTAATTTCTATGCAATCTGACTAGATTGCTTAGAAATTAAGCACACATCGCTCTGTGTGTAGGGTTCCGGCGACAGCGATGCGCGGCCCCACGCATCGCTGGCTCTAGATTTGGCATGCATGCATGCACGCCAAATCTAGTCAGGTCGCTCACTTCACCGCTGTGTAAACTGAGCTGCCCCCCCCCCCCCCCATCCCCGCCCCTCCGCTCAGCACACAGCGCGATGTGTGCTGAGCAGGGGGAGAGATGTAGCTGAGTGGTCTGTGAAAGATCGCTCAGCACACATCTCTACATGTGTACCCCCCCTTTAGAATCCTTAGTTGGTTTGTACTCAATTCCACCTAATGGAAGAACAGATTTATCTAACAATAGGTTAATGACTGTGTTAAAGTCTCCCCTATTATCACACAGCCTTGCATAACTCGCTCAATGCATCTGAACAATATAGTGAAGAAGGACATAAACTGAAATACTGTACATGTGACTGTTTCGGAGCAGAGTGTTCCAAACATAACAAGATATTGGGTCAGCAAGTGTCTACATCAGGATAAATGGTACGCTACTACATATTAAAATTGCCAAACCCACTTTTTGCAGTATGACAAAACAAAGAAGATTTTTTTTCTTTATTTGTTTGCTTTGTAGCAGAGAGTGCTGCTTGTCCTGGAATGTTGAGGCGCTGTTTAGAAGAGAAAAAGCTACTATTCACCTACTTGAGTAGAAACCTGAGCAACAAGTTAACACTAGGCATCATCTTCCCATCCGCACATAGTATCATACATTAAGTTATTAACTCCCATATTTAAGAAATAGATCTCTTTTCCCCACCTAGCCCTGAAATGACATTAATACTCCTCAGTCCTCACATCTATCAGGGACCCACATATTGCACGTTTAGCCCCTACAATATAGGAATAGCCTTTAACAACACCCCATTACAATAATAGCCTCTACATTTAAGACATAACATTATATATTCAGCTGTATTTAGCCGTCTACTATATAATACATTTTTTTAGTAAATTCTTTGCTGTTAGAAAGAAATTGAGGGGGAGGGGGTCTTGTAATGGTACAGTCTCTAATAAGTGCTTTTCTGGTAAGTATCTTTATTGACTTCAGTTGTATCTCTCAGGTAAGCATCATTTTCCTTAATTGTACTATTTAGCTTATGAATTTTTATTATTATTATTATTATTATTATTATTCTTTTTTCCCACTAGCGAGTAATGATATAATGTGTCCGTACATTACTATTTTTGGTGCTTCCCAAAAAACATGGGATTATCCCAAAACTCTAGATTGGACATTTTGTCCATCAGAAGTTTCTGGGTAGGCCAGTTGGCTTCAGGGGGCTGCCTTAAGCGTTGTATATAATTTTATTATTTTTCCTTCTAGTGATGGCTGCACAGGACAGGTGGACTGTTTAGGGTTGGCCACGGCCGTGCACGCTTATGGACAGAAGTAAAACTCTTTGACTAGTTACCAGTGCCTGTTGTTTGCCTATTTTGCCCATATTTTTAGCATATTTTTCCTTTGCACCAGAAAAGCTTCAACCCATGGAGGTGAGCTGGCAAACAGAAAAACACCTACCTATCTTGCTTTATAATTTATAGCCTTTTTTTTTTTATTAAATCTTTTTATTAAACAGTCATATCAGTACAAATAATAAAAAAATAAGATACATGCAGTTCTTAGGATTTCAAAAAAATAAACAAACCCATAGTTAAAAGATGCATCGTAGATCCCGGAGAACCAATAATATGGCAATATGACTGTGGATTTTCTAAATTTTTCAAAAAGAAGTGAAAAAGGCAAGTAGAAAAAAGAAAAGTGAAGAAAATAAAAAGGGAGAGAGAAAGAGGGGGAAAGAGGGAGAGCCGGGGGGGACATAAAACATACATAATAATAGAGACTAAGACAGAATGAAAGTTCACTCTATACCAAGTAGTCGAGTCAAATATTTTCCAAATTCGATCCTGGGAATGAACAGGTAAGCTAAGTATAAAAGCACCTCATTTCTTGTAGAAAGAATCTACACCCCTTTCAATATTGAAGATGGCTATACGGCATTCATGAAATAAAACATTCATTACTGCACTTTCCCATTCTTTTATTGTTGGAGCTGTGGGATGTATCCAGTGGAAAAGGATCACATGTTTGGCGATGGTAATCATTACTGTTACGACCGGGACTAAAGTTATTATTTCAAAATCTAGTAGCCATGAAGAGAAGTCAGCAAACAACATTGGTCTTACTGAAAGGGGCAGATCAAGGTTAAACGTCCTATTAAGAAATCTTAGAAGCTTAAACCAAAATTTCTTTATCTTACTACATGTCCAAAAGTTATGCGTAAAATTGGCTCCGAGTACCGAGCATTTAGGACATAGACCCAGCTCCAGAGCATTAAAATGTTTCCTTTGGGAGGGGGACACATACATTCTATTGAAAACTCAAATATGCACCTCTTGGAGGCGAGCTGCCTTTAAGTATTTGAGAGACTGCTTTGAATGTTTTAAAGTATCCAAGATATCTGGAACATCAGGGATTTCCTTTTTCCACGCCAGGTATAGCGGATCCCATGAAGGGGCGTTAGCTTATAATTTATAGCCTTCTTAAATAGCTGTTATGCTTCATTCTGACTTAAACTTGCAGAAACAGATATTTCTGCAAGTTTTAAGGCCAAAATTACTTTGATCGATAGACCCCTAAAAACTACGCTTATCACATTCTTATTTGGAATCAGTGAAAACAAGTTGAAACAACTGAATTCTCTTAGAACACACAGGATTTAATATGTCACATGCTTCTTCAATAATGATAGTTATTGTATTACAGAATTATAATGTAAAATAGTTTCTTAAAATAGAATGTAAACCGAACTCAGAATAATAACTACACTCACATTCATACTATTTCAACTAAACTGCTACATGGATGAATAGTAGAAGGTCCGGACAATTTCTCTGTATCAGACTGATCCACAAAACTGAAAACAGATTTTCTTTAATCTTTTGAAACACCCCTCCTCACTGAAAGAGATGCAGTGATCCGCTTTACAACTGGTTTATTGCCTTCTTATCTAACACTTCTTATTTAGGGGTCACAAAAATATGCCATGCCTTCCATCTCAGCACAGCATAGAAATATTTTTTTTCCTTTCAGAATTATCTTTATCAGGCTATAACAATGACATGGGTGGTGTATCTAGTTAATGTTTTGTTTTTCAACATAATCATTATATAACTATGTATATGTTTATTTTTAATGTGTATAAATGGAATTGTGTGTGTATCCCAGGGTGTGTACAGTTTGGGACAATGTATGCCTCTTCCATCAATCAAATTTTATGTTGTTTGTCAGGCAACTAATTATTTCTTACAAGACATGAGTGATAGGAGTCATCTCCAGGAGTGACCTCTTTAGTGGTAGTTTAAAGGAGCAGTCATTGTAAGCTGTAAGCAACACAACCAACAAAACAATGCGATTTTTGCCAAGCATGTATCTGTTAAACTCACACATCAGAAATCTACTAAACTGCTGGGCTGCTTCAGAATAATTGTGTTTCATCCTATGGCTCAGTAATGAATACGCCATATAAATTGAGGATAATAATAATAATAATAATAATAATAATTGTTATTATTATTATTATTATTATTATTATTAATCTGCTAACAGTGTCACAGTCACATGATAATAGTGCCATAACCCCAGGTACCTGGTATATTTATTTCTGTGGTTACCATAAGGATCAAAAGTGTGTTGTTTGTAACCTTCTTTAAGGTCTAGACCTGTACACAAGAAATTAAAAGGAAAACATGCAAACTCACCAGTGCATTCAATCTTGTTGCTTATTGATTAGTGCTTCATGTTCTAAAATCTAACTGGCTGCTTAACCAAACAAAATAACTAAACTGGTGATTCTCTCAGGCTAAATTACGGTATAGCCAAATACTATAGCTCCAAAGTGATACTGCTATAGCGTCCACAGACATAAACATAAAAATATCCATACTAATGTATAAGGGGTATGAGCAGAGTCGGCAAACTGGTAGGTACAGGCCAGTCAATTGAGAGTCTTCCTTACCTGTATTGTTTTCCCCCTGGGCAGATGGTGACTTCATTTGGTATTCACTATTCACATAGGAGATCACATGGTTCAGAACACACCTGTTTGAGAAGAAATATAACCAACGTCACCATCATATAGCAGATAATACAAAGTAACAGAAATACTGGTGCAGAGTAAAATGTAAACTTCCTTTATCAAACAATATAATACAGTATTATCAAACTGTATTTGTTAATTTGGTACCATTTGTAGAAGTAATGTTTTTTTAGAATGAAGATTGCTGTCCCTGAGCAAGCATTTTCCTTCAAATCCTGTCAGTTGTGGATAATCTCCACCCATTTACCCCACCCCCCTCCCCCGCCTCCAGTTCTTTTCAGTCCTATCCCCCTTGTGTCTCCCCAGCCCCTGACCCTTCTGTGCCTCCAGCCCCACATTGTCCCTCTAGTCCTCACAGTGTCCCTCCAGCCCCTGCCCCTGGAATCTCTCCAGCCCTCACACTTTCTGTCTTCTGGTTGCTTGCTATGGCTTCTCTGCTCTGTCTTTCAGGGGTGCGGTGCTGCATGATGTCACACGTGCTGCGCCACAATAACAAAACAAAAAAACTGGGAAGTCACTGTAGCAATGAAGCTACAGTGGCTTCCCAGACAGACCCCATACCAGGGACGTGTGGTGAGGTAAATGGCTCAGGAGGCACTGGCTAGAACCAGAACTAGATTAACACACAATATATGAGCCAAAGGGTTTGTGTGGGCATTATACAAAGATGCAGCAGTATATACCGCTGGAAATCTGGTGAGTTTGGATTAGATATGTGTGGAAAAGATAGGCAGGGGAAGCAGTGCCTCATCTATCATAGACTTTTTACTCCAAAGTTTTGACTATAAAAATTATTACAATAATACAAAGAAGATATTTCTAATATATTCTTTGTATTTTTCATATATTTTATATAGTCAAACCTCTGGTTTTTGTATGTAATTGCATAATGAAAGCCCTCTCACGCACAGTGCGGCTGCGGCAATTGTGAATTTCTCAAGACTGCGTCCATCTCTGAATAGTCCCCTGAGAGTGAAGGATTATTACATCAGAAAAGAGATGAGCAGAGGAATGTGTTGGTGCATTATTGTAGCCAGCCTCAGAAGAAAATATCAAGTCAACTTCAATGCACAAAGTCATAATGCTTCCATTGTTTCTTATAGTTGATGTGGTAAATAATATATTTTGCCCAAGCCATTGGCCCTGCTGTAGTAATCTAGATAAAATGTACATTCTGTTGGAGTGAGATATATATATATATATATATATATATATATATATATATGTATACACAGGATTAAAGTGGTCCTGGAGAGGAGGTGGAACTCATTTACCATGCCGCCTACCCTCCCGCCCCCCCCCCCCCCCCCCCCGCCCCCTACACACACACATGCACTTATTCCCATTACACAGCATGTATTGCCCCTGATTCATATTACACCACGTAGTATTGCCGAATATTCAGGTTATGTCACTTAGTAGTGCCCTTTATTAAATTTGCACTACCCAATGGTGTCCTCTACACATGTTGTACCACACAGTAGTGCACATTATATACAATGCCCACAGTAGTGCCCCTTATACACAATTCCCACAACAGTAGTGCCCCTTGTACATAATGCCCGCAATAGCAGTGCCCTTACACAAAATGACCACAGTAGTGCTGCTTATACACAGCTCTACCTCTGTCACTCCAGCAGCTCACCACCTGTGTTCCTCAGAAGCTTCCCCACCTCTCTTGTTCCTCCAGCTCCCTCTCATCTTATCTTCAAGATGCACATAGCCTGCTCCTCTTCATGACTCCTCTTCACTTCAGCAGTGATGACAGCATGGCATAACATAAGCTGTGCTGGAAAATTAAGCCACTTGGAGCTGAGGGGGGGATGAATGCTCTCCAACAGACACAGCGTGTGTGAGTACCAGGAGGGGTGGGCTGTAAATGGAGGAGGATCATAGAGCCACGAGGACCTGAGGAAAAAGGAGGTGGCGGCAGCTCATCAGTAACATTAGCACACCCTGCATCATCTATTGATGTATGTGACGGGGCGGTTTTTCTGTTGGAATTACTGTGCAGGGCAACAGAAATGGTGGAACTGGTTCCCCCTACCATTACAGGTGGTGGAACTCAGTTCCACCTCGTTCCCCTTCACTTTAACCCCTGTATAATAAGATTTTACTTACCGGTAAATCTATTTCTCGTAGTCCGTAGTGGATGCTGGGGACTCCGTAAGGACCATGGGGAATAGACGGGCTCCGCAGGAGACAGGGCACTTTAAGAAAGAATTTGGATACTGGTGTGCTCTGGCTCCTCCCTCTATGTCCCTCCTCCAGACCTCAGTTAGAGAAACTGTGCCCAGAAGAGCTGACAGTGCAAGGAAAGGATTTTGGAATCCAGGGCAAGACTCATACCAGTCACACCAATCACACCGTATAACTTGTGATAAACTTACCCAGTTAACAGTATGAACAACAACGGAGCATCAGGTCAACCCTGATGCAACCACAACATAACCCTTAGTTAAGCAATAACTATATACAAGTATTGCAGAAGAAGTCCGCACTTGGGACAGGCGCCCAGCATCCACTACGGACTACGAGAAATAGATTTACCGGTAAGTAAAATGTTATTTTCTCTAACGTCCTAGTGGATGCTGGGGACTCCGTAAGGACCATGGGGATTATACCAAAGCTCCCAAACGGGCGGGAGAGTGCGGATGACTCTGCAGCACCGAATGAGCAAACACAAGGTCCTCCTCAGCCAGGGTATCAAACTTGTAAAACTTTGCAAAAGTGTTCGAACCTGACCAAGTAGCTGCTCTGCAAAGCTGTAATGCCGAGACCCCTCGGGCAGCCGCCCAAGAAGAGCCCACCTTCCTTGTGGAGTGGGCTTTTACTGATTTTGGAAGCGGCAATCCAGCCGCAGAATGAGCCTGCTGAATCGTGTTACAGATCCAGCGAGCAATAGTTTGCTTTGAAGCAGGAGCACCCAGCTTGTTGGATGCATACAGGATAAACAGCGACTCAGTTTTCCTGACTCTAGCCGTTCTGGCTACATAATCATATGAAAAGATGACACCACTTTTGGCAGAAATTGTGGACGGGTCCGCAATTCTGCCCTGTCCATATGGAAAACCAGATAGGGGCTTTTATGTGACAAAGCCGCTAATTCTGACACACGCCTAGCTGAAGCCAAGGCTAATAGCATGACCACCTTCCATGTGAGAAATTTTAACTCCACGGTTTTGAGTGGCTCAAACCAGTGTGACTTCAGGAAACTCAACACCACGTTAAGATCCCAAGGTGCCACTGGATGCACAAAAGGGGGCTGAATATGCAGCACTCCCTTTACAAACGTCTGAACTTCAGGAAGAGAAGCCAGTTCTTTTTGAAAGAAAATGGATAGGGCCGAAATCTGGACCTTAATGGAACCCAATTTCAGGCCCAAAGTCACTCCCGACTGTAGGAAGTGAAGGAAACGGCCCAGCTGGAATTCCTCCGTAGGTGCATTCCTGGCCTCACACCAAGCAACATATTTTCGCCATATACGGTGATAATGTTGTGCCGTCACGTACTTCCTAGCCTTTATCAGCGTAGGAATAACCTCATCCAGAATGCCTTTTTCTGCTAGGATCCGGCGTTCAACCGCCATGCCGTCAAACGCAGCCGCGGTAAGTCTTGGAACAGACAGGGCCCCTGTTGCAACAAGTCCTGTCTTAGAGGCAGAGGCCATGGATCCTCTGTGAGCATTTCTTGCAGATCTGGATACCAAGTCCTTCTTGGCCAATCCGGAACAATGAGTATTGTTCTCACTCCTCTTTTTCTTATGATTCTCAGCACCTTGGGTATGAGAGGAAGAGGAGGAAATACATAAACCGACTGGAACACCCACGGTGTCACTGAGGGTCTCTTGACCTGGCGCAATACCTCTGTAGCTTTTTGTTGAGGCGGGATGCCATCATGTCCACCTGTGGCAGTTCCCACCGACTTGCAATCTGCGTGAAGACTTCTTGATGAAGCCCCCACTCTCCCGGGTGGAGGTCGTGCCTGCTGAGGAAGTCTGCTTCCCAGTTGTCCACTCCCGGAATGAACACTGCTGACAGTGCTCTTACGTGATTCTCCGCCCAGCGAAGAATTCTGGTGGCTTCCGCCATCGCCACCCTGCTCCTTGTGCCGCTTTGGCGGTTTACATGAGCCACTGCGGTGATGTTGTCTGACTGAATCAGCACCAATTGGTCGCGAAGCAGGGTCTCCGCTTGACTTAGGGCATTGTATATGGCCCTTAGTTCCAGGATATTGATGTGAAGGCAAGTCTCCTGACTTGACCACAGACCTTGGAAATTTCTTCCCTGTGTGACTGCCCCCCACCCTCGGAGGCTTGCATCCGTGGTCACCAGGACCCAGTCCTGAATGCCGAATCTGCGGCCCTCGAGAAGGTGAGCACTCTGCAGCCACCACAGGAGAGACACCCTGGCCCTGGGGGATAGGGTGATCAGCCGATGCATCTGTAGATGTGATCCGGACCACTTGTCCAACAGATCCCATTGAAAGGTCCTCGCATGGAACCTGCCGAAGGGAATGGCCTCGTATGATGCCACCCTTTTTCCCAGGACTCGCGTGCAGTGATGCACCGACACCTGTTTTGGTTTTAATAGGTCTCTGACCAGTGTCATGAGCTCCTGAGCCTTCTCCATCG
Source organism: Pseudophryne corroboree (assembly GCF_028390025.1). Classification (NCBI taxonomy): domain Eukaryota; kingdom Metazoa; phylum Chordata; class Amphibia; order Anura; family Myobatrachidae; genus Pseudophryne; species Pseudophryne corroboree. Next base: position 340,690,660 of record NC_086446.1, read on the forward strand.
GGAGATAAACCCTCTTCTGGTCTGTGTCCAGAATCATGCCCAGGAAGGGCAGACGAGTCGTAGGAATCAGCTGCGACTTTGGAATATTTAGAATCCAGCCGTGCTGTTGTAACACTTCCCGAGAGCGTGCTACGCTGATCAGCAACTGCTCTCTGGACCTCGCCTTTATGAGGAGATCGTCTAAGTATGGGATAATTGTGACCCCTTGCTTTCGCAGGAGCACCATCATTTCCGCCATTACCTTGGTAAATATTCTCGGTGCCGTGGAGAGACCAAACGGCAACGTCTGGAATTGGTAATGACAATCCTGTACCACAAATCTGAGGTACGCCTGATGAGGTGGATAAATGGGGACATGAAGGTATGCATCCTTTATGTCCAGAGACACCATAAAATCCCCCCCTTTCAGGCTTGCGATGACCGCTCTGAGCGATTCCATCTTGAACTTGAACCTTTTCAGGTATATGTTCAGGGATTTTAAATTCAATATGGGTCTGACCGAACCGTCCGGTTTCGGTACCACAAACATGGTCGAATAATAACCCTTTCCTTGTTGAAGGAGGGGAACCTTGACCACCACCTGCTGAAGATACAATTTGTGAATTGCAGCTAAAACTATTTCCCTCTCTAAGGGGGAAGCTGGCAGGGCCGATTTGAGGTATCGGTGAGGGGGCATCTCTTCGAATTCCAGCTTGTATCCCTGAGACACAATCTCTAGTGCCCAGGGATCCACCTGGGAGTGAACCCACTTGTGGCTGAAATTTCGGAGACGCGCCCCCACCGGGCTTAGCTCCGCTTGTGGAGCCCCAGCGTCATGCGGTGGATTTAGTGGAAGCCGGGGAGGACTTCTGTTCCTGGGAACTAGCTGTGTTGTGCAGCTTCTTTCCTCTGCCCCTGTCTCTGGCAAGAAAGGACGCACCTCGGACTTTCTTGCCCTTTTGTGATCGAAAGGACTGCATTTGGTAATACGGTGCTTTCTTAGGTTGTGAGGGAACATATGGCAAAAAATTTGACTTTCCAGCAGTAGCTGTGGAGACCAGGTCCGAGAGACCCTCCCCAAACAACTCCTCACCCTTGTAAGGTAAAACCTCCATGTGCCTTTTTGAGTCGGCATCACCTGTCCATTGCCGAGTCTACAGGATCCTTCTGGCAGAAATCGACATTGCATTTATTCTAGAGCCCAGAAGGCTAATGTCTCTTTGAGCATCTCTCATATATAGGACAGCGTTTTTTATATGCCCCAGGGTCATTAATATAGTATCCTTGTCCAAGGTATCAAGTTCCTCAGATAAGGTATCCGTCCATGCTGCTACAGCACTACACACCCAGGCCGATGCAATTGCCGGCCTTAGTAAGGTACCTGAATGTATATAAATGGACTTCAGGGTACCCTCTTGCTTTCTATCCGCAGCATCTTTTAGGGTGGCCGTATCCTGTGACGGCAGGGCTACCCTCTTGGATAAGCGTGTGAGAGCTTTGTCCACCCTAGGGGAGGATTCCTAGCGTAACCTGTCCGTTGGCGGCAAAGGATACGCCATAAGCATCCGTTTGGAAATCTGCAGTTTTTTATCTGGAGATTCCCAAGCCTTTTCACATAACTCATTTAGCTCATGTGAAGGGGGAAAGGTCACCACCTGCCTTTTTTCCCCATATATATGAACCCTCTTGTCAGGGACTGGGGTTTCCTCTGTGATGTGCAACACATCCTTTATTGCTATAATCATATAACGGATGGCTTTAGCCAATTTAGGCTGTAACTTTGCATCATCGCCATCGACACTGGAGTCAGAATCCGTGTCGATATCTGTGTCAACAATTTGGGATAGTGGGCGCTTCTGAGACCCTGACGGCCTCTGCGACATAGGATCAGGCATGGGCTGAGACCCAGACTGTCCTAAGGTTTCAGCTTTATCCAACCTTTTATGCAAGGAATTAGCATTATCATTTAAAACCTTACACATATCCATCCAATCAGGTGTCGGCGCCGTTGGCGGCGACCCCACATTCATTTGCTCCCGCTCAGTTTCCACATAGCCTTCCTCGTCAAACATGTCGACACAAGCGTACCGACACACCACACACACACAGGGGATGCTCTTTTTGAAGACAGTTCCCCCACAAGGCCTTTTGGAGAGACAGAGAGAGAGTATTCCAGTACACACCCCAGCGCTATATGTCCCAGGAATCACACAGTAACTTAGTGTTAACCCAGTAGCTGCTGTATAAAATGTTTTTTGCGCCTAATTTATGTGCCCGTCCTCTCTTTTTACCCTCTTCTACCGTGAATCTGCAGGGGAGAGCCTGGGGAGCTTCCTCTCAGTGGAGCTGTGGAGAGAAAATGGCGCTGGTGAGTGCTGAGGAAGAAGCCCCGCTCCCTCGGCGGCGGGCTTCTGTCCCACGTTTCTGTGTAAAATTATGGTGGGGGCTCATGCATATATACAGTGCCCAACTGTATATATGCCCAACTTTTGCCAAGAGGTCCTAATTGCTGCCCAGGGCGCCCCCCCCCTGGCGCCCTGGGCAGCAATACAGTGACCGGAGTGACCCCCCCCCCCCCCGCACCCTGGGCAGCAATACAGTGACTGGAGTGACTCTGGTCACCCTACAGTGACCGGAGTATGTGGGTTTAATGTGGGAGCAATGGCGCACAGCTGCAGTGCTGTGCGCTACCTCAGTGTGAAGACTGGAGTCTTCTGCCGCCGATTTTGAAGTCTTCTTGCTTCTTTCACCCGGCTTCTGTCCTCCGGCTCTGCGAGGGGGGCGGCGGCGCGGCTCCGGGATCGGACGACAAAGGGTGAGATCCTGTGTACGATCCCTCTGGAGCCAGGGCCGTCTTTTCGTATGGGCTCAATGGGCTCTTGCCCAAGGGCCCCAGGAGTAAAAGGGCCCTAGTCTGATAGCTGAGGGTCCCCTCTTTCCAGGGGTACCAGATTTTTGAAAATCGGCCCTGGGGAACCAGAGATATCAGACTTCAAAGCAGTGGTCCCCATCCAAGCCTGTTAATTGTTCTTCCCAGCCAGATATCTCGGTTTCTTTTTGACTTAGAGTTTTTCTGAGGGTATACTCCAAAAGCTGTGACTCACCCCTTTCAGTGGACACTGGCAGCTTGTCTCTACTATGCCCAGAACCAGAGATATCAGCCTTCAAGCAGCTGTTCCCTGCTCCAGCTCCACACTCCTAATATGCAGTTTTATATTTTTGTCGGTGGATTGCTCTGGCTTCTAAAGTCTGATCCCCAAGTCCCCAGTACCTCCTGAAAGGTGTCCCCAGTATCTCCTGACAAGTGTCCCCAGTACCTCCTGACAGGTGTCCCCAGTATCTCCTGACAAGTGTCCCCAGTACCTCCTGACAGGTGGGACTCTCTAGTTTTTTTTTTCCCCATTAAAGCTAAGAAATCTATTTCCAGGAACTGGAGATATCTGCAGTAAAGCACGCTGCCCTGACCCCCGGAAAATGATGAATATTAAGCCCACTCCATTATCCACTCCTCCCCTGTGTATTAAACACCCCCTACCACCCTAGAAGTCATGTACCAGGGCCACTTCATTCAGCACAATGCCCCCTTCTACAGTTTAGTGTTCTCCTTCCTGCCCCATCTGTGCAGTAAAGGAATAATTAGCAGAAATTATTTCTCCAGGTCCTACATACTGAGCGAAAGATAGAACCCCCCCTATCCCCCGCGGAACATCAAAGCTGCCGCTGATAGCTCCCCCCACCCCTTCCGCTGGTGGGTGGGTAGGGGCCCCAGTGCATTGCTGTGTCCAGGGGCCCACACTGCTGTTAAGACGTCTCTGTCTGGAGCTAATGGTGTCCAGTAGTCTAAGAAGCAGGACCTATCTTCAGTGAGCAGGGCTGCTTCTCTCCCCTCAGTCCCACGCTGCAGAGAGTCTGTTGCCAGCAGGTCTCTCTGAAAATAAAAAAAACTAACAAAATACTTTCTTATAGCAAGCTCAGGAGAGCTCACTAAGTAGCACCCAGCTCGTCCGGGCACAGATTCAAACTGAGGTCTGGAGGAGGGACATAGAGGGAGGAGCCAGAGCACATCAGTATCCAAATTCTTTCTTAAAGTGCCCTGTCTCCTGCGGAGCCCGTCTATTCCCCATGGTCCTTACGGAGTCCCCAGCATCCACTAGGACTTTAGAGAAATATATATATATATATATATATATAAATATATATATATATATATATATATATATATATATGTATATGGAACTCTCTCCTCCGAATCCTAAGTTTGTCTCTGAAGCCATAAAGAAGAAAGTTAGATATTTTGCATTTATCTGTGAATGTTAAGATATGTATCTTTTTGTCTTATGGATACATTTACATTCTAGTTTACTGGCCTGTTATGCATATAGCCCTTTCAAGTGTTCTTGGAGAGAATGAGGACAGGTCTGTTTCCATAAAGGGACCTCCCAAAATATTATTACTCATTAAGATTGCATATTAATTGTAGCTCTATAAATACTTTGCCTTCAGGGATGTCCCCAATGAGCAATTGCACAAATTGTTCATGTAAGTCTGGGACATGAAATACATGATTTAGAAAGTATGTGGCCCCCATCAGAAAAGTATATATACTGTACACTACATTATTATTTTTGGGCTCGTCGCAACCAATTATAATTTCTTCTAGGATTTGATTACTGATGCATTGATGATTTATAAAATGTTAATTGAGTAAATTGTAAATTACATATATATTATACAGAGGGGAAGAGTGTGTGTGTGTGTGTGTGTGTGTGTGTGTGTGTGTGTGTGTGTGTGTGTGTGTGTGTGTGTGTGTGTGTGGGAGAGTGTGAGAGAGAAAGAGAGAGAGAGAGAGAGAGAGAGAGAGAGAGATGTGGTATATTATTAACTTGGGGCACTATAGTATGGCATAATATGAACTGGGTACAATATGGCATAACATGAACTATTGTAAGGCACCACCACTATCATTCAGAAAATCAACTAGGGCACTACTATGGGGGAAAAAATTAACAACTCTATGTATAGAGGTGTCTCTCTAAAAGGTAGTGAGGCCCCTTCAAAATGTTGCTATTAGTCCCACAAAGTTCTGGGGACGGCCCTGGGTCAACATTATCCCATGCGATCCATCACAGCTGTCTTCTGAGATTACGCTGCAAAGTCCTTCTGAGCTGCATTCTTTTCATTTACCATTGAATGGAGCTGAAAGTACGTCAGATAAAATCAATAATTTTCTTTTCTAATTATTTAACTCACCTAAAAAGTAATACACAATTCCTACGTGGAAGTTCACCCCAAACCATTCTGTATTGTATAGTCTTGAGTAGTGGGAGGAAATATCTTTACAATACAATTTTTATGAATACATTTTTAACATTAGAAATACAGAGCAAAACTCTAAAAAAAAAACCAGTTTAAAATGTTTCACAAACATGTGAATGACCCCTAAGTTTGGATTCTGATAATTAGGTCTAAATTAGGTCATTCATGTTGCATTTGTATTGGACAATTTGATTAGTGCGGAACCACAAAACAATTGCCCAACTTGAAGTTTGATTGAATTTGATGGAATTTTGATCAGAAAAATCTTATCTGCTGATGAGCACTTCAGCTTCTGAATGTCATCATCTGATAGGAAACACAGTTCACCTTACAATCCAGTTGTTTATCAGTACTTGGAATTACTAGATATGTCCATGGTCCAGTAATCCCTCACACATTTATATCCAATTTGTTTACAGATCGTATAGCAGCTGTTTTATCCAAATTGAAGCATGCAAAATAAGGGATTAGGGGCAGGGCCGTTTTAACAGCATTGTAGAGCAAAACAATGCACTGGGGCCCATACTCGCCCATTCACGGGAATAAGTAAAAAAATAGCTTAACCCCCCCCTGCGGTCATGAGCTGTTTCTCTAAATGCTTCCAGTCATCCACTAATAAACATGCTGACCACCATTAACCATTTGACTACAGGCTGGGAGGCTGGTAGAGAATACTGCCTGGCCTATCTGATTACGAGTAATTCACAATCAAAGTGGCTGGGCAGCAATCTCTATCTGCCTCCCAACAAGCTCCAAAGGCAAAGGTTGCCACTGCCTAAAGGCCCCTAGAACCATGGGCAGCTGGCCAGTAAGCCCATACATTAAGATGTCCCTGATTAGGGGGAATATTTATCAAAGCTTGAAGAAAGATAAAGTGCTAACTAATCACTTCTTAACTTCCATTTTTCAAACGCAGCCTGTAAAAAGTCAGTTAGGAGCTTATTGGTTGGTACTTTAGCTCTTTATGCTTTATCTCTCTCCAAGCTTTGATAAATCTCTCAATAGATCTTCTGCAGGTAGCTCTAGGTGAGCAGTCTGAAACCCTAACCCAGTCTGAAACCCTAACCTATTATTTGACAGTGTGTTATTTGGGTCTGACCACTGACACACAACATTGGAACTGATTCAGAGTTGGGAGCAAAGTAAAAAAATAAGGAGCAGCTTTGTAGCTGGACAAACAATGCAATATATATGGGATACTTTCAGCACCCCGGTGGTCGTGATGCTGGCGGTCATGTGGCCGACGCCGGAATCCCGACACCACTCCACTCAGGAGACTGGTGCCGGAACACCAACAGCCGACATCCCAAAGATGAGTATTGGAGTACAAGTTAGGGCACGTGGTGGTGGGGGAGCCTTAGGCATTGGGGGGGATCAGGGTTAGGTACTAGGTGGGTGGTTAACCATAGCCACCACCCGCCGAGTGTTAGCCGTAACCGCCACCCGCAAACGGTTAGCCATTAGCGCCACTTCAGGGTGGTTAGCGTAGGGGACGGATAGAATACTTTCCCTGTCCAGTGTTGGGATGCCGACCGCTGGGATAACATACCCAACCCATACATACCAGGTACGTGCGGTGAGGTAAATGGCTGAGGAGGCACTGACTAGGACCAGAGCCAGATTTATACACAGCATGTGAGCCCAAGGGTTTATATGGGCATTATGCAAAGGTGCAGCAGTATTAACTTCTGGAGTTGGTGAGTTTTGATCAGAGATGTGTGGAAAAGGGGTGTAGTATGTGATGCCGGCGGTCGGGCTCCCGGCGGCCAGCATACCGGCGCCGGAATCCCGACCTCCGGCATACCGACAGCTGAGCGAGTGCAAATGAGCCCCTTGCGGGCTCACTGTGCTCGCCACGCTGTGGGCACGGTGGCGAGCCACACGCGCCGCGCTATCTATTCTCCCTCCAGGGGGGCCGTGGACCCCCAAGAGGGAGAAAATCTGTCGGTATGCCGGCGGTCGGTATGGTGGTCGTTGGGAGCCCGGCCGCCAGCAACCTGAAGACCACCCGTGGAAAAGATAGGTAGGGGAGACACTGTCTCACCTGCCATAGACTTTTTACTCCAGAGTTTTGACTATAAAAATGTTTAGAATAATACAAAGATATTTCTAACATATTCTTTGTATTTTTCATATACTTTATATAGCTAAAACTGTGATGCAAACGTTAGTATGGCAGGAAAGGCTCTTCCTCACCTGCCTCACCCCACCGCACGTCAGTGATACATACGTACTGCCTGCTTTTGCATGTAGCTCACAGATTTATTTTTGCATTACAATCTGGATCAGCCAGGTCATTCCCCTCACAATTATAAAGAGGAGTTTTCCTAACAGGTGGTTTATCAAAGCGGCGTTGATCTTCAGAAAAACCATGGTATGGTTATGTTGCCCCTAAACCTCTTTGCACAGTTTAAATCTGCCCCAACAGCAGTGAATCATGGCTTTGCCAAAGTGTAACATTCTTTCTTGTTTTCTTTGCTCCCAACTTTGAATCAGCCCCATAGTTTGATGATCATTATACATAACCTAATTAGATATGTGCGCTGGACCATTTTTGCTGGATTTGGATTTGGCTCTGGTTCATAGTCTGGCTTTGGATTTGGATTTTGTACACTGCCGTGACTGATTTTGGATTTGGACATTTTTTTTTTAAATTGATAATACAGCTAAACTCACATAATTTGGTCCTTTTTTGTAGCCAGAGTATTATTAACCTCAAAATATTAATTTCCAGAAATTTCCAGTCAATTTTGATCACCTCATAGCTCACAATGGGGGTAATTCCAAGTTGATCGCAGCAGGAATTTTTTTAGCAGTTGGGCAAAACCATGGGGGTCATTCCGAGTTGTTCGCTCGGTAAATTTCATCGCATCACAGCAATTTTCCGCTTAGTGCGCATGCGCAATGTTCGCACTGCGACTGCGCCAAGTAAATTTGCTATGAAGTTAGGTATTTTACTCACGGCTTTTTCTTCGTTCAGGCGATCGTAATGTGATTGACAGGAAGTGGGTGTTTCTGGACGGAAACAGGCCGTTTTATGGGCGTGTGGGAAAAAACGCTACCGTTTCTGGGAAAAACGCGGGAGTGGCTGGAGAAACGGAGGAGTGTCTGGGCGAACGCTGGGTGTGTTTGTGACGTCAAACCAGGAACGACAAGCTCTGAACTGATCGCAGATGCCGAGTAAGTCTGGAGCTACTCAGAAACTGCACAGAGATGTCTTTTCGCAATATTGCGAATCTTTCGTTCGCAAATTTACTATGCTAAGATTCACTCCCAGTAGGCGTAGGCTTAGCGTGTGCAAAGCTGCTAAAAACGGCTTGCGAGCGAACAACTCGGAATGACCCCCTATGTGCACTGCAGGGGAGGCAGATATAACATGTGCAGAAAGAGTTAGATTTGGGTGGGTTATTTTATTTCTGTGCAGGGTAAATACTGGCTGCTTTATTTTTACACTGCAAATTAGATTGCAGATTGAACACACCACACCCAAATCTAACTCTCCCTGCACATGTTATATCTGCCTCCCCTGCAGTGCACATGGTTTTGCCCAACTGCTAAAAAAATTCCTGCTGCGATCAACTTGGAATTACCCCCAATATTGGGAGTCATTCTGAGTTGATTGCAGCAGGAACTTTGGGGGTAATTCCAAGTTGATTGCAGCAGGAAATTTTTAGCAGTTGGACAAAACCATGTGCACTGCAGGGGGGGCAGATATAACATTTGCAGAGAGAGTTAGATTTGGGTGGGTTATTTTGTTTCTGTGCAGGGTAAATATTGGCTGCTTTATTTTTACACTGCAATTTAGATTGCAGATTGAACTCACCACACCCAAATCTATCTCTCTCTGCACATGTTATATCTGCCCCGCCCCTGCAGTGCACATGGTTTTGCCCAACTGCTAAAAAATTTCCTGCTGCGATCAACTCGGAATTACCCCCATTGTTTTTACCAATATTGGCCAAAGGCTGCAGTGTGCTGGCTGATTACTAAGCGACAGAGCAGTGGTACAAATACACAGCAGTTTATAGTACATCTATGAAACATTGCCACAGCGTACTGGGGTACAGTGCACAGAACAGTACAAACAATAAATCTATATATATATATATATATATATTTTCTTTGTAGAACTTGCAGCTGGGTTCAAACTGCATAGAGTCACAGGAGTTTGAACAAAGGGCACTAGCGTAAAGTGCACCAAACAGTACTAACAATTAGATCTATATATATTTTACATTTTTCTGTTTTTTCAACTTGCAGCTTGGTTCAATCAGCATGAAGTCATAGGGCATATAGATGAACATGATCAAAGCGCACTAGGGTAAAGCACACCAAACAGTACAAACTAGAGATGAGCGAAAAAAAGAACTAGTGATAGTTCTGGCATTAAGAACCAAGTAAATCCGAACCCACCCATCTCTAGTACGGGTTTAGTACTGGTGACCGGCAGTCTCCTGACCGCCGGTCCGCTTACCGACGCCGGGATCTCGGCGGGGAGGGGCGATTGCAGCAAGCCCCTTGCGGGCTCGGTCGCCTGCGGTCGCCACGGGTTCTATTCCCACTCTATGGGTGTCGTGTACACCCACGAGTGGAAATAGTCCCTGTTGATCGGCATGCCGACCATCGGGATAGTGAGCCGTCGGGCTCGTGGAGGAGGTCATGTGACTGTCGGTCAGCTGACCGGTGGTCACATGAATACCACCCCTCTAGTACAAACAATAGAACTTAACTATATATTTTTATTTATTTTTATTTTTTATTGACTTGCAGCCTGGTTCAAACTGAGTGGATCACAGGGCTTATAGATGCATGTGCGCAAAGTGCACTAGGGTAAAGTGCACCAAACAGTGCAAAAAAATAGAAATTAACTAGATAGATAGATAGATAGATAGATAGATAGATAGATAGATAGATAGATAGATGAACATGAACATATGAAGCCATCTGATTGATAGCCTTTTATATTACCTGATTCCTATACCTGACATAGGGGTCTATGTACTAACCCTTGGGGAGATATAAAGTGGACAGAGAAAAAGTACCAACCAATAAGGTCCTAACTGCCATGTTACAGGCTGTGTTTGAAAAATGACAATTAGGAGCTGGTTGTTTAGTACTTTGGGGGTAATTTCGAGTTGATTGCTAGCTGCCGTTGTTCGCAGCACAGCGATCAGGCTAAAAATCGGCATTTCTGCGCACGCGTATGCACCGCAATGTGCACGCGCGACGTACGGGTACAAAGGCCTTTGTGGTTTTGTACAGGTTCTAGCGACGTTTTCATTCGCACTGGAGGCCGCAAGAAGATTGACAGGAAAGGGGAGTTTCTGGGTGTCAACTGACCATTTTCAGGGAGTGCTTAGAAAAATGCAGGCGTGACTGGGCGAACGCTGGGCGGGTGTGTGACGTCAAAAGCCAACCCACCAACTTTAGAATCAATGCACATGAAGAGTAACTACAGGCTGGTCTTGTTTTGCACAAAATGTTTTTGCAGGCGCTCTGCTGCACAGGCATTTGCACTTCTGCAAAGCGAAAATACACTCCCCGGTGGGCGGCGACAATGCGATTACACAGCTGCTAAAAACTGCTAGCGAGCGATCAACTCGGAATGACCACCTTTATCTCCATCCACTTATCTCTCTCCAAAGCTTAGTACATAGGGGCCATAGTAATGTATATTCTGGATCTGACTATTGACACTCACATTGTAACCTTTGTTATATTACCTGTTTCTTTAATTCATGGGTCTTCAACCTGCGGCCCTTCAGCTGTTGTGGAACTACACAGCTCAGCATGCCCTGCCTTAGTTTTAGCATGCCTTAATAGTAAAACTGTGGTAGGGCATGCTGGGATGTGCAGTTCCACAGCAGCTGGAAGGCCACAGGTTGAAGACCCATGCTTTAATTGATTTCTGATATACACTGTTATTATAGTTGTTTCCCTGAACACGATTCTACATTTATAGAAATATTTTATTTTGTTCTGATTTATTTTGGAACACTGTATATCACACAGTCTCTGCGTCCTGGAATACACATTCCCCCAGCTCTGAAGTTCTGCCCTACCTTGAGGTATTGAGAAGCGGGCAGGGAGGGGGCGAGCAATTATTTTCCAATAAATCTGTCACAAGTACAGATAATTAACCCGGGCGTTAACCCCTCCACCCCCAGAGATGTGTGTGTCTGGTACTCTGTAATCTTACAGTATGTCATAAAAAAAAAAAAATCAGAGTATTCCCAGTGTAAGAGGAAGAGTCTTGGCATGACTATACTCATGCCAATCCTCTTCTCATTTCCTCTGTCAAAGGTAAAGCTTTAAATGGGATAAATCATTATTGACACACAAATTAAGACTACACTAAACTAGCAATAGGAAGGCATTCATTACTGTTAAGTATATTGTTCCCTTTGTTATAATTCTGTTTACTGATATTTTATAGAACAATTATTTACTGTTGGTCTTGTTGGACAATCATTTAGGGGCCCATTTATCAATGATCACTTATGCAAAGCAATCCTGGGTGCTAATATCCCGCCCAGATCGCATTGCATAATGCGATTATACCAGGTGGATGTATCACATGGCACAGGCAGGGACAGGAGCTCAGAAAGGAGGCGGTCCCTGCAATGCGCCGAGCGTGCTGCCGGGGTTGCTGTGCACGTGAAGTCATCGTGACCACTGTGCACAGGAAGGAAAGGGGGGGGGGGGGGGGAAACATTTCCGGTGGAGGGTTCCTGCAGAACCCTGCCAGAACTGCATCTCTTGAAGTATAGCCCATAGGCTACAATGGATTACAGCATGGGCCAATATAGGAAATGCTTCACATTCCCGATATTGATATTGATCAGGCAATATCTCATCCCCCCATAGGACGGCAATAGAGGGATGGCAGAAGGTATCCCTCCTTCTTATATGGGATACATAATATTTGTGGCTAAATGCGTGTTTTCAGGGACATTGCCGCAAATATTGTATGATAATTGGGCCCCTGAGACTTGAAAGCGGCATTATTATTGTTTTATGCAATGGGTGTTTCAGGCTTATTTTACATAAAATTTCAGTTGTAGTTCACCAAGTTATGTTGACATACAGAATTCTACTTACCTGGGATTCCAACATCCAGTGCTGCTCTTGTACACTTGTGTAAAGTGCACAGGAGTCTTGTTAATGTCCTCCCCCATGTTTTTGCATTGTCTTATATGGGAAAGTCACAGGAGTGGGGTGGGAGAAACATCTACAACATCAACATGTATGATACAGCGTGCTTTCAGGGAGGTATGTAGCCACAACATCAACATTCACAATATTGACAATAATAATGTGGTCACCACAATGTTAACAGTTATGATAAAGAAGAAAATAACGAGTTTTATGGTAAGAACTTACCTTTGAAAAAAAACTCTTTCTGCGAGGTACACTGGGCTCCACAAGGATAGACATGAGGGTGTAGAGTAGGATCTTGATCCGAGGCACCAACAGGCTCAAAAGCACAGGAGCTCAGTTTTTAGTTAACCAGCCCAATGCAGTAGCAGGAAAAGAGACGACAACGGTTAGTAGCCACATACACCATACTCTCACGACAGGAGAAGTGTCAGCGGCTAATGCCATACCAACCCAAAGAAGCTAAGTGCGTCAGGGTGGGCGCCTTGTGGAGCCCAGTGTACCTCTCAGAAAGAGTTTTAACAAAGGTAAGTTCTTACCATAAAACTCGTTTTCTGCTGCGCGGTACACTGGGCTCCACAAGGATAGACATAGGGGATGTCCTAAAGCAGTTCCTTATGGGAGGGGACGCACTGTAGCGGGCACAAGAACCCGGCGTACAAAGGAAGCATCCTGGGAAACGGCAGTATCGAAGGCATAAAACCTTATGAACGTGTTCACTGAGGACCACGTAGCCACCTTGCACAATTGTTCAAGGGTCGCACCACGACGGACCGCCCAAGAAGGTCCAACAGACTGAGTAGAATGGGCCGTAATGTGAGCAGGAGCTGACAGACCAGCCCTCACATAAGCATGTGTAATCACCATTCTAATCCATCTGGCCAAAATCTGCTTGTGAGCAGGCCAGCCCCATTTGTGAAACCCAAACAGAATAAAGAGAGAATCAGATTTCCTAATAGAAGCAGTTCTCTTCACATAGATACGGAGAGCCCGTACCACATCCAAAGACCGCTCTTTGGGAGACAGATCAGGAGAGACAAAGGCCGGTACCACAATCTCCTGATTAAGTTGGAACGAAGAAACCACCTTAAGCAAATAACCGGGACGAGTCCTAAGAACCGCCCAGTCACGGTGAAATATCAGATATGGGGAACTACAAGACAAGGCACCCAAATCTGACACTCTTCTAGCTGAAGCAATAGCCAGCAGAAACACCACCTTAAGGGAAAGCCACTTAAGATCAGCTGAACCAAGAGGTTCATACGGAGACTCTTGTAACGCAACCAAAACCACCGACAAGTCCCAAGGAGCCACAGGCGGGACATAGGGAGGTTGGATACGCAACACACCCTGAGTAAAGACATGCACATCAGGTAAGGTCGCAAACTTTCTCTGAAACCACACCGACAAGGCAGATATTTGAACCTTGAGGGAGGCCAGACGCAGGTCCAGGCCCTGCTGAAGAAAGGCCAACAACTTGGCTGTACTAAACTTGGAAGCGTCATAATTGTTAGATGCGCACCAAACAAAGTAACAATACCAGACCCTATAGTAAATCCGCGCAGAAGCCGGTTTCTGGGCCCGCAACATAGTTTGAATGACCGCTTCAGAAAACCCTTTAGCCCTCAAGACGGAAGCTTCAAGAGCCACGCCGTCAAAGACATCCGGGCTAGGTCCTGGTAGACACAGGGGCCCTGAACGAGGAGGTCTGGGCGTTGTGGAAGTAGAATTGGACGCTCTGACAATAGGCCCTGCAGGTCTGAGAACCGGTGCCGTCTGGGCCACGCTGGAGCTATGAGAAGCAGAATACCTCTTTCTTGCTTGAACTTCCGAATTACCCTGGGCAGGAGTGACACCGGAGGGAACACGTACGGCAGCCGAAACCTCCACGGCACCGCCAGCGCATCCATGAATGCTGCTTGAGGATCCCTCGTCCTTGCTCCGAAGACTGGAACCTTGTGATTGTGTCGAGACGCCATCAGATCTACGTCTGGAAGGCCCCACTTTTCCACTAGGAGTTGAAACACTTCTGGATGGAGTCCCCACTCTCCGGCGTGTACGTCCTGACGACTGAGAAAGTCCGCTTCCCAATTCAGGACCCCCGGAATAAATATTGCTGATATGGCCGGTAGATGGCGTTCCGCCCATTGTAGAATCCGTGAGACTTCCTTCATTGCCAAACGGCTTCGAGTGCCGCCTTGATGATTTATGTATGCCACTGTGGTGGCGTTGTCCGACTGTACTTGAACAGGACGGTTCTGAATTAAATGCTGGGCCAGGTTCAACGCATTGAAGACCACCCGCAATTCCAGAATGTTGATCGAGAGGAGAGATTCCTCCTTGGTCCACCGACCCTGAAGGGAGTGTTGCTCCAGCACCGCACCCCAACCTCTTAGACTGGCATCTGTCGTCAACAGAACCCAGTCGGATATCCAGAAGGGACGGCCCCTGCACAATCGTTGGTCCTGGAGCCACCATAGCAACGACAGACGGACCTCCGGAGTCAATGAGATCATGTGAGACCTGATCCGGTGAGGCAGGCCATCCCACTTGGCTACAATCAGCCTCTGGAGGGGGCGAGAATGGAACTGAGCATACTTCACCATGTCGAATGCTGAGACCATGAGGCCCAGCACCTGCACTGCCGAATGTATCAACACTTGCGGACAAGAAAGGAAGCAACAAATCCTGTCCTGAAGCTTCAGGACTTTCTCCTGAGACAAGAACAACTGCTGGTTGTGAGTGTCCATTAGCGCTCCCAGGTGCACCATGATCTGAGCAGGGACCAGGGAGGTTTTCTTCCAGTTGATGAGCTACACGTGGGCTTGTAGAAACCGGACAGTCATATCCTGATGACGTAGGAGAAGTTCTGGGGAATTTGCCAGGATCAACAAGTCGTCCAGATACGGCAGGATCCTGACCCCTTGACGGCGGAGTACCACCGTCATCACCGCCATAACTTTGGTGAAGACTCCCGGAGCCGTAGTTAAACCAAAAGGTAATGCCGAAACTGGTAATGGAGGTTGCCAATCGCAAACCTCAGGTATTGCTGATGTGACACTGCTATAGGAATACGCAGGTAAGCATCCTGTATGTCCAGGGAGACCATGTAATCCCCAGGTTCCAAGGCCAGAACTATAGAGCGAAGGGTTTCCATACGGAAATTGGAAACTTTCAATGCCTTGAGATTGAGAATGGGCCGAGAGGACCCATTCGGTTTCGGGACTAGAAACAGCGGAGAATAGTACCCCCGGCCCCTCTGAGCAAGAGGCACCTGTACTAAGACTCCTGTATCCAGGAGGGTCTGTACCACCGAATGTAGAGTGTTTGCCTTTGTCTGGTCCAACGGGACGTCTGTCAGGCAAAATCGATGAGGGGGACGGTTTTTGAAGGCTATGGCGTAACCTCGAGTGATGACTTCCCGTACCCAGGCATCTGAAGTGGTCTTCAACCATTCCTGGGTATACCCTAGAAGCCGGCCCCCCATCCTGGGATCCTCCAGGGGGAGGCCCGCCCCGTCATGCGGCAGGCTTATCCATCTTGGAAGCTGGCTGACGGGCAGCCCAGGCTCTTTTGGGCTTCGGCTTACCAGGTTTGGAAGTACGGGCCTGCTTGTTGTACGCCTGACCTTCTGATTTACCTGAAGGATGAAAGGGGCGAAAGGAAGTACCTTTAGCCTTCGACACAGAAGGAGCGGTACCTGGCAGACAGGCAGTTTTGGCAGTAGCCAAGTCAGCCACTATCTTATTTAAGTCCTTCCCAAACAGAATATCTCCCTTGGAAGGGAGTACCTCCAGGGTTTTTCTAGAGTCCAGATCCACAGACCAGGATCTCAGCCACAATATCCGGCGAGCCAGAACTGATGTAGTAGAGGCCTTGGCTGCTAGAATACCGGCATCAGAAGCCGCCTCTTTAATATAGTGAGAAGCTGTGACAATATATGACAAGCATTGTCTAGCATGGTCAGAAGAGATTTCAGCTTCTAACTCTAGGGCCCATGCTTCAATAGCCTCTGCAGCCCATGTTGCTGCAATAGTGGGCCTTTGTGCAGCACCCGTGAGGGTGTAATTCGCCTTCAGACAACCCTCCACACGTTTATCCGTAGGCTCTTTTAGAGACGTGACGGTAGTGACAGGTTGAGCTGAGGAAACCACCATCCTAGCCACATGTGAGTCCACTGGCGGAGGCGTTTCCCAATTTTTAGACAGCTCTGGCGCGAGGGGATAGCGAGCCAGCATCTTCTTTTGAGGCACAAACTTCTTTCCCGGGTTTCCCCACGGTTCCTGACGTATATCCACTAGGTGGGCAGAGTGAGGTAAAACTTAAATCACAAAAACGAGGGAGCGCTAGTAGGCTGGCTATGAGACAACTAATCGAGAATGACTGCTGCTTCACAAATTGAGGTGCTGAGCCTCAAAAAATAGAAACTGAATATCAAACGAAATGAAGCGCTATCATTATCGATATAATAATTTATTTTTAAAAAATTCAAAATGTATTATTAAACATCCTGTGACTAAAAACATGTGAAATTTCTTTGAAACATGCACAAAACACGGTAACAATTTACTATAACTTACTAGCAAAATGCTCCTACTAATAATGTATTCATTTAATGTTTAGAATAACATAATGTGACACTCTGCAATGGACCAATTAATTCAGCATAAATCTCCACCCGTATATCCACTAGACATAAAGGTCCATATATTGCTTCTATAGGTGTACGTGAGAGTCCCTCAATAGTGGAACAATTAGGGTGCACTGCAGAGAGCTCTCCAGAGTTTTCTGTGGAAAAAGAATTTTGTTAGGTTTTTTATTTTCAGGGAGTCCTGTTGGCAACAGGCTCCCTGCATCGTGGGACCGAGGAGAGAGAAGCAGAGCTGGCTTGTCAAGTTGGGCACTGCTTCTAAGGCTACTGGACACCATTAGCTCCAGAGGGAGTCGGAACACAGGTCTCACCTGGGGTTCGTCCCGGAGCCGCGCCGCCGTCCTCCTCACAGATGCCGAAGATAGAAGCCGGATAGAGAAGGCAGAAGACATCTTAGGCGGCAGAAGACATCAGATCTTCATGAGGTAAGGCGCGCAGCGGTAAGCTGCGTGCCATTGCTCCCAGTCACACACACACAGAGCAGCACTGAAGTGTGCAGGGCGCAGGAAGGGGCGCCCTGGGCAGCAATAAACCTCACATTTTGGCACAAATACAGTTTGATTAGACTGCGGAGGCAGTAAATCTATGATTCCCCGCCATTTTATTGAAAAATCACTGGGACCGAAGCCCGCCGTCGGGTGGGCGGGGCTTGATCCTCAGCACTAACCAGCGCCATTTTCTCCACAGAAGCTGCATGAGGAAAACGCTGGCTCCCTGGTCTCTCCCCTGCTGAACTCACAGGCTGGAAAAAAGAGGAGGGGGGCACATTAGCGACGCAGTGAGTGGGAATTGGCATAATATATATAAAAAAGCGCTATCTGGACATATTTTTTCCAGTGTTTTTAAGCGCTGGTGTGTGCTGGCATACTCTTTCTCTGTCTCTCCTTAGGACCTGGTTGGGGTTTTGTCCCCTTATAGGTTAATCCCTGTGTGTGTGGGGTGTCGGTACGTGTGTGTCGACATGTCTGAGGCGGAAGGCTTCTCCAAGGAGGAGGTGGAGCAAATGAGTGGTGTGTCCCCGTCGGTTGTGCCGACTCCAGATTGGATGGACATGTGGCATATGTTGAATGCAAGTGTGGCATCTTTACATAAAAGGCTTGATAAGGCTGATTTAGGGGGGACATCAGGGGGTCAATCCGACTCACAGGGTCCGTCGGGGTCTCAAAAGCGTCCCTTAACACAAGACACTATTACCGACACGGATTCTGATTCCAGTGTCGACTATGACGAAGTAAAATTGCACCTAGGGTGACTAAAACCATTCAGTGTATGATTGTGGCAATAAGGGATGTGTTGCATATTGTGGATGAACCCTCTGTCCCCGACACAAGGGTACACATGTTTAAGGAAAAGAAACAGATTATTAACTTTCCCACATCTCATGAATTAAATTAATTCTTTGGAAAAGCTTGGGAGACTCCGGATAAGAGACCGCAGATCCCCAAAAGAATTTATATGGCATACCCTTTCCCTAAGCAGGACAGGGAGATTTGGGAATCACCCCCCACTGTGGACAAGGCCCTGACGCGCTTGTCCAAGAAAGTGGCGCTACCGTCTCCTGACACAGCGGCCCTTAAGAACCCTGCAGATCGCAGGCAAGAAACTACCTTAAAGTGCATTTATTCTCATACGGGTGCTGTGCTAAGACCGACAATTGCGTCGGCATGGGTGTGTAGCGCAATTGCAGCTTGGACAGATGAGCTGACAGATCAATTTGATAATATGGAAAAGGATACTATATTCCTAACTCTAGCCCATATTAAAGACGCAGTCTTATTTATGAGGGATGCTCAAAGGGACATTGGATTGCTAGCTTCTAGGGCCAATGCCATGTCTGTCTCAGCGAGAAGATCCTTATGGACTCGCCAATGGACGGGTGATGCGGATTCCAAGACACATATGGAAGTACTACCATATAAGGGGGATGTATTGTTTGGGGATGGGCTGACGGACCTGGTTTCCACAGCTACAGCAGGTAAATCAAATTTTTTACCATATATTCCCCAACAGCAAAAGAAAGTAACACCCTATCAGATGCAGTCCTTTCGGTCGCACAAGTCCAAAAGAGGTCGGGGATCCTCTTTGCTCGCCAGAGGTAAGGGCAGAGGCAAGAGAGCACCTGCTGCGGCAGGTGCCCAGGAACAAAAGTCCTCCCCGGCTGCTCCAGAACCCACAGCATGACGCTGGGGCTCCCCGGAGGGAGTCCGCACCGGTGGGGGCACGTCTTCGACTTTTCAGTCAGGCCTGGGTCAGTTCGGACCTGAATCCCTGGGTGTTGGAAATAGTTTCCCAGGGTTACAAATTGGAATTCGAGGAGGTGCCCCCGTGCCAATTTTTCATATTGGCCCTACCAGCCTCCACATCGGAAAGGGATGTAGTGTTAGCTGCAATTCAAACGCTGTGTATACAGCAAGTGATAATCAAGGTTCCCCTGCACCAGCAGGGAAGAGGTTACTCAACCCTATTTGTGGTCCTGAAACCGGACGGTTCGTAAAGAACCTATTTTGTATCTGAAATCCCTAAACCTGTACATAAAAAGATTCAAATTCAAAATGGAATCTCTCAGAGCGATAATAGCCAACATGGAGGAGGGGGAGTTTATGGTGTCTCTGGACATAAAGGATGCGTACCTTCATGTCCCCATATATGCCCCCCATCAGGAATACCTGAGATTCGCTGTACAGGATTGTCATTACCAATTTCAGACGTTGCCGTTTGGACTCTCCACGGCCCCGAGGATTTTCACCAAGATAATGGCGAAAATGATGGTGGTCCTGTGCAAGCATGGAGTCACAATTATCCCATACTTGGATGATCTCCTGATAAAAGCGAGATCAAGGGAGAAATTGCTGAGCAGTGTGGCGCTCTCTCTGAGAGTGCTCCAGCAACACGGTTGGATTCTAAATCTACCGAAGTCACAGTTGATTCCGACAACTCGACTACCATTCCTAGGTATGATACTGGATACGGAACAAATGAAGGTCTTCCTCCCAATAGAGAAAGCCCAAGACATCCAGAACATGGTCAGAGACCTGCTAAAACCGAAAAGGGTGTCAGTTCACCAATGCACTCGAGTTCTGGGGAAAATGGTGGCGGCCTACGAGGCCATTCCCTTCGGAAGGTTCCATGCAAGGACTTTTCAATGGGACCTTCTGGACAAGTGGTCCGGGTCCCATCTGCACTTACATCGGAAAATAACTCTGTCCCCAGGGACCAGAGTTTCCCTCCTGTGGTGGTTGCAAAGTGCTCACCTCCTGGAGGGTCGCAGGTTCGGAATTCAGGATTGGATCCTGGTTACCACGGATGTGAGCCTCCGAGGATGGGGGGCGGTCACACAGGGAAACATTTTTCAAGGTCTTTGGTCAGACCAGGAGTCCTGTCTACACATCAATGTGTTGGAACTCAGGGCCATTTACAACGGCCTTCGACAAGCGGAGAGTTTTCTTCGAAACCTACCGGTTCTGATTCAATCAGACAATGTCACAGCAGTGGCTCATGTGAACCGCCAAGGCGGGACAAGAAGCAGAGTCGCGATGGCGGAAGCCACAAGGATCCTTCGCTGGGCGGAAAATCATGTAAGCGCTCTGTCGGCTGTCTTCATTCCGGGAGTGGACAACTGGGAAGCAGACTTCCTCAGCAGACACGATCTCCATCCAGGAGAGTGGGGACTTCATCAAGAAGTCTTTGCAGACGTAACACGTCTTTGGGGAACTCCTCAAATAGACATGATGGCGTCACGCCTCAACAAAAAACTTCGGAGGTATTGCGCCAGGTCTCGGGACCCTCAGGCAGTAGCAGTAGCCGCTCCGGTAACACCGTGGGTGTTCAAATCGGTCTACGTGTTTCCTCCTCTTCCTCTCATCACAAAAGTGTTGAGGATCATAAGACGAAGAAGAGTACAGACGATACTCGTTGTCCCAGACTGGTCTCGAAGGGCCTGGTACTCGGATCTACAAGAGATGCTCACAGGAGATCCCTGGCCTCTTCCTCTCAGGGAAGACCTGTTGCAGCAGGGGCCCTGTGTATTTCAAGACTTACCGCGGTTACGTTTGACGGCATGGCGGTTGAACGCCGAATCCTAGCGAAAAAGGGGATTCCGGAAGAGGTCATCCCTACTTTAATAAAGGCTAGGAAGGAGGTGACGGTAAAACATTATCACCGTATCTGGCGAAAGTATGTGTCTTGGTGTGAGACCAAGAATGCACCTACGGAAGATTTTCATCTGGGTCGTCTTCTCCACTTCCTAGTTCCTACAGACAGGAGTGGATATGGGCCTGAAATTAGGCTCTGTTATGGTACAGATTTCGGCCCTCTCGATTTTCTTTCAGAAGGAATTGGCTTCTCTTACAGAAGTCCAGACGTTTGTAAAGGGAGTGCTGCACATCCAGCCCCCTTTTGTGCCTCCAGTGGCACCCTGGGACCTGAACGTGGTGTTGCAGTTCCTAAAATCACACTGGTTTGAACCGCTTAACAAGGTTGAGTTGAAATTTCTTACCTGGAAGGTGGTCATGTTGTTGGCCTTAGCATCAGCAAGGCGAGTGTCAGAATTGGCTGCTTTGTCACACAAGAGCCCCTACTTGATTTTTCACAACCTATTGTGGTGCCTGTGGCTACAAGTGACCTGGAGGATTCCAGATCCCTGGACGTAGTCAGGGCCTTAAAAATTTATGTAGCCAGGACGGCTAGAATTAGGAAAACAGAGGCTCTGTTTGTCCTGTATGCGGCCAATAAGATTGGCGCTCCTGCTTCGAAGCAGACTATTGCTCGCTGGATCTGTAATACGATTCAGCAGGCTCACTCTACGGCTGGATTGCCGGTACCAAATTCGGTTAAGGCCCATTCCACTAGGAAGGTGGGCTCTTCTTGGGCGGCTGCCTGAGGCGTCTCGGCATTACAACTTTGCCGAGCGGCGACATGGTCCAGTGGCGCACCCAGGGGGGGTTTCCGAGCACCCAGAAACCCCCCTCCACTAAAAAAAAAAAAAAAATTTTTTTTTTTTTTTTTAGCTGCATGAGTATTATTAATGGCTGTCTAGCGTCCTCTGCAGCCTGCTGTCTTCCTGGTGGCACTTGTAAGTGCAATGAAAGTTTACTTTATTTTAATTATAGTACATATATATCCATGTGCATACATATATACACATGTATATATATACATACATATAAACACACACACACACATGATATATATACATGTGTATATATATGTGTACTGTATGTGTGTGTACATATATATATATATATATATATATGCATGTTTAATATGCTATGTATATGTGTGTATATATATGTGTGTGTGTATGTGTATATATATATATATATATATATATGTGTGTAGATATATGTATATATATATATATATATACACACACACACAGACACACTAGTTTTACGGACCCAGCATATACTGGGTCACCTCAGTCCGCACCCCCGTGATTGGCTCCACCCAGTTCTGGAAACCCCCCCATGCAAATCCTGCGTTTGCCACTGTGGTCGGGGTCAAACACTTTTGCTAAATTCTACAAGTTTGATACCCTGGCTGATGAGGACCTAGCGTTTGCTCAGTCGGTGCTGCAGAGTCATACGCACTCTCCCGCCCGATTGGATGCTTTGGTATAAACCCCATGGTCCTTACGGAGTCCCCAGCATCCACTAGGACGTAAGAGAAAATAAGATTTTAAACCTATCGATAAATCTATTTCTCCTAGTCCGTAGAGGATGCTGGGCGCCCGTCCCAGTGCGGAAACTCTGCAAGACTTGTATATAGTTGTTGCTTACATAAGGGTTATGTTACAGTTGACATCGGTCTTGGACCGTTACTGTCGTTTGTTCATACTGTTAACTGGTTATGTATGTTCCAGGTTACATGGTATGATTGGTGTGCAGTGGCAAACGCAGGATTTGCATGGGGGGGGTTTCCAGAACTGGGCGGAGCCAATCACGGGGGTGGGGACTGAGGTGACCCAGTATATGCTGGGTCCGTAAAACTAGTGTGTCTGTGTGTATATATATATATACACATATATCTACACATATATATATATATATATATATATATATACACATACACACACACATACATATACATAGCATATTAAACAAGCATACATACACATATATATATATATATATATATATATATATACAAACAGAGAACCCAGCACTCACCAAAGTAAACTCACTTATCCTCAACAATTCAATAAATAAATGATGGGGGTTTAGTTGGTGGATTGGCCAATGCACGGAAGCCTGTATACCGATTCAAGGTACCCCACCTTCATACAGGTCCTACACTATCACAGAGTCTTAAAACCTGACTACCACACTGCAATCATCTTTGAGCCAGTGCAATAGGTGACTAGTGTGCCTTTAAAAGCCATAAAGTCTGTGGCAGGTACACATTACATCTAGCAGGCAGATGATGCAGCAGTGTGGTAGTCAGGTTTTAAGACTCTGTGATAGTGTAGGACCTGTATGAAGGTGGGGTACCTTGAATCGGTATACAGGCTTCCGTGCATTGGCCAATCCACCAACTAAACCCCCATCATTTATTTATTGAATTGTTGAGGATAAGTGAGTTTACTTTGGTGAGTGCTGGGTTCTCTGTTTGTATTTATTAGAGCGATGTGGTCATGGGCTACATGCACCCCGCCCTGTGAGTGGTAAGTACAGCTGTGTACCCCGCTTCTGTGGTGGAGAGTGCAGTGTTACATGCACCCCACCCTGTGAGTGGTAAGTGCATAGCTGTGCCCCGCTTCTGGTGTGGTGAGTGCTGTGGTTTTTACTCTGTGTGTATATATATATATATATATATATATATGTACACACACATACAGTACACATATATATACACACTTATATATATATCATATGTGTGTGTGTGTGTTTATATGTATGTATGTATGTATGTATGTATGTATGTATATACATGTGTGTATATATGTATGCACATGGATATATATGTACTATAATTAAAATAAAGTAAACTTTTATTGCACTTGCAAGTGCCACCAGGAAGACAGCAGGCTGCAGAGGACGCTAGACAGTCATTAATAATACTCATGCAGCTAAAAAAAAATTATTTATTTATTTTTTTAGTGGAGGGGGGTTTCTGGGTACTCGGAAACCCCCCCTTAGTGCGCCACTGGTGTGGGCTGGTATGAATCTTGCCCTTGGATTGCTAAATCCTGCCTTGTATTGTCCATCTCCTCTGGGCACAGTTCTCTAACTGAGGTCTGGAGGAGGGGCATAGAGGGAGGAGCCAGTGCACACCCATAGTCAAAGTTCTTTTTAGGTGCCCTATCTCCTGCGGAGCCCGTCTATACCCCTATGGTCCTTACGAAGTCCCCAGCATCCTCTAGGAGAAATAGATTTACCGGTAGGTTTAAAATCTTATTTTTTCCACTTCTTCCAAACATAGACATTTCTAACTGAATAGAACAAAAGTCCAGGAACAACCCGTGGATAAAGCTGAACATACATAACAGCTTAGGGAGAATCATCAATTTAATAGCCGCCAACCTGCTCCTCTCTCATATAGGACTCAAGCATACGCAATTAAGGATGATAATTACACAGAAATCAGGGCCAGCTCTACCATTAGACAGCTTTATGCGGCAGCCTACGGGCGCTGGTCCCTGGAGGGAGCCACTGAATTCATCTAACAAAAAACTGAAGGATGTCTCTGTATGCGGCCTCCTCCTTTTACACTGCGCTGGCTGCTGCTGTGGGTCTAATCAGGTGCAGCCGCCATCAGGCTGTACCACATAGTTTTCTCCATGCTGACGTGTGTAACATCAAGTCATGTGAAAGCACATATGGAGGCGGATCTAACTATGGCTCCCGAAAGGGGCCCTCCATGGCCGCTCCTAGTTGCCCTGATGCACCTCCTCCAGGCCCCTGGATCCCATCTCTCTAGCAGCAAGCAGCACCTGACTACATCTCTGCACCCAGCACGGGCGCTGTAATGCTGCTGCTGCTGCCTATAAGAGGAACCATACCAAAAACAGAAAAAAATAACTTTTAGGTAAGTAACCCATGGGGGTTTCTGTGGGACCACAGACGGTACAGATCTTTCAGCCCGATGGGAGGTTTGCAGTTGTAAACAGCATAATAGGGAAAACACAGGCACTGGGGCACAATACAGTACATATGGAGGAGGAGGGTTAGTAATAAACTTACAGATGGGGGGATGGAACACATATATATTAGAGATGAGCGGGTTCGGTTTCTCTGAATCCGAACCCGCCAGAACTTCATGTTTTTTTTCACGGGTCCGAGCGACTCGGATCTTCCCGCCTTGCTCGGTTAACCCGAGCGCGCCCGAACGTCATCATGACGCTGTCGGATTCTCGCGAGGCTCGGATTCTATCGCGAGACTCGGATTCTATATAAGGAGCCGCGCGTCGCCGCCATTTTCACACGTGCATTGAGATTGATAGGGAGAGGACGTGGCTGGCGTCCTCTCCGTTTAGAATTAGAATAGATTAGAGAGACACTTGATTTACTAATTTTGGGGAGCATTAGGAGTACTCAGTAGTGTACAGTGCAGAGTTTTGCTGATAGTGACCAGTGACCACCACTTTTATTTATAATCCGTTCTCTGCCTGAAAAAAGCGATACACAGCACACAGTGACTCAGTCACATACCATATCTGTGTGCACTGCTCAGGCTCAGGCCAGTGTGCTGCATCATCTATTATCTATATATAATATTATATATATCTGTCTGACTGCTCAGCTCACACAGCTTATAATTGTGGGGGAGACTGGGGAGCACTACTGCAGTGCCAGTTATAGGTTATAGCAGGAGCCAGGAGTACATAATATATTATATAGTGAGTGACCACCAGACACACAGTGCAGTTTATTTAATATATCCGTTCTCTGCCTGAAAAAAGCGATACACACAGTGACTCAGTCAGTCACATACCATATCTGTGTGCACTGCTCAGGCTCAGGCCAGTGTGCTGCATCATCTATATATATTATATATCTGTCTGACTGCTCAGCTCACACAGCTTATAATTGTGGGGGAGACTGGGGAGCACTACTGCAGTGCCAGTTATAGGTTATAGCAGGAGCCAGGAGTACATAATATTATATTAAAATTAAACAGTGCACACTTTTGCTGCAGGAGTGCCACTGCCAGTGTGACTAGTGACCAGTGACCTGACCACCAGTATATAATATTAGTAGTATACTATCTCTTTATCAACCAGTCTATATTAGCAGCAGACACAGTACAGTGCGGTAGTTCACGGCTGTGGCTACCTCTGTGTCGGCACTCGGCAGCCCGTCCATAATTGTATATACCACCTAACCGTGGTTTTTTTTTCTTTCTTTATACATACATACTAGTTACGAGTATACTATCTCTTTATCAACCAGTCTATATATTAGCAGCAGACACAGTACAGTGCGGTAGTTCACGGCTGTGGCTACCTCTGTGTCGGCACTCGGCAGCCCGTCCATAATTGTATATACCACCTAACCGTGGTTTTTTTTTCTTTCTTTATACATACATACTAGTTACGAGTATACTATCTCTTTATCAACCAGTCTATATATTAGCAGCAGACACAGTACAGTGCGGTAGTTCACGGCTGTGGCTACCTCTGTGTCGGCACTCGGCAGCCCGTCCATAATTGTATATACCACCTAACCGTGTTTTTTTTTTCTTTCTTTATACATACATACTAGTTACGAGTATACTATCTCTTTATCAACCAGTCTATATATTAGCAGCAGACACAGTACAGTGCGGTAGTTCACGGCTGTGGCTACCTCTGTGTCGGCACTCGGCAGCCCGTCCATAATTGTATATACCACCTAACCGTGGTTTTTTTTTCTTTCTTTATACATACATACTAGTTACGAGTATACTATCTCTTTATCAACCAGTCTATATATTAGCAGCAGACACAGTACAGTGCGGTAGTTCACGGCTGTGGCTACCTCTGTGTCGGCACTCGGCAGCCCGTCCATAATTGTATATACCACCTAACCGTGGTTTTTTTTTCTTTCTTTATACATACATACTAGTTACGAGTATACAATCTCTTTATCAACCAGTCTATATATTAGCAGCAGACACAGTACAGTGCGGTAGTTCACGGCTGTGGCTACCTCTGTGTCGGCACTCGGCAGCCCGTCCATAATTGTATATACCACCTAACCGTGGTTTTTTTTTCTTTCTTTATACATACATACTAGTTACGAGTATACTATCTCTTTATCAACCAGTCTATATATTAGCAGCAGACACAGTACAGTGCGGTAGTTCACGGCTGTGGCTACCTCTGTGTCGGCACTCGGCAGCCCGTCCATAATTGTATATACCACCTAACCGTGGTTTTTTTTTCTTTCTTTATACATACATACTAGTTACGAGTATACTATCTCTTTATCAACCAGTCTATATATTAGCAGCAGACACAGTACAGTGCGGTAGTTCACGGCTGTGGCTACCTCTGTGTCGGCACTCGGCAGCCCGTCCATAATTGTATATACCACCTAACCGTGGTTTTTTTTTCTTTCTTTATACATACATACTAGTTACGAGTATACTATCTCTTTATCAACCAGTCTATATATTAGCAGCAGACACAGTACAGTGCGGTAGTTCACGGCTGTGGCTACCTCTGTGTCGGCACTCGGCAGCCCGTCCATAATTGTATATACCACCTAACCGTGGTTTTTTTTTCTTTCTTTATACATACATACTAGTTACGAGTATACTATCTCTTTATCAACCAGTCTATATTAGCAGCAGACACAGTACAGTGCGGTAGTTCACGGCTGTGGCTACCTCTGTGTCGGCACTCGGCAGCCCGTCCATAATTGTATACTAGTATCCAATCCATCCATCTCCATTGTTTACCTGAGGTGCCTTTTAGTTGTGCCTATTAAAATATGGAGAACAAAAATGTTGAGGTTCCAAAATTAGGGAAAGATCAAGATCCACTTCCACCTCGTGCTGAAGCTGCTGCCACTAGTCATGGCCGAGACGATGAAATGCCAGCAACGTCGTCTGCCAAGGCCGATGCCCAATGGCATAGTACAGAGCATGTCAAAACCAAAACACCAAATATCAGTAAAAAAAGGACTCCAAAACCTAAAATAAAATTGTCGGAGGAGAAGCGTAAACTTGCCAATATGCCATTTACCACACGGAGTGGCAAGGAACGGCTGAGGCCCTGGCCTATGTTCATGGCTAGTGGTTCAGCTTCACATGAGGATGGAAGCACTCAGCCTCTCGCTAGAAAACTGAAAAGACTCAAGCTGGCAAAAGCACCGCAAAGAACTGTGCGTTCTTTGAAATCCCAAATCCACAAGGAGAGTCCAATTGTGTCGGTTGCGATGCCTGACCTTCCCAACACTGGACGTGAAGAGCATGCGCCTTCCACCATTTGCACGCCCCCTGCAAGTGCTGGAAGGAGCACCCGCAGTCCAGTTCCTGATAGTCAGATTGAAGATGTCAGTGTTGAAGTACACCAGGATGAGGAGGATATGGGTGTTGCTGGCGCTGGGGAGGAAATTGACCAGGAGGATTCTGATGGTGAGGTGGTTTGTTTAAGTCAGGCACCCGGGGAGACACCTGTTGTCTGTGGGAGGAATATGGCCGTTGACATGCCAGGTGAAAATACCAAAAAAATCAGCTCTTCGGTGTGGAGGTATTTCACCAGAAATGCGGACAACAGGTGTCAAGCCGTGTGTTCCCTTTGTCAAGCTGTAATAAGTAGGGGTAAGGACGTTAACCACCTCGGAACATCCTCCCTTATACGTCACCTGCAGCGCATTCATAATAAGTCAGTGACAAGTTCAAAAACTTTGGGTGACAGCAGAAGCAGTCCACTGACCAGTAAATCCCTTCCTCTTGTAACCAAGCTCACGCAAACCACCCCACCAACTCCCTCAGTGTCAATTTCCTCCTTCCCCAGGAATGCCAATAGTCCTGCAGGCCATGTCACTGGCAATTCTGACGAGTCCTCTCCTGCCTGGGATTCCTCCGATGCATCCTTGCGTGTAACGCCTACTGCTGCTGGCGCTGCTGTTGTTGCCGCTGGGAGTCGATGGTCATCCCAGAGGGGAAGTCGTAAGCCCACTTGTACTACTTCCAGTAAGCAATTGACTGTTCAACAGTCCTTTGCGAGGAAGATGAAATATCACAGCAGTCATCCTACTGCAAAGCGGATAACTGAGGCCTTGGCATCCTGGGTGGTGAGAAACGTGGTTCCGGTATCCATCATTACTGCAGAGCCAACTAGAGACTTGTTGGAGGTACTGTGTCCCCGGTACCAAATACCATCTAGGTTCCATTTCTCTAGGCAGGCGATACCGAAAATGTACACAGACCTCAGAAAAAGAGTCACCAGTGTCCTAAAAAATGCAGCTGTACCCAATGTCCACTTAACCACGGACATGTGGACAAGTGGAGCAGGGCAGGGTCAGGACTATATGACTGTGACAGCCCACTGGGTAGATGTATGGACTCCCGCCGCAAGAACAGCAGCGGCGGCACCAGTAGCAGCATCTCGCAAACGCCAACTCTTTCCTAGGCAGGCTACGCTTTGTATCACCGCTTTCCAGAATACGCACACAGCTGAAAACCTCTTACGGCAACTGAGGAAGATCATCGCGGAATGGCTTACCCCAATTGGACTCTCCTGTGGATTTGTGGCATCGGACAACGCCAGCAATATTGTGTGTGCATTAAATCTGGGCCAATTCCAGCACGTCCCATGTTTTGCACATACCTTGAATTTGGTGGTGCAGAATTTTTTAAAAAACGACAGGGGCGTGCAAGAGATGCTGTCGGTGGCCAGAAGAATTGCGGGACACTTTCGGCGTACAGGCACCACGTACAGAAAACTGGAGCACCACCAAAAACTACTGAACCTGCCCTGCCATCATCTGAAGCAAGAAGTGGTAACGAGGTGGAATTCAACCCTCTATATGCTTCAGAGGTTGGAGGAGCAGCAAAAGGCCATTCAAGCCTATACAATTGAGCACGATATAGTAGGTGGAATGCACCTGTCTCAAGTGCAGTGGAGAATGATTTCAACGTTGTGCAAGGTTCTGATGCCCTTTGAACTTGCCACACGTGAAGTCAGTTCAGACACTGCCAGCCTGAGTCAGGTCATTCCCCTCATCAGGCTTTTGCAGAAGAAGCTGGAGGCATTGAAGAAGGAGCTAAAAGGGAGCGATTCCGCTAGGCATGTGGGACTTGTGGATGCAGCCCTTAATTCGCTTAACAAGGATTCACGGGTGGTCAATCTGTTGAAATCAGAGCACTACATTTTGGCCACCGTGCTCGATCCTAGATTTAAAGCCTACCTTGGATCTCTCTTTCCGGCAGACACAGGTCTGCTGGGGTTGAAAGACCTGCTGGCGACAAAATTGTCAAGTCAAGCGGAACGCGACCTGTCAACATCTCCTCCTTCACATTCTCCCGCAACTGGGGGTGCGAGGAAAAGGCTCAGAATTCCGAGCCCACCCGCTGGCGGTGATGCAGGGCAGTCTGGAGCGACTGCTGATGCTGACATCTGGTCCGGACTGAAGGACCTGACAACGATTACGGACATGTCGTCTACTGTCACTGCATATGATTCTCTCAACATTGATAGAATGGTGGAGGATTATATGAGTGACCGCATCCAAGTAGGCACGTCACACAGTCCGTACTTATACTGGCAGGAAAAAGAGGCAATTTGGAGGCCCTTGCACAAACTGGCTTTATTCTACCTAAGTTGCCCTCCCACAAGTGTGTACTCCGAAAGAGTGTTTAGTGCCGCCGCTCACCTTGTCAGCAATCGGCGTACGAGGTTACATCCAGAAAATGTGGAGAAGATGATGTTCATTAAAATGAATTATAATCAATTCCTCCGCGGAGACATTGACCAGCAGCAATTGCCTCCACAAAGTACACAGGGAGCTGAGATGGTGGATTCCAGTGGGGACGAATTGATAATCTGTGAGGAGGGGGATGTACACGGTGATATATCGGAGGGTGAAGATGAGGTGGACATCTTGCCTCTGTAGAGCCAGTTTGTGCAAGGAGAGATTAATTGCTTCTTTTTTGGGGGGGGTCCAAACCAACCCGTCATATCAGTCACAGTCGTGTGGCAGACCCTGTCACTGAAATGATGGGTTGGTTAAAGTGTGCATGTCCTGTTTTGTTTATACAACATAAGGGTGGGTGGGAGGGCCCAAGGACAATTCCTTCTTGCACCTCTTTTTTCTTTTCTTTTTCTTTGCATCATGTGCTGATTGGGGAGGGTTTTTTTGGAAGGGACATCCTGCGTGACACTGCAGTGCCACTCCTAGATGGGCCCGGTGTTTGTGTCGGCCACTAGGGTCGCTAATCTTACTCACACAGTCAGCTACCTCATTGCGCCTCTTTTTTTCTTTGCGTCATGTGCTGTTTGGGGAGGGTTTTTTGGAAGGGACATCCTGCGTGACACTGCAGTGCCACTCCTAGATGGGCCCGGTGTTTGTGTCGGCCACTAGGGTCGCTAATCTTACTCACACAGCTACCTCATTGCGCCTCTTTTTTTCTTTGCGTCATGTGCTGTTTGGGGAGGGTTTTTTGGAAGGGACATCCTGCGTGACACTGCAGTGCCACTCCTAGATGGGCCCGGTGTTTGTGTCGGCCACTAGGGTCGCTAATCTTACTCACACAGCTACCTCATTGCGCCTCTTTTTTTCTTTGCGTCATGTGCTGTTTGGGGAGGGTTTTTTGGAAGGGACATCCTGCGTGACACT
This sequence comes from Pseudophryne corroboree, assembly GCF_028390025.1. NCBI lineage: Eukaryota > Metazoa > Chordata > Amphibia > Anura > Myobatrachidae > Pseudophryne > Pseudophryne corroboree. Next base: position 340,722,529 of record NC_086446.1, read on the forward strand.
GCAGTGCCACTCCTAGATGGGCCCGGTGTTTGTGTCGGCCACTAGGGTCGCTAATCTTACTCACACAGCTACCTCATTGCGCCTCTTTTTTTCTTTGCGTCATGTGCTGTTTGGGGAGGGTTTTTTGGAAGGGCCATCCTGCGTGACACTGCAGTGCCACTCCTAGATGGGCCCGGTGTTTGTGTCGGCCACTAGGGTCGCTAATCTTACTCACACAGCTACCTCATTGCGCCTCTTTTTTTCTTTGCGTCATGTGCTGTTTGGGGAGGGTTTTTTGGAAGGGACATCCTGCGTGACACTGCAGTGCCACTCCTAGATGGGCCCGGTGTTTGTGTCGGCCACTAGGGTCGCTTATCTTACTCACACAGCGACCTCGGTGCAAATTTTAGGACTAAAAATAATATTGTGAGGTGTGAGGTATTCAGAATAGACTGAAAATGAGTGTAAATTATGGTTTTTGAGGTTAATAATACTTTGGGATCAAAATGACCCCCAAATTCTATGATTTAAGCTGTTTTTTAGTGTTTTTGGAAAAAAACACCCGAATCCAAAACACACCCGAATCCGACAAAAATAATTCGGTGAGGTTTTGCCAAAACGCGTTCGAACCCAAAACACGGCCGCGGAACCGAACCCAAAACCAAAACACAAAACCCGAAAAATTTCAGGCGCTCATCTCTAATATATATATATATATATATATATATATATATACACACACACAGAGACAAAAGCCGGCACTCCACTACTTGTTGTATTTGTAATTGCGTCTGGTGCCCTCCAAGTGTATTTGGCCCGAAAGGGTCATTCACCGTAGATACTGGATCCAGGCAGTACTCATGACAACTTGAATAAGAAAGACACGGACCCCAGGAAGAATGTCAACGTTTCAATCTCTAGTGAAGATTTTCGTCAGGATAAATGAAACAATTACAATCTTACCTTAAATAACCCCACCACGTGAACCACGCCCTGAGCCCGTCACAAACGCGGCTCTAATGACGTCATGGTAATCAGTGCACCCTTCACCAACATGAATACAAGTACGGGGGCCATTAGAGAACAAAAATGCTCATTTACATAGTACCACTTCGATTGTCAAAGTTATTTCTTAAAGAAACAAATAACAGAGCACCATCACATACTAAATGTAAAGTAGGTTTTATATAGTAAAAAATAAATCAGCATTGCGCCGATAACACAGCGCTAAAAGAATAGTATCTTCATTAAAGCAATGCCATCGCCCTCGTTCTGTGGAAAACCACCGACGGAGACCACACATGCGCACAAGTCAAACCTATGAATAGCAACACTTTAGCGATCACTAAACATCTAGTAAAATATTTGAAACAGCAAGACACATTGGGGTATATTCAATTGAGGTCGGATCCATTCCAACATGCATTTGTCGGAATGGATCCAACAAGGGCTATTCAATGGCCATCTCTATTCGACTTTAAAAAAGGCGAATTGAGATGAGGGACCGGAGAGGGGGGACAGCCACGGGCAGACGGGGGACAGCAGCGCTGCAGAAGGATGTGACACAGCCGCCAGACCTCATGGCAGCGCCCACCCGGCTCCAGCAAGCGGGCCCTCATTTTCTGGAGCTGGGTGGACGCTGCCGTGAGCAGCGGCTATGACACATCCTCCTGCAGCGCTGTGCTGTAGCGCTGCTGTCTCCCATCTGTCCGCGGCTCTCCCCCCTCTACTCCTCTCAGGTCCCTCATCTCAGTTCAACTTTTTTTAAGTCGAACTGAGATGGTCGTAAACGTGGCCAAAACCTGTCGAATTTGCCCCCGTTTCCCTCAGAAGTACGAGAATCGGCAGCTATACCGCCAATTCACGTACTGTTCGACAAGTCGAATTCCCCGACTTGTCGAATAAAAATGCTGGGGACTGAATAGTTCGGAATCCCTTCCGACCTGTAAAAGTCGAAAACTGACGTCTTTTTGACAAGACGGCAGTTTCGACCTTATTTGAATATACCCCATTGTGGCAAAAGCCTACATGTGCCGCCCCATGTGAAATCACTAAACACTTCCTTACTAAAACTGTATTACCTATTCCTGTCAAAAAACGTTTCCTGCACAGGAATCCAGCCACTACAGAGCATAAATAGCAAGAACACCTACAGACAGAAACTATATTGCAAATATAGATGCTACTTCTGTCAAGGATAAAAAGGGAGACTGGACCACCAAAGCTGCCCTGCAAATCACAAAAAGGCTTGTAAACCAAGATTTTCATTAAGCCAGCCCTTTAGGGGACAATGTATTTAATTAAAAAATCCATTCAGCTTCGCTTAGTAACAGCAAGCGTGATCTATCACCCCCTGTTGGCATGGCCGGAATATGGTCAATGATCCTGTAATGCAGGGATGCAAGACTATGTTTAGCGTTTAAGAAGTGTCTAGCAACAGGTTGATCACTTTTGCCTTTCTCTAACGCTTGACGAAAGGAAGTACGATGCATAGTTATTCCTTCCTTGAACATTCTGTCTGTTTTACCCACGTAAATCACACTACATGGACATATAATCATGTACACCACAAATTTTGTAGTACATGGTAGAAAATGCCTAATGGAAATATTTTTGCCTGTGTGGGGATGATTGAAAGAAGTACCACTCAGCCAGGGCAAAAATAGGGGTGTGGCTTCATAAAGAGGCGTGGTCAGTTATGCCCCCAGTAGAGTTGTGCCCCCGTTTGTGCCCCCAGTAGAGTTGTGCCCCCATTTGTGCCCCAAGTAGAGTTGTGCAGCTTTCAAAAATAAAAAATAAATTAATTAATACTCACCATTCCCGCTCCTGATTCCCGACCGCTGCTGCCCTCCGTCTCCGGCCGACGGCGCCGCTCCTCTGATCTATGGGAGAGACGTCATGACGTCTCTCCCATAGCACCGCATAGACACTAGAGGTCAATCATGACCCCTAGTGTCTATGTGCCGCCCCCACAATGCCGTGCGGTGCGCGATGACTTTATACCGCACTGCACCGCATCTACCAAGGACCGCGGGGCACCAGTAGTGGATCTTGCTATGGCAGCGGCGCCCTCCGGACGGCGGCGCCCTGGGCAAAAATCCTGCGTGCCCATAGCTGCACGCAGCATGTAACTGTATGTGGTACAGTTTGGACATCTATAGCATCCCAATTTTTGGGAACTTAAAAAGTGTCCACTGTTTTTATTGCTTTCTGTGATATCCGTTTTTACCAATAAATTACGCAAATTGCGTCCTTTTGAACAGCATGGCATAATGATACATTCAGATAACGATTTTAAATCAGGGTCATTAGTGACTATTGGCCATAATGTCTTAGAATGTTTTTTTTTTATCATTTGACTAGATGTGTTGTAATGATTAACCCAAGCAATACGGGGTTTGTCTCGGGCATTACACCCAAGGGTCATTAAATCCTTTCTAGATTTTTTTAAAGCCTTATTCTTTTGTTTTAATAAGCTATTAAGATTGTACCCTCTAGTCAGAATTTTTTTGACCATGTCGTCTAGTTGGCTCAACGCTAAGGTTCTGTCACTAGTAATACGTAAGACCCATAAAAATTTAGAGTACGGTAGACCCTCTTTGAGACTAAGCGGATGACAGCTCTGGTATTTTAACAAATTATTCCGGTCCATGGGTTTAGTGTAAATGACCGTGTCTAATCCCCCGCCTTTTCTGCTAATCGTGACGTCTAAAAAAATGTACACTGTCACTGTTCATGACACAAGTGAATTTGATAGGATGAGTCAAGCTATTATGCATATCAAACACTTTCTGCAACATATCACACAGTCCGGACCATAAAATGAGAAGATCGTCAATAGAGATTGAAACGTTGACATTCTTCCTGGGGTCTGTGTCTTTCTTATTCAAGTTGTCATGAGTGCCGCCTGTATCCAGTATCTATGGTGAATGACCCTTTCAGGCCAAATACACTTGGATATATATATATATATATATATATATATATATATATAAAAACCCATACATATATTTGTATATATATCCTATCCCAGCACTTAGCAAAATTGTGAAATTGGCCTCGGTGTCCTATACAATTTCTAACATGCCAGATAGCGCATATACACAGACAGAAAGAATGGTCGTCACTCAAGGATTTAAAAGTGACAGTATATTGTGACTGTATACAGTATATAAAATAATGCAATTCACCCCAGTCCACCTAGTGGCCACCTGCATCTCCCCTTTGAGAGGTGGTGGAGGTGGCCTTTGTTGGTTAGGGGGCGCTAGGCTGAAACTTTGCCTAGGGTGCAGAGAGACCTTGCATCGGCCCTGATTGTAATAGGTCTTCTTTCGTAGCTGGGACAAAGATATACATAAAGGATGTCTTTTGCCAGGAATATTTCTGAATTTTCATGATGCTTAGAGCTCGATAGGTGTTGACTGCGGCAATTGTATTCAAAACAATCCCAACCTGATCTGAAATAACTTGATGATTTAATAAGAGATTCAAACTATTAGAGACAAGCTTAAAATGAGAATTTAATAGTGTGATCGGAAGATAATTGTGTAATAATTGTGATAGGTCCTTACCTACCTAAGGAATAGCATTCACCTGGGCTGCCAGCATCTATGGATGGAAAGACCTAGAAGAAGATCCCACTTGAAACACTCCCACCTAAATTGGAACCAGCTTGCTTTTGAAACATAAAAAATGATTAGCTTAGCCATTTGGCAATTGTGATTTTAATTTCAGTTCTGTCCACTCTTACTTTAGGATCCACCTCAGGAAGAATCAAATCCCATAAGAAGTAAAAAAAAGAAAAAAGTGGAGGGTACAGGCGCTAACATCTTTCTTACTTCCTTACTGTTATTTATGTGGGCATAGTATACCGCTAAGGTTTTCATGGGATTAGTCACTGCTCAGTTTCATACCTTTAAAATTAAAGCTGCTCAACTGTGCCTGAAGGCGAGGAGACTTGGGGTGGGGGGGCAGTGGCAAACGCAGGATTTCTAGACGGGAGTTTCCAACTGCTTGATTAGTAAGCCTTTAGATGTGGCAGTAGGGACATCCTGCCTGAGCTGAATGCTTTATATCAAATGTGCTTTATACCAAATGTGTTACCATTCCAGACCATTGGCGCAAGTCTGGGAGAATGGCAGAAGAACCTAGAAACTGCCCTGAACATATATGTACACATTACAGTATTAATCATTAACACTATAGATGGTCTATAGCAGAACACCTCTACTAGCTGGTATACATCATTTTATTATATACAATTGCTATAGTGGTAATGGTGTGGGCTAGAGAGGGGGGTTTCCAGGCAACCAGAAACCCCACCTGCGTTTACCTATGGGGGGTTGGGCTGCAGTCCTAAGTCGGGATGTCTGTGTGGAAAGTGCGGTTGTGTACTCCCATGCGTATTCGGTCTCCTGGCCTTTTTCGGGGAAGACCTGAAGAAGGCCAGGGATTGGGACTGCAGCCCAGCCTTCCCGCTCTCTCACCCCTCTGGGGAGGAGACGTGTTGCTGTGCTTCCAGGAGTGGGCTCTCTCCCTCCCCCTCCCTGTGGGGAGGTGGTTGCTGCTGGATGGTGGATCAGACCCCTGGGGAGGAGAAGTACTACATGGCTGCTGCCTCTGCTGCTGTGGAGGAGCACTCACCAAAAGGGAGCTGGAGTGCCGGAGTCCCAGGAGAAACTGCAGCAGGGGGTGAGATATTGGTGCCCCAAACACCCCTCCTATAGCCCTTCTGCTGCAAACACTCTGCATACTGGGGACAAAATAGTAAATAGGGATTGGGTTCCCCGATACCCATCTGCCCTGTGTGTGTTAAAGTGTGGGGTAGGCTCCCTTTTTCCCTATCTCTCCCCAGTGTTACAAAGTTACTAGGTGATGGGCTCCCCTTGGGTGTTGCTGCCCAGCTGCCAAGAAGGGGCGCAGTAAGTGTTAGGGGGTAGACAACCCTTTGTACCATAATGTATTATCTAAGTAAGGGGGCTAGGGTCCCCTTTGGCTGCTGCACCCATGTTAACGAAAAAGAGGGGGTAGGCATCCCTAACTTCAATTTACCCCAGTGTGATGTATGATCAGGGGCTGAGCTCCCCAATGTGGAGTCTGATATGTGAATCCCTGCTAATCTGCTGAAGTGCCGCCGTGCCGGTATGTGGAATGCAGATGTGAAATGCCTGCTATGCCGAAGTATTGTACATGAGAGTACCTATGTCTTCAGTGCCGCAATGCCGGTTTTCAAATACAGATAGGCAAATCCTGCATGCCAGTTAAAGGGGGAATAAAAGTGCCAAATTCTGAGATAAATGAGAGTTGTGTATGTAAATGTTATGCCTACCAGCCAACGGAGAGAGGAAAGGGTTAACTGTGTAGTGCTGAGGGGTGATTATTAATGTGTTTAATGTATACTAGCTAGTCAGATGATAGTCCATGCCATCGATGTTTTGCCAATGTTTATTGCTAACAATGGTGCATTTATATTGGCCAAGGTACTGTGAATGCATGCTAGTTAGTCCTATGTATTATGGTTAACCGATGTTTAATGTATGCCAGTGTATTGAATTTCTGCTAATGTGCATAGCTCATGCTGGTCGATGGTTGACCGATGTTTAATTGATGTCAATGTGTTGCATTCCTGCTAAAGTCATAACCCATGCTAACCGATGCTTGACCTAAGTGTATGTTGCCAAGGTATTAGTGCACAATTGTGGGACTGTTTTCAAAGCCGGTGCACCACAGATACCATACTGACTGTACTACGGGTGTGGTATTGAAAGTCGACAGTAACTAGGTCGACAATGTCTAGGTCGACCACTATTGGTCGACAGTAACTAGGTCGACAGGGTGTCTAGGTCGACAGGGTCTTTAGGTCGACATGTTCTAGGTCGACAGGTCAAAAGGTCGACATGAGTTTTTAATGTTATTTTGGTGTCGTTTTCTTCGTAGAGTGACCAGGAACCCCAATTAGTGCACCGCGTCCCCTCGCATGGCTCACTTCGCTCGCCATGCTTCGGGCATGGTGCCTTCGCTTCGCTCGGCACAGATTACCGTTCCAATCGTAGTCCACGTGGATCGTTAAGTATGAAAAGGTTCAAAAAAAGAAAAAAATTGTGAAAAACTCATGTCGACCTTTTGACCTGTCGACCTAGAACATGTCGACCTAAAGAACCTGTCGACCTAGACACCCTGTCGACCTAGTTACTGTCGACCAATAGTGGTCGACCAAGACATTGTCGACCTAGTTACTGTCGACTTTCAGTCCGGATCCCCTGTACTACTTGCCTACTGCTTGACTGCTACAGCCATCTGTGCACAGGGAAACGCCAGTGTTTAAAGCTTTTATAATGTGTACCACTGCACCATTGCAGGACTGTATTTAAAGCCGGTGTACCACAGGTACCATACTGACTGTGCTACTTACCTACTGCCTGACTGCTACAGCTACAGCCATCCGTGCACAGGGGAACTCCAGTGTTTAAAGTTATTATATTGTAAACCACTGCACCATTGCGGGACTGTGTTCAAAGCTGGTGCACCAAAGGTGCCATACTGACTGTGCTACTTACCTACTGCTTGACTGCTACAGCTACAGCCATCCATGCCAGGGGTGCTTTAAAAGAGGAGGAGGCCCGGGTGCAGCCTCCTCCGTTTGGGCCCCCTCCTCCCTACCGGCAGCACTGAGAGTCTGAGCACTAGTACGCTCAGACTCTACTGGGCATGCACAGATCTCTGGGAAAATGGCACGGCGGCCATTTTCCCCGAGATTTCTCTACTGCGCATGCGCAGAACTCCGTGAAAATGGCCACCGGGACATTTTCACAGAGTTTTAATACCGCCGTGGACGTCGCCGCGGGTGAGTATTTAGAAAATGGATGCAGCGTGTGCAGTGGGGGGCCCCACTGGACTCAGGGGCCCATGTGCAACGCACACATTGCACCCATTATAGAAACGCCAGTGATCCATGCACAGGGAAACACCTGTGTTTACAGTTATTATATTGTAATCCACTGCATCATTGCGGGACTGTGTTTAAAGCCAGTGCCTCACAGGTACCAAACTGACTGTGCTACTTACCTACTGCTTGACTGCAACAGCTACAGAGCACACATGCATCCATTTTGTTTTCTTTATTAAAAATCGGTGGGCGGGCAGCCGAGCCGGTGGGTCGGGCCCCCACGTATGTGTGTGTGTGTGTGTGAAAGGGTATGTATGTATATATTAGAGATGAGCGGGTCTGGTTCCCTGAGAACCGAACCCTACCGGACTTCACTACCCGAGCCGGGATCCGAGTCAGGCTCGGGTTTTCCTGCCTGACTCAGAAACCAGAACGAGGCAAAACGTCATCATCTCGCTGTCGGATTCTCGTTGGGTTTGGATTCCATGTAAGGAACCGCACGTCCCCGCCATTTTCACTCCGGCATTGGAGAGTGTAGCGAGAGGACATGTCTCCGTCCTCAGTGTCCTAAATCAGTACAGTGGTAGTGTCTTGTGCTGCATCAGTCCAGTCACAGTGGTGGTGTCCTCTACTGTCATATGTCCAGTGCTGCTGTATAACTCCAGTCCATTGCAGTGGTGCTGTGTTTTCCTGCATCAGTCCAGTGGTGGTTCCCTGTGCTGCTGTATATGTCCAGTGGTACTGCCGTATATGTCCAGTGATACTGCCTTATAAATCCAGTGATACTGCTGTATATGTCCAGTGGTACTGCCATATAATTCCAGTAATACTGCCGTATATGTCCGGTGGTACTGCTGTATAAGTCCAGTGGTACTGGAGTATAAATCTAGTCCAGTGATACTGCCCTATATGTCCAGTGGTACTGCCGTATAAATCCAGTGGTACTGCCGTATAAATCAAGTCCAGTGATACTGCCGTATATGTCCAGTGGTACTGCCATATAATTCCAGTGACACTGCCGTATATGTCCAGTGGAACTACCGTATAAATTCAGTGGTACTGGCATATAAATCCAGTCCAGTGATACAGCCGTATATGTCCAGTGGTACTGCTGTATAAATCCAGTGATACTGCCGTATATGTCCAGTGGTACTGGCGTATAAATCCAGTGGTACTGCCGTATAAATCCAGTCCTCAGTCCAGTGATACTGCCGTATATGTCCAGTGATACTGCTGTATATGTCCAGTGGTACTGCTGTATAAGTCCAGTGGTACTGCCGTATAAGTCCAGTGATACTGCCGTATAATTCCAGTGATACTGCCTTATAAATCCAGTCCAGTGGTACGGCCATACAAGTCCAGTGGTACTGCCGTATAATTCCAGTGATACTGCTGTATATGTCCAGTGGTACTGCCATATAATTCCAGTGATACTGCCGTATATGTCCAGTGGTACTACCGTATAAATCCATTGGTACTGCCGTATAAATCCAGTCCAGTGATACTGCTGTATATGTCCAGTGGTACTGCCATATAATTCCAGTGATACTGCATTATATATCCAGTGGTACTGCTGTATAAATCCAGTGGTACTGCCGTATAAATCCAGTGCAGTGATACTGCCATACATTCCAGTGGTACTGCCGTATAAATCCAATGATACTGCCTATATATGACCAGTGGTACTGCCATATATATATACCCTGTTGCAACGGATTACTGAGGCCATAACAACCATGCTGGTGTTAGACGTGCATCCGGTATCCGCCATTAGTGCAGTGGGACTGCAGTGCCACTCCTCGATGGGCCATGGAACCAGAACCAAAACACAAAACACGAAAATTGCCCGCCGCATATCTCTAGTATTTATCTTTACTATAATGGGTGCAGTGTGTGCAATGCACACGGGCCCCTGGGTCCACTCCATGGGTGTATGGGCCCACTCCATACACACTGCACCCATATATTATACTTACCACTCCGAAGTCCTGCGGCTGCGACACTCCAGTGTGGGCCATTTCCGAGTGATTTGCACATGTGCACTGGAGATGTCCCGGGAACATGGTGCAGTAGGCTCAGGCATTATGCCAAAGTCTACTCACGGCTGGAGAGGGGGTGGCCCACGACGGAAGCTGGGTGCGGGTCCCCTCCTCTCTTAAAATGCCCCTGCTGTAGATATTTAGATATATATAAATATATGTATAATATCTGTAGATATATAAATATATTTGTATACACATAGGTAAAGAGAGATAGGTATCTGTGTACAGTATATAGGCATATCTATATAGATGGGATGGTATCAGGATCCCGGCACTTGGGATGACAGTGGTCAGAATACAGACAGCAGCATCCCTACACTCAGAATCCTGACACCTGTTAGGTAAGTATTTTAACCCCCACTCCCTGCCCAACCCCTACTCTCCCTAGCTGCAGCCTGACCCTAATATCCCCCCCCCCCCCACCCCACCCCCACACACACCCCAACCCTCCCGCAGTTTCAACCAGCTGACAATGTAGCTTTTATGGGGCTGTCTCGCCATCCAAATAGTGAATACTTTTGTCCCAGCTGCAGGAAGGCATGCCATGCTCCTGTGTGTGGGTGCTTCTCATGTGCTAGACACGCCCCACAAAGAGGTGTGGCCATGCCCACAGCATACTGTGGTCACACTCCCTCCAGGAGGGGGGCCCAGGAAGTTGCTGTACAGGTGCCCAGGATTTCTCTTGGCAGCCCTGCATACCAGCAGTTCTCTTTACCGGATACAAGTGCAGAGATCCGATTATAATAGATGATATCCTGAGGTCAATTTGGTTTCTCTTTGTAAGTTATTACAGAAGGTTACTGTATTAATAGCATTTGGGGAGCCATGAAGTTGTTAAATATGTTTAGTAACTTAACAAGACAAACAGTTTGCAGGGCCGTCTTAACAGCAATGTAGGCCCCTGGGCACAGCAATGCACTGAGCCCCCTACCCATCCTCCAGCGGTAGGGGGTGCTATCAGTGGCTGCTTTGATGTCCCGTGGGCAGCAGGGGGTGTTTTATCTTCCACTCAGCATATAGGACCTGGAGCAGTAATTTATGCTAATTACTCCTTTACTGCACAGATGGGGCTAAACTGTAGAATGGGGCATCGGGCTGAATGTTGAAGCCCAGGTACATGACTTCCAGGGTGGTAGGGGGTGTTTAATACGTAGGGGAGGGGTGGATAGTAGAGTGGGCTTAATATTTATCATGTTCTGGTGGGAGGGCAGCTTGCTTGACTGCAGATATCTCAAGTTTCTGAATATATATTTCTGAGCTTGGAATGGGATCAAAAACTAGAGAGTCCCACCTGTCAGGAGGTAGTGGGGACTTGGGGATCAGAGTTCAGGAGCCAGAGCAATTCACCAACGAAAATCTAAAACTGCATATTAGGCGTGTGGAGCTGGAGCAGGGACCAGCTGCATGAAGGCTGATATCTCTGGTTCTGGGCATAGTAGAGACAAGCTGCCAGTGTCCACCAAAAGTGGAGAGTCCCAGCTTTTGGATTATACCCTCAGAAAACTCTAAGTCAGACAGAACCCCAGATAGCTGGCTGGTAAGAGCAATTAACAGGCTTGGATGGGGACCATTGCTTTCAAGTCGGATATCTCTGGTTCCCCAGGGCCGATTATCAAAAATCTGGTACCCCTGGAAAGAGGGGACTCTCAGCTATCAGCCTTGGACCCTTATACTCCTGGGGCCCTTGGGCAAGAGCCCATTGATCCCATACGAAAAGACGGCCCTGACAGTTTGAGTATTGGTATTGGTATCTTTACTAAAGATTTTCCATTTTGGAGAAATGACATGGATCTCCATACAATTTTCGATATGCATCTCCCGGCAGTATGGGATGCATACGTGCATTGGGTATGAGATCCCGGTGGCCGGGATCCCGGCGGGCAGCATACCAATGCCAGGATCCCAGCCGCCAGAATGCCAGCAGCAGGGCTTGCTGTGCTCGCCACGCTGCGGGCTCGGTGGCTCGCTGCGTTCGCCACAGGTTCTATTCCCACTCTATGTGGGAATAGCCCCTGTTAGCCGGGATTCCGGCTGTTGGCATTGTCAGCAGTTGGCATTCTGGCATCAGTATCCTGACCGCCGAGATCACGACTGCCGGCAATGTAACTGTATCCCACATATGTAGTGCTGCTACTGCTTCCACCTCTGAAATCCTCCCTAAGATGTACATTTACTAAAGCTTCTGATTGCTTGCTATGGGCCACACCACCACGTTTTATTCTATTTTATAAGTGTCCCAGAAACTCAATTATACTGGCTCTAAATGTGCATTACCCCGTTCAGCATACAGCTCATGGATTCAAAGTCCTTCTAGTCATCTAATGTAATTCCTATGTTGCTCTACATTTTTAGAATAGTTTAGTATATCATCCAAATAGATGGCCACAAACTGTATACTGTAAAAAACAACTCGGGAAGGACCTGGGTACCGTTTAAAGCCAATGGAGAGCTGAATGACCTGTCCTTGGAGATGATGTCATCTCCAAGCGCCGGCATAACAGGAACACTGCATGCGGGTGTGAAAATGTCTCCGGGTCACTATAAATGGATCCGACCCGGGTTTTTGGTGGAAAAGGGGTATAACACTGGATTGAATATGCAGGAGGGCTGGACTATTGGTAGTACAGTGGAGGCAGGCTTCTGCTGGTATAGGAGTTGGGTGCTATGCTCACTGAAGGCAGACTGCAGATTGTGCAGACACTGAATGCTATGCACCTTGTAGGCAGACTGCAGATAGTATTGAAATTAGTGATGAGCGGGTTCGGTTTCTCGGGAACCGAACCCCACCGAACTTCACCCTTTTTACACGGGTCCGAGCCATACTCGGATTCTCCCGTATGGTTTGGTTAACCCGAGCGCGCCCGAACGTCATCATTACGCTGTCGGATTCTCGCGAGATTCGGATTCTATATAAGCAGCCGCGCGTCGCCGCCATTTTCACTCGTGCATTGGAAATGTTAGGGAGAGGACGTGGCTGGCGTCCTCTCCGTTATTGTTGAACTTGATTGTGCATTATTGCTTAATTGTGGGGAGGGCTGGGGAGCAGCTGTATAATATAGGAGGAGTACAGTGCAGAGTTTTGCTGATCAGTGACCACCAGTTTTATCCGTTCTCTGCCTGAAAAAAACGCTCCTTATCTGTGCTCAGTGTGCTGCATATATCTGTGCTCACACTGCTTAATTGTGGGGACTGGGGAGCAGCTGTATTATATAGCAGGAGTACAGTGCAGAGTTTTGCTGACAGTGACCACCAGTATACGTTGTCTGCCTGAAAAACACACCATATCTGTGCTCAGTGTGATGCTTATATCTGTGCTCAACCTGCTTTATTGTGGGTACTGGGGACCACCAGTATATTATATAGGAGGAGTACAGTGCAGAGTTTTGCTGACAGTGACCACCAGTATACGTTGTCTGCCTGAAAAACACTCCATATCTGTGCTCAGTGTGCTGCTTTATTGTGGGTACTGGGGACCACCAGTATATTATATAGCAGGAGTACAGTGCAGAGTTTTGCTGACAGTGACCACCAGTATACGTTGTCTGCCTGAAAAACACTCCATATCTGTGCTCAGTGTGCTGCTTTATTGTGGGGACTAGGGACCACCAGTATAATTAATATTATATAGGAGGAGTACAATGCAGAGTTTTGCTGACCAGTGACCACCAGTATATAATATATAGCATTACGGTACAGTAGGCCACTGCTGTACCTACCTCTGTGTCGTCATTAAGTATACTATCCATCTAGATTCTATACCTGTGGTGCATTTCAGTTGTGCAGTTTGCTGACACAGTGACCACCAGTATATATAGCAGTACGGTACGGAAGGTCACTGCTGTACCTACCTCTGTGTCGTCATTAAGTATACTATCCATCTACATTCTATACCTGTGGTGCATTTTAGTTTTGCAGTTTGCTGACACAGTGACCACCAGTATACTATATATAGCAGTACGGTACGGAAGGCCACTGCTGTACCTACCTCTGTGTCGTCATTAAGTATACTATCCATCTACATTCTATACCTGTGGTGCATTTTAGTTTTGCAGTTTGCTGACACAGTGACCACCAGTATACTATATATAGCAGTACGGTACGGAAGGCCACTGCTGTACCTACCTCTGTGTCGTCATTAAGTATACTATCCATCTACATTCTATACCTGTGGTGCATTTTAGTTTCGCAGTTTGCTGACACAGTAACCACCAGTATATATAGCAGTACGGTACGGAAGGCCACTGCTGTACCTACCTCTGTGTCATCATTAAGTATACTATCCATCTACATTCTATACCTGTGGTGCATTTTAGTTTTGCAGTTTGCTGACACAGTGACCACCAGTATACAGTACGGTACAGAAGGCCACTGCTGTACCCACCTCTGTGTCGTCATTAAGAATACTATCCATCTACATTCTATACCTGTGGTGCATTTTAGTTTTGCAGTTTGCTGACACAGTGACCACCAGTATACTATATATAGCAGTACGGTACAGAAGGCCACTGCTGTACCCACCTCTGTGTCGTCATTAAGAATACTATCCATCTACATTCTATACCTGTGGTGCATTTTAGTTTTGCAGTTTGCTGACACAGTGACCACCAGTATACTATATATAGCAGTACGGTACGGAAGGCCACTGCTGTACCTACCTCTGTGTCGTCATTAAGTATACTATCCATCTACATTCTATACCTGTGGTGCATTTTAGTTTTGCAGTTTGCTGACACAGTGACCACCAGTATACTATATATAGCAGTACGGTACGGAAGGCCACTGCTGTACCTAACTCTGTGTTGTCATTAAGTATACTATCCATCTACATTCTATACCTGTGGTGCATTTTAGTTTTGCAGTTTGCTGACACAGTGACCACCAGTATACTATATATAGCAGTACGGTACGGAAGGCCACTGCTGTACCTACCTCTGTGTCGTCATTAAGTATACTATCCATCTACATTCTATACCTGTGGTGCATTTTAGTTTTGCAGTTTGCTGACACAGTGACCACCAGTATACTATATATAGCAGTACGGTACGGAAGGCCACTGCTGTACCTACCTCTGTGTCGTCATTAAGTATACTATCCATCTACATTCTATACCTGTGGTGCGCCTCTTTTTTTCTTTGCATCATGTGCTGTTTGGGGACAATTTTTTTGCAGTGCCATCCTGTCTGACACTGCAGTGCCACTCCTAGATGGGCCAGGTGTTTGTGTCGGCCACTTGTGTCGCTTAGCTTAGTCACACAGCGACCTTGGTGCGCCTCTTTTTTTCTTTGCATCATGTGCTGTTTGGGGACAATTTTTTTGAAGTGCCATCCTGTCTGACACTGCAGTGCCACTCCTAGATGGGCCAGGTGTTTGTGTCGGCCACTTGTGTCGCTTAGCTTAGTCACACAGCGACCTTGGTGCGCCTCTTTTTTTCTTTGCATCATGTGCTGTTTGGGGACAATTTTTTTGAAGTGCCATCCTGTCTGACACTGCAGTGCCACTCCTAGATGGGCCAGGTGTTTGTGTCGGCCACTTGTGTCGCTTAGCTTAGTCACACAGCGACCTTGGTGCGCCTCTTTTTTTCTTTGCATCATGTGCTGTTTGGGGACAATTTTTTTGAAGTGCCATCCTGTCTGACACTGCAGTGCCACTCCTAGATGGGCCAGGTGTTTGTGTCGGCCACTTGTGTCGCTTAGCTTAGTCACACAGCGACCTTGGTGCGCCTCTTTTTTTCTTTGCATCATGTGCTGTTTGGGGACAATTTTTTTGAAGTGCCATCCTGTCTGACACTGCAGTGCCACTCCTAGATGGGCCAGGTGTTTGTGTCGGCCACTTGTGTCGCTTAGCTTAGTCACACAGCGACCTTGGTGCGCCTCTTTTTTTCTTTGCATCATGTGCTGTTTGGGGACTATTTTTTTGAAGTGCCATCCTGTCTGACACTGCAGTGCCACTCCTAGATGGGCCAGGTGTTTGTGTCGGCCACTTGTGTCGCTTAGCTTAGTCACACAGCGACCTTGGTGCGCCTCTTTTTTTCTTTGCATCATGTGCTGTTTGGGGACAATTTTTTTGAAGTGCCATCCTGTCTGACACTGCAGTGCCACTCCTAGATGGGCCAGGTGTTTGTGTCGGCCACTTGTGTCGCTTAGCTTAGTCACACAGCGACCTTGGTGCGCCTCTTTTTTTCATTGCATCATGTGCTGTTTGGGGACAATTTTTTTGAAGTGCCATCCTGTCTGACACTGCAGTGCCACTCCTAGATGGGCCAGGTGTTTGTGTCGGCCACTTGTGTCGCTTAGCTTAGTCACACAGCGACCTTGGTGCGCCTCTTTTTTTCTTTGCATCATGTGCTGTTTGGGGACAATTTTTTTGAAGTGCCATCCTGCCTGACACTGCAGTGCCACTCCTAGATGGGCCAGGTGTTTGTGTCGGCCACTTGTGTCGCTTAGCTTAGTCACACAGCGACCTTGGTGCGCCTCTTTTTTTCTTTGCATCATGTGCTGTTTGGGGACAATTTTTTTGAAGTGCCATCCTGTCTGACACTGCAGTGCCACGCCTAGATGGGCCAGTTGTTTGTGTCGACCACTTGTGTCGCTTAGCTTAGTCACACAGCGACCTTGGTGCGCCTCTTTTTTTCTTTGCATCATGTGCTGTTTGGGGACTATTTTTTTGAAGTGCCATCCTGCCTGACACTGCAGTGCCACTCCTAGATGGGCCAGGTGTTTGTGTCGGCCACTTGTGTCGCTTAGCTTAGTCACACAGCGACCTTGGTGCGCCTCTTTTTTTCTTTGCATCATGTGCTGTTTGGGGACAATTTTTTTGAAGTGCCATCCTGTCTGACACTGCAGTGCCACTCCTAGATGGGCCAGGTGTTTGTGTCGGCCACTTGTGTCGCTTAACTTAGTCACACAGCGACCTTGGTGCGCCTCTTTTTTTCTTTGCATCATGTGCTGTTTGGGGGAAAAATTTTTGAAGCGCCATCCTGTCTGACACTGCAGTGCCACTCCTAGATGGGCCAGGTGTTTGTGTCGGCCACTTGTGTCGCTTAGCTTAGTCACACAGCGACCTTGGTGCGCCTCTTTTTTTCTTTGCATCATGTGCTGTTTGGGGACAATTTTTTTGAAGTGCCATCCTGCCTGACACTGCAGTGCCACTCCTAGATGGGCCAGGTGTTTGTGTCGGCCACTTGTGTCGCTTATCTTAGTCACACAGCGACCTTGGTGCGCCTCTTTTTTTCTTTGCATCATGTGCTGTTTGGGGACAATTTTTTTGAAGTGCCATCCTGTCTGACACTGCAGTGCCACTCCTAGATGGGCCAGGTGTTTGTGTCGGCCACTTGTGTCGCTTAGCTTAGTCACACAGCTACCTTGGTGCGCCTCTTTTTTTCTTTGCATCATGTGCTGTTTGGGGACAATTTTTTTGAAGTGCCATCCTGTCTGACACTGCAGTGCCACTGCTAGATGGGCCAGGTGTTTGTGTCGGCCACTTGTGTCGCTTATCTTAGTCACACAGCGACCTTGGTGCGCCTCTTTTTTTCTTTGCATCATGTGCTGTTTGGGGACAATTTTTTTGAAGTGCCATCCTGTCTGACACTGCAGTGCCACTCCTAGATGGGCCAGGTGTTTGTGTCGGCCACTTGTGTCGCTTAGCTTAGTCACACAGCGACCTTGGTGCGCCTCTTTTTTTCTTTGCATCATGTGCTGTTTGGGGACAATTTTTTTGAAGTGCCATCCTGTCTGACACTGCAGTGCCACTCCTAGATGGGCCAGGTGTTTGTGTCGGCCACTTGTGTCGCTTAGCTTAGTCACACAGCGACCTTGGTGCGCCTCTTTTTTTCTTTGCATCATGTGCTGTTTGGGGACAATTTTTTTGAAGTGCCATCCTGCCTGACACTGCAGTGCCACTCCTAGATGGGCCAGGTGTTTGTGTCGGCCACTTGTGTCGCTTATCTTAGTCACACAGCGACCTTGGTGCGCCTCTTTTTTTCTTTGCATCATGTGCTGTTTGGGGACAATTTTTTTGAAGTGCCATCCTGTCTGACACTGCAGTGCCACTCCTAGATGGGCCAGGTGTTTGTGTCGGCCACTTGTGTCGCTTAGCTTAGTCACACAGCGACCTTGGTGCGCCTCTTTTTTTCTTTGCATCATGTGCTGTTTGGGGACAATTTTTTTGAAGTGCCATCCTGTCTGACACTGCAGTGCCACTCCTAGATGGGCCAGGTGTTTGTGTCGGCCACTTGTGTCGCTTATCTTAGTCACACAGCGACCTTGGTGCGCCTCTTTTTTTCTTTGCATCATGTGCTGTTTGGGGACAATTTTTTTGAAGTGCCATCCTGTCTGACACTGCAGTGCCACTCCTAGATGGGCCAGGTGTTTGTGTCGGCCACTTGTGTCGCTTAGCTTTGTCACACAGCGACCTTGGTGCGCCTCTTTTTTTCTTTGCATCATGTGCTGTTTGGGGACAATTTTTTTGAAGTGCCATCCTGCCTGACACTGCAGTGCCACTCCTAGATGGGCCAGGTGTTTGTGTCGGCCACTTGTGTCGCTTAGCTTAGTCACACAGCGACCTTGGTGCGCCTCTTTTTTTCTTTGCATCATGTG
Organism: Pseudophryne corroboree; assembly: GCF_028390025.1. Taxonomy (NCBI): domain Eukaryota; kingdom Metazoa; phylum Chordata; class Amphibia; order Anura; family Myobatrachidae; genus Pseudophryne; species Pseudophryne corroboree. The sequence goes on from NC_086446.1 coordinate 340,741,029, forward strand.
CTGTTTGGGGACAATTTTTTTGAAGTGCCATCCTGTCTGACACTGCAGTGCCACTCCTAGATGGGCCAGGTGTTTGTGTCGGCCACTTGTGTCGCTTAGCTTAGTCACACAGCGACCTTGGTGCGCCTCTTTTTTTCTTTGCATCATGTGCTGTTTGGGGACTATTTTTTTGAAGTGCCATCCTGTCTGACACTGCAGTGCCACTCCTAGATGGGCCAGGTGTTTGTGTCGGCCACTTGGGTCGCTTAGCTTAGTCACACAGCTACCTCATTGCGCCTCTTTTTTTCTTTGCATCATGTGCTGTTTGGGGACTATTTTTTTGAAGTGCCATCCTGTCTGACACTGCAGTGCCACTCCTAGATGGGCCAGGTGTTTGTGTCGGCCACTTGTGTCGCTTAGCTTAGTCACACAGCGACCTTGGTGCGCCTCTTTTTTTCTTTGCATCATGTGCTGTTTGGGGACAATTTTTTTGAAGTGCCATCCTGTCTGACACTGCAGTGCCACTCCTAGATGGGCCAGGTGTTTGTGTCGGCCACTTGTGTCGCTTAGCTTAGTCACACAGCGATCTTGGTGCGCCTCTTTTTTTCATTGCATCATGTGCTGTTTGGGGACAATTTTTTTGAAGTGCCATCCTGTCTGACACTGCAGTGCCACTCCTAGATGGGCCAGGTGTTTGTGTCGGCCACTTGTGTCGCTTAGCTTAGTCACACAGCGACCTTGGTGCGCCTCTTTTTTTCTTTGCATCATGTGCTGTTTGGGGACAATTTTTTTGAAGTGCCATCCTGCCTGACACTGCAGTGCCACTCCTAGATGGGCCAGGTGTTTGTGTCGGCCACTTGTGTCGCTTAGCTTAGTCACACAGCGACCTTGGTGCGCCTCTTTTTTTCTTTGCATCATGTGCTGTTTGGGGACAATTTTTTTGAAGTGCCATCCTGTCTGACACTGCAGTGCCACGCCTAGATGGGCCAGTTGTTTGTGTCGACCACTTGTGTCGCTTAGCTTAGTCACACAGCGACCTTGGTGCGCCTCTTTTTTTCTTTGCATCATTTGCTGTTTGGGGACAATTTTTTTGAAGTGCCATCCTGTCTGACACTGCAGTGCCACTCCTAGATGGGCCAGGTGTTTGTGTCGGCCACTTGTGTCGCTTAGCTTAGTCACACAGCGACCTTGGTGCGCCTCTTTTTTTCTTTGCATCATGTGCTGTTTGGGGACTATTTTTTTGAAGTGCCATCCTGCCTGACACTGCAGTGCCACTCCTAGATGGGCCAGGTGTTTGTGTCGGCCACTTGGGTCGCTTAGCTTAGTCACACAGCTACCTCATTGCGCCTCTTTTTTTCTTTGCATCATGTGCTGTTTGGGGACTATTTTTTTGAAGTGCCATCCTGCCTGACACTGCAGTGCCATTCCTAGATGGGCCAGGTGTTTGTGTCGGCCACTTGTGTCGCTTAGCTTAGTCACACTGCGACCTTGGTGCGCCTCTTTTTTTCTTTGCATCATGTGCTGTTTGGGGACAATTTTTTTGAAGTGCCATCCTGTCTGACACTGCAGTGCCACTCCTAGATGGGCCAGGTGTTTGTGTCGGCCACTTGTGTCGCTTAACTTAGTCACACAGCGACCTTGGTGCGCCTCTTTTTTTCTTTGCATCATGTGCTGTTTGGGGACAATTTTTATGAAGCGCCATCCTGTCTGACACTGCAGTGCCACTCCTAGATGGGCCAGGTGTTTGTGTCGGCCACTTGTGTCGCTTAGCTTAGTCACACAGCGACCTTGGTGCGCCTCTTTTTTTCTTTGCATCATGTGCTGTTTGGGGACAATTTTTATGAAGCGCCATCCTGTCTGACACTGCAGTGCCACTCCTAGATGGGCCAGGTGTTTGTGTCGGCCACTTGTGTCGCTTAGCTTAGTCACACAGCGACCTTGGTGCGCCTCTTTTTTTCTTTGCATCATGTGCTGTTTGGGGACAATTTTTTTGAAGTGCCATCCTGCCTGACACTGCAGTGCCACTCCTAGATGGGCCAGGTGTTTGTGTCGGCCACTTGTGTCGCTTATCTTAGTCACACAGCGACCTTGGTGCGCCTCTTTTTTTCTTTGCATCATGTGCTGTTTGGGGACAATTTTTTTGAAGTGCCATCCTGTCTGACACTGCAGTGCCACTCCTAGATGGGCCAGGTGTTTGTGTCGGCCACTTGTGTCGCTTAGCTTAGTCACACAGCGACCTTGGTGCGCCTCTTTTTTTCTTTGCATCATGTGCTGTTTGGGGACAATTGTTTTGAAGTGCCATCCTGCCTGACACTGCAGTGCCACTCCTAGATGGGCCAGGTGTTTGTGTCGGCCACTTGTGTCGCTTAGCTTAGTCACACAGCGACCTTGGTGCGCCTCTTTTTTTCTTTGCATCATGTGCTGTTTGGGGACAATTTTTTTGAAGTGCCATCCTGTCTGACACTGCAGTGCCACTCCTAGATGGGCCAGGTGTTTGTGTCGGCCACTTGTGTCGCTTAGCTTAGTCACAAAGCGACCTTGGTGCGCCTCTTTTTTTCTTTGCATCATGTGCTGTTTGGGGTCTATTTTTTTGAAGTGCCATCCTGCCTGACACTGCAGTGCCACTCCTAGATGGGCCAGGTGTTTGTGTCGGCCACTTGGGTCGCTTAGCTTAGTCACACAGCTACCTCATTGCGCCTCTTTTTTTCTTTGCATCATGTGCTGTTTGGGGACTATTTTTTTGAAGTGCCATCCTGCCTGACACTGCAGTGCCACTCCTAGATGGGCCAGGTGTTTGTGTCGGCCACTTGTGTCGCTTAGCTTAGTCACACAGCGACCTTGGTGCGCCTCTTTTTTTCTTTGCATCATGTGCTGTTTGGGGACAATTTTTTTGAAGTGCCATCCTGCCTGACACTGCAGTGCCACTCCTAGATGGGCCAGGTGTTTGTGTCGGCCACTTGGGTCGCTTAGCTTAGTCACACAGCGACCTTGGTGCGCCTCTTTTTTTCTTTGCATCATGTGCTGTTTGGGGACTATTTTTTTGAAGTGCCATCCTGTCTGACACTGCAGTGTCACTCCTAGATGGGCCAGGTGTTTGTGTCGGCCACTTGTGTCGCTTAGCTTAGTCACACAGCGACCTTGGTGCGCCTCTTTTTTTCTTTGCATCATGTGCTGTTTGGGGACAATTTTTTTGAAGCGCCATCCTGTCTGACACTGCAGTGCCACTCCTAGATGGGCCAGGTGTTTGTGTCGGCCACTTGTGTCGCTTAGCTTAGTCACACAGCGACCTTGGTGCGCCTCTTTTTTTCTTTGCATCATGTGCTGTTTGGGGACAATTTTTTGAAGTGCCATCCTGTCTGACACTGCAGTGCCACTCCTAGATGGGCCAGGTGTTTGTGTCGGCCACTTGTGTCGCTTAGCTTAGTCACACAGCGACCTTGGTGCGCCTCTTTTTTTCTTTGCATCATGTGCTGTTTGGGGACAATTTTTTTGAAGTGCCATCCTGTCTGACACTGCAGTGCCACTCCTAGATGGGCCAGGTGTTTGTGTCGGCCACTTGTGTCGCTTAGCTTAGTCACACAGCGACCTTGGTGCGCCTCTTTTTTTCTTTGCATCATGTGCTGTTTGGGGACTATTTTTTGAAGTGCCATCCTGTCTGACACTGCAGTGCCACTCCTAGATGGGCCAGGTGTTTGTGTCGGCCACTTGTGTCGCTTAGCTTAGTCACACAGCGACCTTGGTGCGCCTCTTTTTTTCATTGCATCATGTGCTGTTTGGGGACAATTTTTTTGAAGTGCCATCCTGTCTGACACTGCAGTGCCACTCCTAGATGGGCCAGATGTTTGTGTCGGCCACTTGTGTCGCTTAGCTTAGTCACACAGCGACCTTGGTGCGCCTCTTTTTTTCTTTGCATCATGTGCTGTTTGGGGACAATTTTTTTGAAGTGCCATCCTGCCTGACACTGCAGTGCCACTCCTAGATGGGCCAGGTGTTTGTGTCGGCCACTTGTGTCGCTTAGCTTAGTCACACAGCGACCTTGGTGCGCCTCTTTTTTTCTTTGCATCATGTGCTGTTTGGGGACTATTTTTTTGAAGTGCCATCCTGCCTGACACTGCAGTGCCACTCCTAGATGGGCCAGGTGTTTGTGTCGGCCACTTGTGTCGCTTAGCTTAGTCACACAGCGACCTTGGTGCGCCTCTTTTTTTCTTTGCATCATGTGCTGTTTGGGGACTATTTTTTTGAAGTGCCATCCTGCCTGACACTGCAGTGCCACTCCTAGATGGGCCAGGTGTTTGTGTCGGCCACTTGGGTCGCTTAGCTTAGTCACACAGCTACCTCATTGCGCCTCTTTTTTTCTTTGCATCATGTGCTGTTTGGGGACTATTTTTTTGAAGTGCCATCCTGCCTGACACTGCAGTGCCACTCCTAGATGGGCCAGGTGTTTGTGTCGGCCACTTGTGTCGCTTAGCTTAGTCACACAGCGACCTTGGTGCGCCTCTTTTTTTCTTTGCATCATGTGCTGTTTGGGGACAATTTTTTTGAAGTGCCATCCTGTCTGACACTGCAGTGCCACTCCTAGATGGGCCAGGTGTTTGTGTCGGCCACTTGTGTCGCTTAGCTAAGTCACACAGCGACCTTGGTGCGCCTCTTTTTTTCTTTGCATCATGTGCTGTTTGGGGACTATTTTTTTGAAGCGCCATCCTGTCTGACACTGCAGTGCCACTCCTAGATGGGCCAGGTGTTTGTGTCGGCCACTTGTGTCGCTTAGCTTAGTCACACAGCGACCTTGGTGCGCCTCTTTTTTTCTTTGCATCATGTGCTGTTTGGGGACTATTTTTTTGAAGTGCCATCCTGTCTGACACTGCAGTGCCACTCCTAGATGGGCCAGGTGTTTGTGTCGGCCACTTGTGTCGCTTAGCTTAGTCACACAGCGACCTTGGTGCGCCTCTTTTTTTCTTTGCATCATGTGCTGTTTGGGGACAATTTTTTTGAAGTGCCATCCTGCCTGACACTGCAGTGCCACTCCTAGATGGGCCAGGTGTTTGTGTCGGCCACTTGTGTCGCTTATCTTAGTCACACAGCGACCTTGGTGCGCCTCTTTTTTTCTTTGCATCATGTGCTGTTTGGGGACAATTTTTTTGAAGTGCCATCCTGCCTGACACTGCAGTGCCACTCCTAGATGGGCCAGGTGTTTGTGTCGGCCACTTGTGTCGCTTAGCTTAGTCACACAGCGACCTTGGTGCGCCTCTTTTTTTCTTTGCATCATGTGCTGTTTAGGGACAATTTTTTTGAAGTGCCATCCTGTCTGACACTGCAGTGCCACTCCTAGATGGGCCAGGTGTTTGTGTCGGCCACTTGTGTCGCTTAGCTTAGTCACACAGCGACCTTGGTGCGCCTCTTTTTTTTCTTTGCATCATGTGCTGTTTGGGGACTATTTTTTTGAAGTGCCATCCTGCCTGACACTGCAGTGCCACTCCTAGATGGGCCAGGTGTTTGTGTCGGCCACTTGGGTTGCTTAGCTTAGTCACACAGCTACCTCATTGCGCCTCTTTTTTTCTTTGCATCATGTGCTGTTTGGGGACTATTTTTTTGAAGTGCCATCCTGCCTGACACTGCAGTGCCACTCCTAGATGGGCCAGGTGTTTGTGTCGGCCACTTGTGTCGCTTAGCTTAGTCACACAGCGACCTTGGTGCGACTCTTTTTTTCTTTGCATCATGTGCTGTTTGGGGACAATTTTTTTGAAGCGCCATCCTGCCTGACACTGCAGTGCCACTCCTAGATGGGCCAGGTGTTTGTGTCGGCCACTTGTGTCGCTTAGCTTAGCCATCCAGCTACCTCGGTGCAAATTTTAGGACTAAAAATAATATTGTGAGGTGTTCAGAATAGACTGGAAATGAGTGGAAATTATGGTTATTGAGGTTAATAATACTATGGGATCAAAATTACCCCCAAATTCTATGATTAAAGCTGTTTTTTAGGGTTTTTTGAAAAAAACACCCGAATCCAAAACACATCCGAATCCGACAAAAAAATTTCAGGGAGGTTTTGCCAAAACGCATCCGAATCCAAAACACGGCCGCGGAACCGAATCCAAAACCAAAACACAAAACCCGAAAAATGTCCGGTGCACATCACTAATTGAAATATTGGGGTAGATTTATTAATCTTCTTTAAGGGGTAATGCGATATCTGCACACGTTATGTGCCGTTGTATGTACCTGGCGATGCTGTATTCTTTGCTGCGGCGGTATCCTGCCACAGCCATTTCGGCACCTCTATCTTTTAGATAGCGCACCGATGACATACCTGACTTATTAACATTCGTTGTGTCCGAACGTTAGTGTCTCCTGCCTTCTGCCTGTTCGCCGGCTGGACCCGGCGCTGCGGTTGGCTTAGCAGCTGCTAATCTCCGTTCATCCCAGCATTCCCGGCGTCCACACATTCATTCCGTGCATGCGCCAGCCTAACTCCCAAACTGGATGCTGGGAGTTACTGGACGGCGCATGCACGGAAGAAGTGACTGCGGCCGAAGCGGGTGCCCGTTATGGGAGGACACGTATCACCAGAGGGGTGTGATAATGCGCTCCCATAACGTACAAGTTACGGTTAGTAAATTCACCGGAAAGGAGGTCCCACTTCACCACGATAATGCGGTGAAGCGGGACCCTGCTAATAAAGAACCTTAAGCACATTTTAATAAATTTACCCCTGAGTTCTTTGCACAATTGAAGCATACTGCAAATGATGTTTGTCGCTGAATGCTGCTGTGCACACTGAATGCATACTGCCGGTGAAGTTTGAAGCTGATTGGCAGCAATGTAGTAGACTAATGACTGAGGGCCTAATTCATCCTAGTATTATAAGTAGTAGCAGTGCCACTGCTGCTAAATGATGGTAATGCAGCAGCTATGCTAAATTTTGCTAATGTAGCTAAGCTGCGTATGCAGGAGGTCCGCTGCCATTTTTTAGATCGGAGCAGCTGCGTGTGTCGTCATGCAGCCGCCCGAAAACACTGCAACGATTTGTCGCCTCCCCCCACCTGCCCCGCGAACGCCTCTGTCTGTCAGTCAGGCAGAGACATTCACAGCCAATGTGATCAGTTCGCATTTGGCGGTCGCGCAAGTGCAGGATGGGACCTGCGCATGCACACTGTTGCCACTGCCGGGGTTCTTGCGGACTGAATAACCCCGTCTAACCATAGCTTTGTGCATGTTATGTTTCTGCCTCTATATAACAATACTCTGGTGCCCTCAGGTAATGCAGAATAATGGGTGTCTGGTCAGCATATTAGATCACACACTGAGGCCTGCTGCTTCCCAACCTGGTAATTCATACATATAGAGCATGTAATTAAGTGACTGATTTGGATTTATGCTCTGTGTGTGGTCTGATCTCAGGCTCCCACACAAGGACAGGCGTGTAGGCTGTGGCAGCTTACCCAAAATATTATGTCCAATAACATAACCTCTTCATCTCCGACATCAAGCTCTACGGAACACTGGCAACTGGTATAAACGGACCTCAATATAAAGTTGCAGCCTTGTTTTTACACCGGTGTGTCTGGTGGATTCTCCCAAAACACTTAGAAGGTACGAGCCTACTTCACTCACTTTAGGGATATATCAACAAACTAGATGCGTCTCTAGTATTACAAGGAGGCAGAGCTATCAGAAGTGAAAAGGATACATCAAATCAATCTCCTACCTCTTTAGAGCTACAGTACTTCCCCTTTTTTTTTTTTTTTGAGTGAAGGGATTATGGGATATTATGGGGGAGATTCAATTGTTTGAAAAGTCAGTTGGGTGTCTGTTTTTTTCCTATCTAATAGACAGTAAAAAACAGACATCCAATTGACGTTTCAAACATTTGAATTCCCCCCTATGTGTCCATTTATTTATTTATTTTATAGGGCAAAGTGTGCACAGAAATGAGCTTCCCTGCCGAAGTACAAAAGGAGGGTGCAAAGTGTGCCCCAGTAAGGTATAGGTGAGTAAATCATACTTTGCTTTAAACTTCTAAGTTAAAAAACACAGAAAACCTGACCCCATATGTAATGGCACCAGCCACTCCCATTCCCAAATGCTAAATTAAGTCTAGTCCCAAAAAAAAAGTATAATTTCACTAAATCTAATTTATGTTTTTCAGTTCTGTAATAGTTTTCCTACAGGTTTTCAGAGAAAGGAGAGCAAATGTCCAATAAGCTTTCTCTCACAGCCTGCTAAGACTCAAATCCCCAGCACAGTCTGGAACACCTGGAAAATACAGCAAGTGGTCAGTTGTTGTTGATGACTGTCTCTGAAATACAGAACTACCTGTCACTGTTTGCAGGGGTTGAATGCTGGGCAGGGGTGTAACGAGGGTGGCTCAGCCTGAACACCCCAGCTCCCTTCGCTTGCTATGGTGCGGGCCGCTGTACAGGCAGAGCAGGAGAAAGAGAAGGAGACGGGTGCACACTGACTTGGAGACTAGGTAGGGTACAGGGCAGGCCAGAGGCGATAGCAGGAGGCACATGCCGGAGCTCTGCTGCCCGCTTTATCAGGGCCGGAGCTTCCACTAGGCAGCTTTAGGCAGCTGCCTAGGGGCACCAGGACCTGAGGGGGCGGCCAGCTACAGCTACATGAAAAAGGTAGTGTGGTCCTACCTTTCACAGCTGCCGCAATCCCCCCGACACTCGTATCTTACAGTAGCTGCAACTGCCAAGCTCCCGTATTGCAGCCTCCAGCTCTGCCTCCACCCGGCACAGGCAGTAACTTTGACAGCTCCTGGAGTCCTGGCTGGGGGTGACATGCAGTGCTGCTCTTCATTCCAGACTTTTTCACAGACTACTCAGTCCCTACTCTGCATCGCAGCATGCAGGTAAGGTGGCTGCACAGTGCACTGCCTGCATTTGATAAGGAAAGTGGAGGAGAGCAGCAGTTTGTGGAGGGGGGGTAGTGGGGGGGGGGGGGGGGGGGGGGGAGATGAGCAGCAGGCATGCACACAGATGGTGGGTGGAATAGAACATTTAAGAGAGATGAGGGGGAGAAGGGTGTGAGCAGCAGGCAACCACACAGACTGGAAAGATGGGGAGAAGAGTTCAGCCATGCAACAGACTGGGGGTGGGGGAGACCACCAGCATGCCATTCATCTGAAGGGCAGGTAGGGGGTAGGGGCAGTATGCAGAAGTTTTGCCTAGGGTGCCGAGAAAGCTTGCACCGGCCCTGCGCTTTATATGTCTCACTATCTGCTTGTATCTGTACAGAAAGGTTATTTCTGTCCTGCTACACAATTCTCTGCCCCTGCTGATTCAACACATCTTTCTGACCCAGCTGCTGCAGCATTTCTCTCTCTCCCGGCTGCTGCAGCACCTCTCTCTGCCCTGGCTGCTGTTGCTGCAGCACCTCTCTCTGCATTAGAAGCTGCAGAGTAACATGTATAAGCTGGTCTACTGTGGCATAACTTGTATAAACGGTGGTGTAACGTGTATAAACGGTTCTACTGTGGAGTAACGTACATAAGCCGCTCTACTGCAGTGTAAGGTGTATAAATGGTTCTACTGTGGTGTAACATATGTAAGGGGCTCTACTGTGGTATAACGTGTATAAGCAGCTCTACTGTGGTGTAAAGGGTATAAACGGTTCTACTGTGGTATAACATGTATCAGGGCCGGCTCCAGGCATGTTCGACTAGAGCGGCCGCGCAGGGCGCCACCCTTAATGGGCGCCGCGCGCTGGCGCCGCCATAGTCATACCTGGAGCCGGCCCTGTACGCTGCAGCTCTCCCCGCCGTCCCCGGCCTTTGACTGTGCGCCGCGCAGCGCGCATGTAGAGCGCTCAAGCGGCCGGGAACACCAACAGACAGTCGGTGCCCTCAGACGGCAGCACTTCCCCTCCCAGCGCCGCCGCAGGTATTGTGGGGATCATCGGGCACTGTGTGGGGGCATATCTGTCACTGTGGGATCATCTGCACTGTGGGGTCATATCTGGCACTGTGGGGGCATCTGCACTGTGGGGGCATATCTGGCAATGTGGGGGCACTGTCACTGTGTGGGGGCCTATCTGTCACTGTGGGGTCATATCTGCACTGTGGGGTCATATCTGGCACTGTGGGGCATCTGCACTGTGGGGGCATATCTGTCAATGTGGGGGCACTGGCACTGTGTGGGCATATCTGTCAATGTGGGGGCATATCTGGCACTGTGGGGTCATCTGCACTGTGGGGGCACTGGCACTGTGTGGGGTCATATCTGTCACTGTGAGGTCATATCTGCACTGTGGGGGCACTGGCACTGTGTGGGTGCATATCTGTCACTGTGGGGTCATATCTGCACTGTGGGGGCACTGGCACTGTGTGGGTGCATATCTGTCACTGTGGGATTATATCTGCACTGTGGGGTCATATCTGCACTGTGGGGCCACTGGCACTGTGTGGGGTCATATCTGCACTGTGGGGGCACTGGCACTGTGTGGGTGCATATCTGTCACTGTGGGGTCATATCTGCACTGTGGGAGCACTGGCACTGTGTGGGTGCATATCTGTCACTGTGGGGTCATATCTGCACTGTGGGGGCACTGGCACTGTGTGGGTGCATATCTGTCACTGTGGGATCATATCTGCACTGTGGGAGCACTGGCACTGTGTGGGGTCATATCTGCACTGTGGGGGCACTGGCACTGTGTGGGTGCATATCTGTCACTGTGGGGTCATATCTGCACTGTGGGAGCACTGGCACTGTGTGGGTGCAGATCTGTCATTGTGGGGTCATCTGCACTGTGGGGGCACTGGCACTGTGTGGGGTCATCTGCACTGTGGGGGCACTGGCAGTGTGTGGGGTCATATCTGCACTGTGGGGGCACTGGCACTGTGTGGGGTCATATCTGTCACTGTGGGGTCATATCTGCACTGTGGGGGCACTGGCACTGTGTGGGGTCATATCTGTCACTGGGGTCATATCTGTCACTGTGGGGTCATATCTGTCACTGTGGGGTCATATCTGTCACTGGGGTCATATCTGTCACTGTGGGGTCATATCTGTCACTGTGGGGGCACTGGCACTGTGTGGGGGCATATCTGTCACTGTGGGGTCATATCTGTCACTGTGGGGGCATTTATGTATCTGGCACTGTGGGGGCATTTATGTATCTGGCACTGGGGGCATCTATGTATCTGGCACTGTGGGGGCATATCTGCACTGTGGGGGCATATATTTATCTGGCACTGTGGGGCATATATTTATCTGGAACTGTGGGGGCATTTATTTATCTGGCACTGGGGGCATTTATGTATCTGGCACTGTGGGGGCATATCTGCACTGTGGGGGCATATATTTATCTGGCACTATGGGGGCATATATTTATCTGGCACTGTGGGGGCATATATTTATCTGGCACTGTGGGGGCATTTATGTATCTGGCACTGTGGGGCATTTATGTATCTGGCACTGTGGGGGCATTTATGTATCTGGCACTGCTGGGGGGCATATCGGCACTGTGGGGGCATTTATTTATCTTGCACTGTGGGGGCATTTATTTGGCACTGTAGGGGCATTTATGTATCTGGCACTGCTGGGGGCATGTCACGTGTATCTGGCACTGCTGGAGGGCATGTCACGTGTATCTGGCACTGCTCGGGGGCATGTCACGTGTATCTGGCACTGCTGGGGGGCATGTCACGTGTTGCTGGCACTGCTGGGGGGCATGTCACGTGTAGCTGGCACGGCTGGGGGGCATGTCACGTGTAGCTGGCACGGCTGGGGAGCATATCATGTAGTGTTCCCGCTAGGCGTCTGTGGCTAGGCAATGTGTCTCAGTGCTCTGCCTGGCGCAATGTGTCTAACGTACTCTGCCTGGCGCAAAGTGTGTAGGAGGTTCTACCTGGTGCAATGTATATTAGCTGCACGACTGTGTGGTGTAATACGAATTGCCACTATTATGTGGCCACGCATCTTCCCCATGAAGCAACTGCCCTAAATTTTTGCTGCGCGCCGAAGGCGCGCACTGTCCATGCTCTGGCGTATGGGTAGGTGAGCACCAAGCATTACAGTATGTACAGAATTTCGCCCTCCTAACTTGAAAATGTGCCCTCCCTGTGATCAGCACCCTGCCCTAAAAAGTGAGCACTATCATGTGTAGCTGGCACTGCTGGGGGGCACATTGTGTGTAGCTGGCACTGCTGCGGGGCATGTCATGTGTAGCTGGCACTGCTGCGGGGCATGTCATCTGTAGCTGGCACTGCTTGGGGGCATGTCATGTGTAGCTGGCATGGCTGCGGGGCATGTCATGTGTAGCTGGCACTGCTGCGGGGCATGTCATGTGTACCTGGCACTGCTGGAGGGCATATTACGTCTATCTGGCACTGCACATTATGTGTATCTGCCACTATACTGGAGACATTGTGTGTAAGGAACACTACTGTGGCTGTTATGTGTGAGGCTGCTAATTGTGTGCGTAGAGGGGGTGTGAAAATATGTTTATAGTGTGATAATATGAGGCCACGCCCACTTTTCCAGGAGGCCACACCCACTTTTCCTGGAGCGCGCGCATAGGGTTTGGAGGAGGGGGGGGCGCTTTTATATTTTCTCGCTCAGGGTGCTAGTAGGCCTGGAGCCAGCCCTGACATGTATAAGGGGCTCTACTGTGGTGTATCATATATAAACAGCTCTACTGTGGTGTAAGGTGTATAAGTGGTTCTACTGTGGTGTAACATGTATAAGGGACTCTACTGTGGCTTAACGTGTATAGACGGCTCTACTGTAGAATGTATAACATGTACTGTATATGCAGCTCTACTGTGGTGTAATGTGTATAAGCAACTCTACTGTGTTGTATAACATTTATAAGTTGTGTAATGTGTATAAATGGCTTTACTGTGGTGTAATGTGTATAAGCGGCTCTACTGTGTTGTATTACATGTATAAGCGGCTTTACTGTGGTGTAATGTGTGTAAGCAGCTCTACTGTGGTGTAATGTGTATAAGCGGCTCTACTGTGTTGTATAAAATGTATAAGGGGCTATACAGTGTGGCATAACATGTATAAGGGGCCATACTATGTGGCATAAAGCATGGGCTCTACTGTGGTGTAACGTGTATAAATAGTTCTACTGTGGTGTAATGTGTATAAGGGGCTCTACTGTGATGTAACATGTATAAATGGTTCTACTGTGGTGTAACGTATATAAGGTGCTCTACTGTAGTGTACCATGTATAAACAGCTCTACTGTGGTGTAACATGTATAAGCGGCTTTACTGTGGTGTAATGCGTATAAGTAGCTCTACTGTGTTGTATAACATGTATAACGTGCTCTACTGTGTGGTGTAACATGTATAAGGAGCTCTACTGTGTGGCATAAAGTGTGGGCTCTACTGTGATGTAACGTGTATAAATGGTTCTACTGTGGTGTAACGTGTATAAATGGTTCTACTGTGGTGTAACGTGTATAAGGGACTCTACTGTGGTGTAACGTGTATAGATGGCTCTACTGTGGTGTAACAGGTATAAGTGGCTCTACTGTGGTGTAACATGTATAAGGAGCTCTACTGTGTGGCATAAAGTGTGGGCTCTACTGTGGTGTAACGTGTATAATTGGTTCTACTGTGGTGTAATTGTGTATAAATGGTTCTACTGTGGTGTAACGTGTATAAGGGACTCTACTGTGGTGTAACGTGTATAGATGGCTCTACTGTGGTGTAACAGGTATAAGTGGCTGTACTGGGGTGTAATGTGTATAAGCAGCTCTACTGTGTTGTATAACATGTATAAGCGGCTCTACTGTGGTGTAATGTGTAAAAGCGGCTCTACTACTATGTTGTATAATATGTATAAGTGGTGTAACGTGTATAAATGGCTCTACTGTGGTGTAATGTGTATAAGCGGCTCTACTGTGTTGTATAAGATGTATAAACATATTTACTGTGGTGTAATGTGTATACGCGGCTCTACTGTGTTTTATAACATGTATAAGGGGCTCTATTGTGGTGTAATGTGTATAAACGGCTCTACTGTGGTGTAATGGGTATACGCAGCTCTACTGTGGTATAATGTGTATAAGCGGCTTTACTGTGTTGTATAACATGTATAAGGGGCTCTACTGTGTGGCGTAAAGCATGGGCTCCACTGTGGTGTAACGTTTATAAATTGTTCTACTGTGGTGTAACGTATATAAATGGCTCTACTGTGGTGTAACTTGTATAAGCAGCCCTACTGTGGTGTAATGTGTATAAGAGGCTCTACTATATTGTATAACATGTATAAGGGGCTCTACTGTGTGGCGTAATGTGTATAAGGGGCTTTACTGTGTGGCGTAAAGTGTTTAAGGGGTACTACTGTGTTGTGTAATATGATTAACGGAGAGTACTGTGCAGTGTAATCTGAATTGGTACTATTCTGTGGCCATGTCCCTTCCTCATGAAGCCATACCACTATATTGTTGATGGGCACCTTTGGCGCGCACTGTCCCTAGCTTACTCATGGGGGGCGCCCAAAGGAAACTTTTGCCCTGAGCTCCACAAGGCCTAGAACCGGCCCTGTCACAAATTTAGGATTTTTAAATATTTTTATTTTCAAATGTAACATGCCCCACATGTTGGCAAGGACCTCAATTCACTACAGGGGTTGGGGGCATCAAAACATACCCTTGCTCCTCGCACCATTGCACTTAGCTACACCTCTGATGCTGGTTAAATAAAATAAATAGATCGATTTTTTATTACATTTTTAATTCCCTTTGCAGAAAAACTGCATACAGTCAAGGAGGGATCCGGTCATGTGACCAACACTAGGGATCCCGGCAGTAATCATGCCGACGCCGGGATCCCACCCTCTTACCAGCCCGACAGTCGGCATGCCAGCTGACTATTTCCACTCATGGGTGTCCAATACAACCATAGGGGGTCATTCCGAGTTGATCACACGCTAGCTATTATTTGCAGCACTGCGATCAGGTCAAAACTCAGCAAAACTGCACATGCATATGCACCGCAATGCGCAGGCACGACGTACGGGTACAAAGCGGATCGTTGCTGGGCAATGGATTTAATGAAGAATCCATTCGCACAGCCGATCGCAAGAAGATTGACAGGAAGAAGGCGTTTTCAGGGAGTGGTTGGAAAAACACAGGTGTGTCCAAGCGTTTGCACGGCGGGTATCTGACGTCAATTCCGGGACCGGACAGGCTGAAGTGATCGCAGCGGCTGAGTAAGTTCAGACCTACTCAGAAACTGCACAGACTGTTTTTGTACTGCTCGGCTGCACAAGCGTTCGCACACTTGCAAAGCAAAAATACACTCCCCCATTGGCGGCGACTATCTGATCGCAGCGCTGCAAAAAATAGCTAGTGAGCGATCAACTCGGAATGTCCCCCATAGAGCGGGAATAGAACCTGTGGCGAGCCCACTGCGTGGCGAGTGCAGCAAGCCCACAAAGGACTTTGTTGCGATGCCCCCCCCCCCCCATGTCATTCCGCTGCCGGAATCTCGAGGCAGATATGCTGACCGCCGGGATCCCCAGCGCCGGACTCCCCAGCGCCGGTCTCCCAGCCCCAACCCTTCAAGGAGACTAAGGCTGGATACACACTTGATAATATGCACACGACATAACTGGCGGATTGGACAATATATCTTTCACATCGTCCAGTGTGTACATGATGCATGCCCCCGCGGGTCGTTAACAAAGTTCAATATCTTTAGTTCAAGCCTTGAAATCTAAAGACATTGGACAGGACTACATGCACCTGGATGTGGGTGGATGTCATCACTGACGATATTAGTGACGATATCGTTCAGTGTGTAAGTCCGATATCTTTTCACTTGACAATGTCGCATCTTATGTGCATCGTCTTGTGTGTACCCAGCCTTAAGCTAGGTACACACAAGACGATAAATTGGATGATATGTCGTTTTGGCCGAATTGGAATGACACATCGTCCTCATCAAATGTGTACACAATATTGCACACTCTCTTGAGTCGTTCATCGCATCTTCAGATCAGGCAGATCTGAAGATGTTGTTAATAACAGCATTCTCCTGGATGTAGCCACTGAACAATATATAGCATGGTCACGTAATACATTAAGTGTGTATGGGTGACCGACACACATCATTCTGTTGGTCGTACCATCAGTCATGATTTGGAATCGTCTAGTGTGTACCCAGTTTAAATTGAATGCAGCAATAAGTCCTCCTTTATCAATAAAGTAACAGCAAACATAATAATTGTTAGTATCATCCATTTTGCTAATTATCCTAGCCATTCTGATGACATATACTAAGTGTGCAGAATCAGGTAGGCTTACAGGAAACACTTTTTCATACCTCCCAACAATACCCTCTCCAGGAGGGACAGAATGCTGTGACATATTCTGTGTCATAAGTATCTGCTTTGTATAATTATACTATCCAGTTTTATATTAAAATTAGGTTTTGGAGGCACCCAGTTGACAATAGGAAAGATGCTGGAACAGAGGGCGGGCGGGGGCGGGGCCAAGCCATGGGCAGTAAAAGCCCATTGAAAATAACAGTGAAAGCGGCACTTGCATAAGTGCCTTGGTGACAGGGACGTGCTTTCATTGCACATGAAAGCACGCCCTTGTCAGTCAGGCAGATGTGATTGGACAGCGGATTTGTCACTGGATACAGCTGTATAGTGATGGATCCGCTGTCATCACTGTGTGGGCAGCGGGATGTGTGGCGGGGATGTGGCGAAGGTGCGGGCATTTGCGGCTGCGGGACCCGGTGGGGATAGCTGGCATGACGGCAGGCATGGATCCAAGAGGATCCAGTCCCTGCCTGTCATTTTGCAGAGTTCATCAGCGGAGCGGAGCTGTTCTAATTTAACAAATGGCACGTTAGCGTCATTTTTGAAATCTAAGATGGCCACCACGAGCCAAGCATGGCTCGCCGTGTCATTGCCCCGCCCCTCGGGGTTGGCTTATAGAAGCCAGCGCGAGACAGCAGCTGTCATTCCGCCAGCAGGGAGGGAGTGTGCAAGAGCTCCAGAAGACAGAAGACGCCAGGGAGCCCTGGGGAGGCGGCAGCCATGGAAAATAGCTGCCTAAAGGCCGCCGCCCGCTAAGTGAAGACAAAAGACTCCAGAAGTCCTGTGGAGGCAGCAGCCATGGAAAAGACCTGCCCAAAGGCCGCCACCCCCCACGTGAATATACGGAAGCCCTGGGGAGGTGGCGTGCCCCCCAGGTGAAGACAGAAGATTCCAGAAGTCCTGGGGAGGCGGCGGCCATGAAAAAGAGCTGCCCAAAGGCCATCACCCCCCAGGTGAAGACCCTATATAATAAACTTTTTTTTTTAAATGTGTGTTTTCTTTTTTTTATTCTTTATTGTAGAAGTGGAGAATAAAAATGTACAGTATATACAAAAGCTTTGTATATAACAACAGAAAGCAAAATATGTATCAAATTGCGTTATACAATAAAGTACATCATAATCAACAAAAATATCAACAATTCCACTTAATGTTTATATTTTATAAGGGGAAACAACATTAAAGGCAACAGCTAACGTGTTACACTGTGGATTGAGGGGAGGGATTGGGTGAGAAGGAAAAGAAAAAAAAAGTTAAATAGGGTGTGGGGGATGGAGAAGTAGGGGGTGGGGAGGGAAGAATACCGCTAGACCAAGCTGCAATGAGAAGGGGTGCATCAAAACTACCGGTAGAGAGGACAGATTAGCATCTAGAAAGGGTAATGAAACCAAATTGGAATAGACATTTACCGGGTGCCCGGCAGTTGTCTATTAAAATGAAGATACCATGGGCCCCATGTTGCTAAAAATTTGGTCATAGAATCGTGAAGCAAGGCAGTAATGTACTCCATCGATGCTACAAACCAAATTTTATTAATCACTGCCTGTAAGGACGGAACTGCAGGTTGCTTCCATTGGGTCGCTATGAGCAGTTTAGCTGCGTTAAGTATATGAGTGCAGAGTTTACTAGAGGGTCCAGAAATCCCCCCCACCGGTCTACAGAGCAATGCGTGTAAGGGCCCAATAGAGGGGGAAGTCTGGAGGACCGTATCAATGAGGGCGAAAACACTCTTCCAGTAAGAACTAATCACCGCATAATCTCACCATACATGTAAGAATGAGCCCTTTGAACCACATTTTTCAGGAACTATATACCACCTCAAATAGACTTTAAAGGCATTTTCCTTAATATTGGTATTTATGGATGTTTTGGCTATTGAGCCTCTGATCGTTGACCACTCCTCCTCCTCCAAAGTATCGCCCAAATCCTGTTCCCAGACAAATTCATATGGTTCTTTGGGAGTGGAGGAGCCGGCCAGTAGAGAATACAGAAGAGAAATAACTCCCCTACGTCCTGGGTCATAAATACATAAATCTTCAAATGGGGTCGGGGGCCTAAATTTAGAAGACTTGCTTATGGAGCGAACAAAGCTGGTGATTTGCATATAATCAAAGTATCTAGACTCCTGTATACCATATTTCTCTTGTAGAGCTGAAAAAGTTTGCGGAGCAAACTCTCCAGTAACGTGTAAAATTCTAGTTATACCCGCTGTAACCCATGAGTGCATGTAGGAAGACACACAACCCATGGGGAAATGGGGGTGCATCCATAAGGGGGTCAAGGGGGGAGGATATGGTGCCAAGTGGAGTTTTTTATTCAAACTGTCCCATATCTTAAGAACAGAGTGGACACAGGGAACTTCATGCACCGAGGCTGGTATCAAATGTTGGGGGGAGCCATGGAAGGAAGCTTACAGAGAAATTGTCAATTAGGTCGCTTTCCAGGGACACCTATTTCCTACAGACCCCAGGAGTGTGCCAAGCCAACACATGACTCAATTGTGTAGCCTGGAAATACCATTCGAAGATGGGGAGTCCCAAGCCCCCTGTAGCCATTGGTTAGAGAGACATGCTCTCTGAAGTCTGGGTTTCTTGATGGACCATATAAATTTACCACACATAGATTGCACAGAACGGAGAGAGGAAATTTGAACAACAATTGGAATAGTCTGGAACAAATAAAGCAGCCTTGGCAGAATATTCATCTTAACAGAATTAATTCTACCAGTCCAAGAAATGCACAGGGAATCCCATTTGGCTAAATCTTTTCTAATATCCTGTAATAGCAGGATAAAAATAAGATTTTACACTTACCGGTAAATCTATTTCTCGTAGTCCGTAGAGGATGCTGGGACTCCGTAAGGACCATGGGGAATAGACGGGCTCCACAGGAGACATGGGCACTTTAAGAAAGACTTTAGACTCTGGGTGTGCACTGGCTCCTCCCTCTATGCCCCTCCTCCAGACCTCAGTTAGAGAAACTGTGCCCAGAGGAGATGGACAGTACGAGGAAAGGATTTTGGTAATCCAAGGGCAAGATTCATACCAGCCACACCAATCACACCGTATAACTTGTGAAAAACTACCCAGTTAACAGTATGAACAAACAACAAAGTCTCGGTCCAAACCGATGAACTATAATATAACCCTTATGTAAGCAATAACTATATACAAGTCTTGCAGAAGAAGTCCGCACTTGGGACGGGCGCCCAGCATCCTCTACGGACTACGAGAAATAGATTTACCGGTAAGTGCAAAATCTTATTTTCTCTAACGTCCTAGAGGATGTTGGGACTCCGTAAGGACCATGGGGATTATACCAAAGCTCCCAAACGGGTGGGAGAGTGCGGATGACTCTGCAGCACCGATTGAGCAAACAGGAGGTCCTCCTCAGCCAGGGTATCAAACTTATAGAACTTTGCAAAAGTGTTTGACCCCAACCAAGTAGCAGCTCGGCATAGCTGTAGTGCAGAGACCCTTCGGGCAGCCGCCCAAGACGAGCCCACCTTCCTAGTGGAATGGGCCTTAACCAATTTCGGTAACGGCAATCCCGCCGTAGAATGCACCTGCTGAATCGTGTCACAGATCCAGCGAGCAATAGTTTGCTTTGAAGCAGGGCCGCCAACCTTGTTGGCTGCATACAGGACAAACAGTGCTTCTGTTTTTCTAATCCTAGCCGTTCTGGCCACGTAAATTTTCAAAGCCCTGACCACATCAAGGGACTCGGAATCCTCCAAGTCACGTGTAGCCACAGGCACGACAATAGGTTGGTTCATATGAAAGGATGAGACCACCTTAGGTAGGAAGTGAGGACGGGTCCGCAACTCCGCTCTATCCATATGGAAAACCAGATAGGGGCTTTTATGTGATAGAGCCGCCAATTCCGAAACTCGCCTAGCCGAAGCCAAGGCAAACAACATGACCACCTTCCAAGTGAGATATTTCAACTCCACTGTTTTAAGTGGTTCAAACCAATGCGACTTAAGGAAATTTAACACCACGTTAAGGTCCCAAGGGGCCACCGGAGGTACAAAAGGAGGCTGAATGTGCAGTACTCCCTTCACAAAAGTCTGTACTTCAGGTAAAGAGGCCAATTCCCTTTGAAAGAAAATGGATAAGGCCAAAATCTGAACTTTAATGGAGCCTAATTTTAGGCCCAAATTCACTCCAGTTTGTAGGAAGTGAAGAAAATGGCCCAGATGGAATTCTTCCGTAGGAGTATTCCTGGCCTCACACCAAGAAACATATTTTCGCCATATTCGGTGATAATGTTTTGCTGTCACGTCCTTCCTAGCCTTTATCAGAGTAGGAATGACCTCATCCGGAATACCCTTTTCCGCTAGGATCTGGCGTTCAACCTCCATGCCGTCAAACGCAGCCGCGGTAAGTCTTGGAACAGACAGGGACCTTGTTGTAACAGGTCCTGCCTTAGAGGAAGAGGCCACGGATCTTCTGTGAGCATTTCTTGCAGATCCGGATACCAGGTCCTTCGTGGCCAATCTGGAACAATGAGAATTGTTCTCCCTCATCTTCTTCTTATTATCCTCAACACCTTGGGTATGAGAGGGAGAGGAGGAAACACATAGACCGACTGGAACACCCACGGTGTCACTAGGGCGTCCACCGCTACCGCCTGAGGGTCTCTTGACCTGGCGCAATACCGTTGTAGCTTTTTGTTGAGACGGGATGCCATCATGTCTATTTGGGGTAGTCCCCACCGACTTGCAATGTGCGCGAAGACTTCCTGATGAAGTCCCCACTCTCCCGTGGCAGATCGTGTCTACTGAGGAAGTCCGCTTCCCAGTTGTCCACTCCCGGAATGAACACTGCTGACAGAGCGCTTACATGATTCTCCGCCCAGCGAAGAATTCTGGTGACTTCTGCCATTGCCACTCTGCTCCTTGTACCGCCTTGGCGGTTTACATGAGCTACTGCAGTGATGTTGTCTGACTTGATCAGAACTGGTCGATTGCGAAGTAAGATCTCCGCTTGACGTAGGGCATTGTATATGGCCCTTAGTTCCAGGATGTTGATGTGAAGACAAGTCTCTTGACTTGACCAAAGTCCTTGGAAATTTCTTCCCTGTGTGACTGCTCCCCAACCTCGGAGGCTCGCATCCATGGTCACCAGGATCCAGTCCTGAATGCCGAACCTGCGGCCTTCCAGGAGGTGAGCACTGTGCAGCCACCACAGGAGAGATATCCTGGCTCTGGGAGACAGGGTGATCCTTTGATGCATTTGTAAATGAGACCCGGACCATTTGTCCAGTAGGTCCCATTGAAAGGTCCTCGCATGGAACCTGCCGAATGGGATGGCCTCCTACGAGGCCACCATCTTCCCCAGGGCACGGGCGCAGTGAAGCACTGAAACCTTTTTTGGCTTTAATAGGTTCCTGACCAGAGCTATGAGCTCCTGAGCCTTTTCCATCAGAAGAAACATCTTTTTCTGTTCCGTGTCCAGAATCAGGCCCAAAAATGCCAGACGCGTTGTAGGAACCAGCTGGGACTTCGGAATATTGAGAATCCAGCCGTGCTGTTGCAACGTCCTCACTGACAGTGACACGCTGTCCAGTAACTTCTCTCGAGATCTCGCCTTTATGAGGAGATCGTCCAAGTATGGGATAATTGTGACACCCTGCTTGCACAGGAGCACCATCATTTCCGCCATTACCTTGGTGAAAATTCTTGGGGCCGTGGAAAGCCCAAACGGCAAAGTCTGAAATTGGTAATGACAGTCCTGCACCGCAAATCTCAGGAACGCCTGGTGAGGAAGAAAAACCGGAACATGAAGGTAAGCATCCTTTATGTCCAGGGAAACCATCCAATCCCCCCCCCTCCAGGCTGGCGATGACCGCTCTGAGCGATTCCATCTTGAACTTGAACTTTTTCAAGTACAGGTTCAGGGATTTTAGATCCAAAATGGGTCTGACCGAACCGTCCGGTTTCGGAACCACAAACAGGGTCGAGTAATACCCCTTTCCTTGCTGGAGAAGAGGAACCTTGACTATCACCTGTTGCAGGTACAATTTTTGAATTGCAGTTAACACTAACTCCCTTTCTGAGGGAGAAGCCGGGAGAGCCGATTTGAAAAACCGGCGAGGAGGCATCTCTTCGAATTCCAGCCTGTATCCCTGAGAAACAATCTCTATTGCCCAGGGATCCACCTGTGAGTGAACCCAGACGTGGCTGAAAAAACGAAGACGTGCCCCCACTTGATCTGGCCCCCCCAGGGAAGCCCCAGCGTCATGCGGTGGATTTTGCAGACGTAGGGGGGGGGGGACTTCTGCTCCTGGGAACTAGCTGTGTGCAGCTTTTTTCCCTTGCCCTTACCTCTGGCAAGAAAGGACGATCCCCGTACCTTTTTGCTTTTATTTGAACGAAAGGACTGCATCTGGTAATGAGGTGCCTTCTTAGTATGTTGTGGGGGAACATAAGGTAAAAAATTCAATTTACCAGCCGTAGCAGTAGAGACAAGGTCCGAGAGGCCTTCTCCAAACAACTCCTCCCCCTTGAAAGGCAACGACTCCATATGCTGCTTCGAGTCGGCATCCCCCGTCCACTGTCGGGTCCACAAGAGTCGCCTTGCAGAAATAGACATAGCATTTATTCTGGAGCTTAGTAAACAAATGTCTCTTTGAGCATCCCTCAGATATAAAGCAGCATCCTTGATATGCTCTAGGGTCATTAGAATGGTATCCTTGTCTAGGGTCTCAATCTCCGTAGACAAGGAATCTGTCCATGCTGCGACAGCACTACAAACCCAGGCCGACGCCATAGCCGGCCTAACAATAGTACCAGAATGTGTGTAAATGTACTTCATGGTAACTTCCTGCTTACGATCCGCAGGATCCTTGAGGGTAGCAGTATCCTGGGAAGGCAGTGCCACCTTCTTGGATAAGCGCGTCAACGCCTTGTCTACTTTAGGCGAAGATTCCCATCGTATCCTGTCCTTTTGTGGGAAGGGATACGCCATAAGAATCCTTTTGGGAACATGTAGCCTCCTGTCTAGAGATTCCCAAGCCTTTTCGCACAATTCGCTTAGCTCAAATGAGAACGGAAAGGTGATCTCAGGCTTTTTCTCTTTATACATGTGTACCCTCGTGTCAGGGACAGGAGGTTCCTCAGTAATATGCAAAACCTCTTTAATAGCAATGATCATGTAACGAATACCTTTAGCCACTTTTGGCTGTAATTTTGCATCCTCATAGTCGACACTGGAATCTGAATCCGTGTCGGTATCTGTGTCAGTGATCTGGGATAATGTGCGTTTCTGAGACCCAGAAGGTCCCGGTGCCACTGGGACAGGCATGGTCTGACTACCTGACTGATCCCTAGCCTCAGTCTTGTCTAATCTCTTATGCAATAAATATACATTAGCATTCAAGACATTCCACATATCCATCCAGTCCGCTGTCGGCGTTACCGACGGCGACCTGACAATCATGCACTCCCCCTCCTCCTTAGGCTAGCCTTCATCGTCAAACATGTCGACACACGCGTACCGACACACCCCACACACACAGGGAAACTCTTTTCTGAAGACAGGTTCCCCTTTAGGCCCTTTGGAGAGTCAGAGAGAGAGTATGCCAGCACACACCCCAGCGCTATATGACCCCAGAGAAAAACACAGAATGTTTACCCAGTAGCGCTGCTGTAATGTATAATCGCCAATTATGTGCCCCCCCTCTACTTTAAAACCCTCTTTCACCGTGTGTCAAGCAGGGGAGAGCCCGGGGAGCTTCCTCTCAGCGGAGCTGTGGAGAGAAAATGGCGCTGGTGAGTGCTGAGGGAGAAGCCCCGCCCCCTCGGCGGCGGGCTTTTGTCCCGCTCAAACTTAATAAAATATGGCGGGGGCTCATTTATATACATGTACAGTGCCCACCTGTACATGTATATAGTCATTTGCCATAGGAGAGGTATTCTATTGCTGCCCAGGGCGCCCCCCCCCTGCGCCCTGCACCCGTACAGTGACCGGAGTGTGTGAGGTGTATGGGAGCAATGATGCACAGCTGCAGTGCTGTGCGTTACCTCAGTGAAGCACCCGAGGGCTTCTGCCGCCTCAGTATCTTCTTTCTTCGTTTCTTCTGGCTCTGTGAGGAGAACGGCGGCGCGGCTCTGGGATGAACGCCCAGGACGAACCTGTGTTCCACTCCCTCTGGAGCTAATGGTGTCCAGTAGCCGAGAAGCAGAGCCTATCATTTAAGTAGGTCTGCTCCTCTCTCCTCAGTCCCTC
This sequence comes from Pseudophryne corroboree, assembly GCF_028390025.1. NCBI lineage: Eukaryota > Metazoa > Chordata > Amphibia > Anura > Myobatrachidae > Pseudophryne > Pseudophryne corroboree. The sequence continues at coordinate 340,765,531 of NC_086446.1, forward strand.
GATGCAGGGAGTCTGTTGCCAGCAGAGCTCCCTGAAAATAAGAAAAAAACTAACAAAATGCTTTCTTAGAAGGAAACTCAGGAGAGCTCCCTGCAGTGCACCCATCTACCTCTGGGCACAGTCTAAAACTGAGGTCTGGAGGAAGGGCATAGAGGGAGGAGCCAGTGCACACCCAGAGTCTAAAGTCTTTCTTAAAGTGCCCATGTCTCCTCTGGAGCCCGTCTATTCCCCATTGTCCTTACGGAGTCCCAGCATCCTCTAGGACGTTAGAGAAATTGGCCTGAAATAACTGGTCGTAATGCTTCGTGATCTGGACCCCTAAGTATGTAATAGACTTTGGCCACCAGATATACCCAAAATTTTATACTAAGAGATTCACAATGCTGGGGGGGGGGTGGGGGGGGGGTGATGGAATGCTAGTGCCTCTGATTTAGCACTATTAACCTTGTGTCCTGACACACTTCCGAACAGAGAGAGTTCAGCCTGTATATTAGGAAGCGAAGTCTGAGGGGAAGACCAGGACAAAAGAACATCATCCGCGATAAGAGAAATTTTATACTGTGAGCCCTTAACAGAAATTCTTTGATGTCCAGATTCAGCCTAATGTGAGTTGCCAAAGGTTCTATGCTGAGAGCATAAAGCAGAGGCGACAAGGGGCACCCCTGTCTGGTGCCGTTACTTAAACTAAAGGTAGGGGAGGAGAGGCCATTGGTAAAAACAGATGCCATGGGATTGTGATAAAGGGCTTCGTTTTGTATTTATTTTAATATTTTCTTTACAGGGGGACTAAAGGTGCCAGCAGGCCCTGAATGTCCAGGCATGCAGGCACTTATGGTTCTCCGAGTGCCAGCGTGCTGGGGCATGCTTGCTGGGACCTGTAGACCACCACGGGTGCGGGGCATATCACTGGGCTGCTTGTTGTTGCTAGGGATAGGGGACTCCATTTATTTTTTTCTGGGGTCCCCACTTTCCAAGGAATTCCAGCCCTGGGCTGACTGGTTTGGGAGGAGTTTAATGTGATGGCAGGGGGACCCCACACTGATGGTGGGATATACCAAGTGAAAAATGCTGTAAACCCCCATTTTTGGGGGTTCTACCGCATTTTCAAATGTACTAGGACCCAGCCACCCACATATCGGTGTGGAGGGTATCGCCATCTTTCTTATGGTGATACCCTACAGAAGCCTATGGGCTTCTTTCCGCAATCCGCCGCACTCACCGCTCACGCCAACTCCTCTCTAACCAGTGTGTCCTGGCAGCCTGCTCAAGGATCCCCCGCCTCCTCCGAGCTCCTGCAGTAGCTTGTGGGGGGTCCTCCTCCCCATCCTCCAGGAGCCGGTGCATTCCATGCCTTCTGCAGCTGCCCCACACCCAGCCCCAGCTGCACAGCTGCTTGTTCCCCGCTACGAAGTGCCGGGGTCCCAGGTGCTGGTGGTGGTATTGACTGCTGCATGTGGGGGTGCACACCGGGTACGGCGTGTTCCTGCCCCGCACGCAGGAGCAGATGTTGGGACGGCCGGGGTTCTCAGGGCACCGCTGTACTCCACGCTGCAGGAGCTTGGGGTGCGGTAGGTGCTGAGCTGCAGGGCTTCCCCGATGTGGACCACTAGGGAGTCCATCTCCTGCGAGCCCACGGTGACCGACTGCTCCAGCAGCAGGAAGCTCTCCTTGCGGCAGTCCTCCTCCCCCGCATCACAAACCCTCTCCTCGGGACTATCACTCATCGCGGGGCACCCCTGACATTGTGATACTAATCACCATAGGCGTGCGCACGGGGGTCGCCTGGTGCGCACAGGCACCCCCTAATGTCCGGCACCTCGCACGCAGCCTGCTACAGCACAGTGATAGCCAAGCCTGCAGCCCATTGCTGTGCCTCCCCCTACCGCTGCGCCCGGCGCCCGCTAATAAATGCTGACAGTGCTTAGTGTACTTTACGTGCTGGCGGCCTCACAGGGGGGGACTGAAGTCATCTGATTATGTGATTATATCACAGCGTGCATCCGCCCATGCTCTCCTCCCGGCCGTCGCGCTCTCCTCCTGCCCGCGCTCAGTCTCAATCCTAGGGTGCAGCCAAGCCACAGCCAGCGTTCCTCTCATGGGGACTCGGAGCCGTCGCTGGAGGACACATTCTGCTGGGGCAGTTCAACAGAGACTCTGCCACCGAGATGGACAGTAAGTCACTGTTTCTGATATTGTGGGTTCCATTACCAATAGCCAAATTTATCAATATCCTTCCCTATCATCATACATACAAGTATTAGAGATCCTATGAAAAAAATGTGCAAAGATAATAAATAATATAATATGAATGTGATATCATTATTGGAAGTATCATTTTTTTTTTCTTGCAGCCATACTTATGCTACCAGGGGTGAATTTGCCATAAGTTACCCAAGGCACGTGCTGTGTGGCTTAATATGAATTTTGACTCATATTGTGTGGCGTAATATGATTTTTGGCTCATACTGTGTGGCGTAATATGAATTTCGGCTCATACTGTGTGGCGTTATATGAATTTCGGCTCATACTGTGTGGCGTAATATGAATTTCGGCTCATACCATGTGGTGTAAGGTGAATTTCGGCTCATACTGTGTGGCGTAATATGAATTTCGGCTCATACTGTGTGGCGTAATGTGAATTTCGGCTCATACTGTGTGGCGTAATATAAATTTCGGCTCATACTGTGTGGCATAATATGAATTTCGGCTCATACCATGTGGTGTAATGTGAATTTCGGCTCATACTGTTTGGTGTAATGTGAGTTTCGGCTCATACTGTGCGGCGTCACGTGAATTTCGGCTCATATTGTGTGGCGTAATGTGAATAAGGGGCACTAATGTCAGTAGCTGGTGAGCACGGGGACATATGTGAAAAATGCTGGTATCCTGCAGAGGAGGTGGGATCTGATGGCATAGAAAGAGGCAGATGTGGCTCTTATGGCACATGTGTACATTTTAAACGTTACTTGTGTTATGTTAAAACTCAAACGTTTGGCCCCGTAAATCTCCCGTACTTTTCAGGATGGCCCACTCAAAATCAGGGTGTAGGTGCTGGGGGGTGCAAGGGTTGGTGATGGTGGGGAAGGGGGGGTGGAATGTATATGCACCTAGGCCCACCACTCTCTTGTTCCGCCACTGGGTTAGGTATAGTTGAGTAAGTGTAAGCAGCGGTAGGGTGCAGCGGCAGCTAGGACTCATGGTTATTCCGTAGCGGACAGTCAGTACCGGCCGGTGGTCGCACAATTATGTTTAATTTTATTTCTCTGCGGTGTATTATATCTACTTGTATAATTAATAACTAGGGAGAAATTAGATTAAGCCATGTTACTTTACTGAGAGAATGTAAGTGCTAGACATGTCCCTGGGCGGTGCACCCCCTAATAAAATTAGCTGTGCACGCCTATGCTAATCACATATGTTAATACATATGAGATTAGCATTGTTGCGATGATCGGCAATCAATCAACATCCCGCCCTGAGTGTCCCCCCTGCTATGGCATTACTCCCCCTGGTTGAGCCTGGTGCTGGTTTTGGTTAAATATGTGGAACCCTAATTATTATAATTCCCCCCCCATCAATATATATAAGGGATGGGGGGGGTTCAATCATCCCACGCCTCCCCAGGCACTGACCTCACCGCGCATCACTGGTGCATACCTCCCAACATGACCCTCTCCAGGAAGGACAGAACGCTCTGCTTCTGGACTTTTCTCTTAATGTATGATTGCTGGCACCTGTTTGAACAGGTTAATAGATGAGAAAGGTGTTTCACCACAGGTGCCGGCAATCATACATTAAGAGGGAAGTCCAGGAGCAGAGCATTCTGTCCCTCCTGGAGAGGGTCATGTTGGGAGGTGTGCTGGTGAAACACCTTTTATCAAGTAACTAGTTCAGCACAGGTGCTGGCAATCATACATTAAGAGGGAAGTCCAGTGAACAGAGCATTTTGTTTCTCCTGGAGAGGGTTATGTTTGGAGGCATGCTTTTTTGCTAAATATTTTCCCATTCTACTTAATGTTTCACCACCCACTCTGCAAGTATATATTCATTTTAATAGATTTTACTGATTTTAATGGTCAGGGAAAGTATCAGGCAGCCCCACATCTGGATTTTTCAAATACATCTAAAGTTTGTGCGTTAACTGTGTTCCTGCAATTCTTTCATACAGTGATTAATTGTAGAAGTGAATGCTACGGATACTTTCTTGTTTCCTTCCTTAGCTTTCTTGTACATCCTGCAGACTGAGAGGCGCTATATACTTCCTTACTGATGTACATCTCCCAGGTAATCCCCAAATCCCTCTTTCTTTCTTGTGTGTTAGAGTTGTCTGACGTGCGGCACACCCCTCCTTTTAATGAGTTAAACTTCACAGGGTGAAGCAATGCCAGCTGCTGTTGTTTCCTCTGTATCAAAGGGTTAAAGTCATCAGAGAAGAGGGGGGAGGAGCCCCGCTGGGAAAAAAAAGGCAGAGGTGCAACCTGTAAAGTTTAGGTGTGAGAGAGGAGCAGGCTGGGACAGAAAGCAATTCAAGAGTTGAACTTGGAGGGGATCGGATGCTGCTGTAACTTGGATGGTTTGCGATGTCTGACTGCTGCTGGCCGCTGGGTTTCCTATACAGCTGATCTGATCTTCCGCAGGTGACACTGGCTGTCCTTCCCCCTTCTCCTCTCAGATATCTGCGGACGAACCATTAAACCGAGCATATCGTTAGATCCGGCTATTAATGCCTCTATGTTCCAGAACAATTGACCGTAATGGACTTAAAATAGCACTTCTCTAATCTGACATCGGACATAACCGGGTGGCATAGACCAGGCAGGAGCTGCTTTGGTTAATGGGTTTTATGAATCCTCACTCTGCTGACTGCTTTTAAGAATCCTATCATCTATCAAGTGGACCACGAACATATGGACTAAAGTGATGGTTCTTTTAAATCCCCAGGCTCAGACTCCTGTTCTCATGACGTTCCAGGAGGATCCAGCCTGCATCCCTACATTACTCTAGTTATTGGAGGCATCCAGATAGTGAAGGTATGTCGCACAGTCCTCTCATCATCTTACCTCATTGAAGAGTTAAAAATGGCATCATCAGTCCCTGAATATTACTAGATTACCATATTTTCCCAGTTTTACTAACACATGTCTAATTTAAATCAAGGTTTCAGAAGCATGTGATTGGCTTGTACATCAATCTGGCGGTTTATGTACCTGTGTGTGTGTGTGTGTGTGTATATATATATATATATATATATATATATATATATATATATATATATCTATCTATCTCATTAGTAAATGGAACATAAAGTTTAGTAAGTCTGGTTCAGATAAGCATGCTGTCCTACTATGAACTTGAAAGGGTGAAAGTTAGGATTTGAGGTTGAACCAAGGTAAATACTGTAGAACTTTAGTGTTTACATTTACAGCATGTGTAGCTGATGTAGTTTGTGCAGCTCTCTTTTTGCTGGGAACCGCCATCATATTTTCTATGAATACTTTGCAGTTTATTGGTCTGTTAATACCTCTGGAGATCTATGAAACCTATCATTTCATATTCTCTAGTGAAATCTATAGTTCACCCTGTGCCCTCCTCCAGCGATTTAGTGACTTAGGTAATGGCACAAATGATGTGCTAGATTAGAAGATCTAAAGGGCCTTGTCCATTCATACAGATGACAGCACCTGTCAAACCAACAAGATTGCACAAATTAGAATTTATTATCTAAATAAGAACTTCCAATGATCTATAATGAATTGATAGGGTAAATGTAAGTTGTTTCTCAAATTCCACAGAGTGGAATGGGATTTTTTTTTAATGCATTTTGACCCTATCAGTGGGGTACTATTCACTTACTCTAAGCGCAGAGTTGTGACTTTCACCTTCTGCTAACCCTGCATTCTGGTAGTGCAAGTAAATAGGGTGCAATAATCTATAGCACACAGGGGAGTATGCAGGGAGAAACAGAAAGCGTAACCATAAATTGCCAAATTGCAAATAGTGTCTCATGCTTAGTGTACAGGTATAGATGTACAGATATCACACACACACTTTACTTAGGTTATTATTATTATTATCTTATGGGGAATCTGCCATTTCCCCATAGTAGCAATATAAGGTTTTCCCTGTGTGTTGGAGGATATTGCAGTGTTATGCCAGTAAAGGGTCACATGGGTGATTCAAACAAATTCATTTAATGGCAGAGCTAGCCCTGCTTTATTAAAGCATATATTCAATACAATGGGTAAATGCAATCCCGATAATAACATATTTCTCCAGTATTGGTTGTTACATTTACATATGTTATATGGATGTAGCATACAAGGAATAATATTAATTAGTGGCCGGGTGCTGTCAAGTGTCGGGAATGAAGGTATTTTCATGGTTATTCAACATAAAGTACACAGGGCTACCCAGTTGCATAGTGCTTTTTACTGTTGTGTATCAGTCTCGTTTGAAATGTAACCTATTGAAATACTGTAGCAGTCAATGGGGGGGGGGGGGGGGGGGGGGGGGGGAATTGAGATACAGACACCACCTAAGAAAAATAAATTGTTCTATAACTAATTAGGTATTTCCTGCATACCTCACAGTGCTAGGGTCATTGGTTTGATAGCAACTATTGAAAGTCTATTTGTGACGTTTGCATGGGTTTTCTCTAGATGTCCACGTTTGCTCCCACAATCCGGAAAAAAACATACTGGTAGAGTCACTACTGACAAAAATGCTAGAAAAAATTCGTTTGTAAGTATATATAAAAAAAAAAGGCAAGGATTGATGTAAATTACACTTACCTACTATCTCAATATGTCCAGGAGATTAAACCACCCTTTCATGTTTAGTGTTATGCATGATGACATGATTCTCTGTATACGAGAGGCTGGGGCCTGATGATGAACATTGCTCCATATTGGCCATGACCCCCAATGTGTGATGATTAGGGATACCAATCCTTTTGGATTAATCTCTTGATTAGGATTAATGGAAAAATGGTAATATAAATATTATATTTTATTATATATATTTATATATAATATTTTATTTCTTTACCTCTAGTCCTCTCTGTGATCTACCCCCCCCCCACTCCTGTCCTCTGCCACCCATTTTCCCCCTCCTGTCCTCTCTGCCATCCATCATGTCCTCTCTGCCTTCCATCTCCCCCCCCCTCCCCCCCCCCATACCTCATGTCCTCTCTGCCTTCCATCTCCCCCCCCCCCCCCATACCTCATGTCCTCTCTGCCTTCCATCTCCCCCCCCCCCCCATACCTCATGTCCTCTCTGCCTTCCATCTCCCCCCCCCCCCATACCTCATGTCCTCTCTGCCTTCCATCCCTCCCCTCCCTCATGTCCTCTCTGCCATCCATCTACTCCCCCCCCCCCCCCCATACCTCATACCTCATACCTCATGTCCTCTCTGCCTTCCATCCCTCCCCTCCCTCATGTCCTCTCTGCCATCCATCTTCTCCCCCCCCATACCTCATGTCCTCTCTGCCTTCCATCTCCTCCCCCCCATACCTCATGTCCTCTCTGCCTTCCATCTCCTCCCCCCCCCCCCCATACCTCATGTCCTCTCTGCCTTCCATCTCCTCCCCCCCCCCCCCATACCTCATGTCCTCTCTGCCTTCCATCTCCTCCCCCCCCACCCCCCATACCTCATGTCCTCTCTGCCTTCCATCTCCTCCCCCCCCCCCCCCCCCCCCATACCTCATGTCCTCTCTGCCTTCCATCTCCTCCCCCCCCCCTCCATACCTCATGTCCTCTCTGCCTTCCATCTCCTCCCCCCCCCCTCCATACCTCATGTCCTCTCTGCCTTCCATCTCCTCCCCCCCCCCCCCTCCATACCTCATGTCCTCTCTGCCTTCCATCTCCTCCCCCCCCCCATACCTCATGTCCTCTCTGCCTTCCATCTCCCTCCCCTCCCTCATGTCCTCTCTGCCATCCATCTTCTCCCCCCCCCCCCCATACCTCATGTCCTCTCTGCCTTCCATCTCCTCCCCCCCATACCTCATGTCCTCTCTGCCTTCCATCTCCCCCCCCCCTCCTCCATACCTCATGTCCTCTCTGCCTTCCATCTCCTCCCTCCCCCATACCTCATGTCCTCTCCGCCTTCCATCCCTCCCTCATGTCCTCTCTGCCATCCATCTACCCCCATCGCTCATGACCTCTCTGCCTTCCATCTCCCCCCCCCATCCCTCATGTCCTCTCTGCCTTCCATCTCCCCCCAACCTCCCTGCCACCTATCCCCCCTTCCTGTCCACCCCCACACTCCTGTCATCCATCTCCCACCCCCTCCTGACTTTACATTACACCTTCTGTCCTCTCTGCCATCCGTTTATTACCTCCTTTCAATGGCGTATGTATAATGGATGCAGTGTGTGCTGGGGAGCCCACACCGCACACCCTGCACTTGTGTTTAATGACTTACCTCTCAGAGCACTGCATCGGTGCTGCAGCAGAAATAACACAAAAAATTTTGGGCAGACATTTTTCTGATGATATGCACATGCGCAGTAGAGATCAGTCATGGGAACATGAACTGAGATCTAAATTTGCGCAGTAGGATAAATACCAGATGTTACTGCATCACAGAGAGGAAGGGCCTGCATGGACTATGCACCCAGGCCTCCTCCTCTCTTAAACCGCCTCTGGCCCCTGTCTCCTTTCCTCTCTGCCATCCATCTTGCACCTCCTGTCCTCTGTACCATTCATATCCTCCCTCCTGTCCTTTATGATATACATCTTCCCCTCTGTGTTATCTGATATCCTTCCCGTAAGTGCTATAATTCTACCATTTCCTTCACTTAAATTATTCACATAGTGATGCTCACAAGGGATTTCTATTGCTGATGGGCACATTGTCTGGTCCTCTCCCAGGAGCTGCATTTGAAGAACTGGAGACTTGTGATGCGACTGCTCTCAGTCACTGATTGCCCCAGCCCAATCCACAGTGTGTTTTGACTCCCATAATACCCAGGATTTAAGGATTATTATACAGAGTATTTTTGGGACTCTGGGGTTGGAATACTTAGTGATGATGCATACTATTTCATCATACTTTCAGGACTTCCCTCTCCGGGATATTGGTAGGTCCTACAAGTTATAAAGTATGGTTTGACTAAGTGTTCTCTGTACAGTATTGTGTAATATGGTGTAGCTGTATAAATGAAACAATGTAAACTATCATACAGACTACTAATATTCCAGACCTGTCATTCGCTGGTTTGCTAACTATTGTGCCCAGTTTTCCCGTTTGTTCTTTGTTTTTTCCTTCTTCTCTTTGTGTTCCCATCACATCTATCTTTACCTCTTTCCCCCTTTCCCCAGCAGAGTGGATTGCCCATCTGGCACTTCTGGCATATGCCAGAAGGGCCAATGGTCTGTTGGGCGGTCTGATCCCACAGAGAGCAGAGAAGAACGTGTGCAGTGCAGCTTCTGGCTCTCTGGTTTGGCTGCCTCCCCCCAGCCCGAGGTGTGTGTCTTAAGGAAAATGGGGGCGTGGACTGACTTGCGATATGCTCCCGTGAGCTGAATCCGCACGCCCCCTGTGACATGTGCATGCCCCCGTGCTGTGCGCTCCTTCACAAATTATTTTGTCTACCCTTCTTCCCTTTTTTTCTTGGGAGGGGTCTTTCTTTTCTGCCTCTTCTTTTTCGGTGCTTGAACACGCCGACTCTGTATGATTTTTTTTATTTTACCTTTTATACTGTAAAGGGCCCCATGCACTAGTACGATTTTACATGATTTCATACAATTCTGATATATTGTATGAAATTGTGTACGAGCGTATGTGTTTTAGATTGTATCCAATCTGATGCGCATCCCTGTGGCTGTCGGATAGGATCCACTAGGTCGTTGGAGCTGCACTAATGATATATTGGAATTGGATGGAATCTGATGAAAAAAGTGTGTTTTTTGTGCATGTGATATATCGCATGCGATGTATTACAGGGAAGTTTAACTGGCATTCTCAGGACACTCCCAGCCCCCGTAGCCCTCTATCCAGCCCATCAACTATATCTCATGGTACAATTGTATGTCGTACGATATATTGCATGTGATGTATAGCAGCTTCATCAATTGCATGCAATATATCTTCTACAAAAGTACCAAGTCGTATGGAATCGCTCCTGGGGGAGTTCAAGGGAAATGACATCCGACTTCAGCCTCAGACATTTGATATTGGAAAAAATTGCCGCGCTTGTATTTATTATGTCAGCAGCTCCATATAATAATGAACTATATGACAAAACGATAATTAGGAGCGCTTGTGTATATATATTATGTGTAGAACGCACATACCTGTTAAAAAAGAAAAGGGTTATTTTGAATGTTACAGCTCTTTTGTAATTAATTGGTAGAACGGAGATAATTAGCGGTATAATTAGCAGTGTATCCGGGTTGTTATGGACGGTCTCTATATGCGGGTAATACTTTCCCTACTGTCCCTAACTGTACCTCTTCTCCCCGGGAGAAGTCACGGTGAAGGACGGAGGAGCCCTGCCAGTGCATGCAAACGCTGACACGCTCGGGAATTAAAAGCCGCACGGGGAAATCAAGCCGAAGCGGCCGGAGCAGCAGCAAAGACGGGACCTGATACAACTGCGGCGGCCGGACAGGCTGGAACATCAAGCCGCAAGAGGTACAGTTAGGGACAATAGGGAAAGTATTACCCGCATATAGAGACTGTCCATAACAACCCAGATACACTGCTAATTATACCGCTAATTATCTCCGTTCTACCAATTAATTACAAAAGAGCTGTAACATTCAAAATAACCCTTTTCTTTTTTAACAGGTATGTGCGTTCTACACATAATATATATATATACACAAGCGCTCCTAATTATCGTTTTGTCATTCAGCCTCAGACATATTGTTGTAGTGTATGGGGCCCTTTAAGGTGCATACACACAGTGAGATTTATCCTTGCGATTTTAACTACATAGTCAAAATCGCAAGGAGAGTTGGCACATAACGCACTGTGTGTACACGGCTTACGATACCGATGCGCAGACCTGCTGGGTCGGAATCGCAAGGTTAGATAGACTGTTCAGGCAAGTCAGTTTTGACTATCTAGTACTAAAGTATAGTCAAAATCGTCCATAGCCAAAATCGCACATAGCCAATATCACAAGCACACAGTCAATATCACATAGTCAAAATAGAAGATAGACAAAATCTCACTGTGTGTATGCACTGTAAGGGTCACGCTGTAAAGCAGAATGAGTTATAACCGTATGCACTAAATTCAGGTACAGTATCTAGACAGGTAAGGTATTGTGTACTGATAAACAGAAGAGGTGGTTGAAGCCAAACATAGCGGCCACTGCTTCGGTTGAGTGTCCAGTTATTTTGGGGTACAGGTAGAGTTGGACTGGCCCACAAGTGCACAGGGGGGAACCCCCAGTGGGCTCCACTGTCTGGGGGCCCACCTCCTTCTTGACGGATACGGTTCCAGGCTGTGCACTTAAATTACACATAATACATATGTTACCTGATAGAACACAGGACTATGGTGTATTTTCTACAGTACATTGGTGTCATTAATCTGCTACATTACATGCACTATCAGTATTTACTATATACAAGGCTGGATTAACAATGGGGCGGATGGAGCTGCAGCTCCAGTCCCCAATTAAAAATAGGACCAGAGGAGTGACAGCATTGTCGGGGGGGGGGGGGGTGGTGGTAACGTTCTCCTGTCACAGACAGCCAGCAGCCGTCCTCTCTCCCTTGCCCAGCCTCCTTCGGCTCAAGCAGTGAGCACTCTCACCTGAGATCCGTGCAGGCAGTGTGCTGGCTGCCCTTCCCTTTCAGTCTTTCCTTCACTTGGGGTCCTGAGCCTGTCAGTCACAAGCTGTATGTGTGTATACTGTGTGCATACTGTAGGTGTGGTGTGTGTACTGTGTGTGTATATGTGGGACTGGAGTTGTACTGTATGTCGGTGTATATATGTGGGTCTGTGTGTATATGTGGTGGGAAGTGTATAGTGTGTGGATGTGGTGGTGTGGGGAGGTGAATGTGGTAGTGGTCACTGGGATGTTGAAATTGATCAATGAATGGGTAAAGAGTGCTAAGTGGGGGTAGTTAATGGGTGCTGCGGTGTGCGTGTAGTAATGGATTCTGCGGTGTGTAGTAATGGATACTGCTGTGTGAGTGAAGTGTATTAAGGGGTGGTGCTGTTGTGAGTGTAGTAAGGGGTGCTGCGGTGTGAGGAAAGCTTTACAGCAGCTGATAGGATGGGTAGTTAAATGTGCTAATGACTACTGGGAAGAGGGATTGATAATGAATTCGGGAGGGATGGGTTAATGGAGGGCAATTGGGGTGATTGAGGGAAGGCACTTGCCACAGCCCATGACGCAGACCACACCTCCACACCACTGGTCATGTCTCCTCACATCACTAGTCACACCCCCGGCGGCCGCGCATAATAGGCCTTTTTGGTAATTTCAGCTTATTCTGGCACTGACTATATATACTTATCAAGGGGACCAGGCCATACACTCTCTAATCGTTATCCAAAGCCCTGTGGAGACTAGCCAAACCGCTACACATGGGCCCCTACCACTGCACTCCCCTAGTGGGCCCTTCATGCCACCAGTCCGACACCATGTACAGGTCAGGTGTCTTCCTTACTTCTTAGTGGCATACAATTATCCAGATCAATGAAGAGTGTGCTTTCAAAATCTGCTATGTGTTCAATGCTGTACAGAGTATATGGTTAGCATCAGTCTTGGCCCATTGGAGCTAAAAAAAAAAAAAAAAAATAATTACAGAACCCCCCCCCCCCTCCCAAAGTAATACAGGTTGAGTATCCCATATCCAAATATTCCGAAATACGGAATTTTTTGAGTGAGATAGTGAAACCTTTGTTTATTGATGGCTCAATGTACACAAACTTTGATAATGCACAAAGTTATTAAATGACCTTCAGGCTGTGTATAAGGTGTATAGGAAACATAAATGCATTCTGTGCTTAGACTTTGGTCCTATCACCATGATATCTCATTATGGTATGCAATTATTCCAAAATATGGAAAAAAACAATATCCAAAATACTTCTAGTGCCAAGCATTTTGGATAAGGGATACTCAACCTGTATGTACAGAAAATATATATCATTCACATAGATCACTGCCACATTGAGTGAATGGTCTACATTATCTACCACACAGAGAGCTCCATTTTTGTCATCACAATTAACCTGTTTGCATTTTATTTTTGGACTGTGGGAAGAAACGGCAACCAGAGAAAACTAACACAAAGAAGTGGAGAGCATACAAATGCCATAAAGATAAGACCCTTGTCTGTTTTAAATCCATAGTCCCAGCACAAAGCTATAATTGTATGTTTATACTATATAGTTGTACGTGTCTTTACAGTGTAATATGCAAATCACTTTTCTTGTGATTCTTATAGTACCTATCCCTTGTGAAATGGACCAAAAAAGTGGTGTTCAATTTAAAATCATTATGTTAAATACTACCACCACCACCTAAAATAAGGGCTGTAACACACACTCCGGTTTTTCCCGGATGGCAAAAAGCCGGACAAAGTTTGTCCGGCTTTTTGCCATCCGGGAGAAACCGGCAGTGTCTGTCACACAGGACGGCTTTGAGCCGTGTGTGATGCTGTGCGCATGCGCAGCATCAGACACGGCTTCAGAAAAAACCATTGTGTGTGAAAGCTCCCCTTCACACACATGGTTTACTGGCTCCAAGGACGACCCGGCGGCCGCCCGGCCGCCGGGCCTTCCAGTGGTGAGACCCGGCTGCAACCCGGCAGCCGGGCCGGGGCCGTGCAGTGTGAAGGGACCCTACCCCTCACACTGTTAACTACAATGCCGGCACGGGAAAAAGCCGTCCGGCTTTTTCCCGGCCGGCAACAACCGTGTAGTGTGTTTTAGCCCTAACTCCTAAATCTTGGGAAGGCACTTCTGCTGAAATCAACTGTTCGAACTACAGGAACCTGCCATCTGACCAGTTATAAATGAATGACTTTTCTTAGCAACAACTGTAACCATGGGAACAATCGGCATGTTGTTTCCATAGTTATAAATGTTGTTGTTAAGAAAGGTAATTTATTCACAGCCTAACCTTTGTAACCATGGAAACAAACTGAATCATGGAAACAACCAAACTGCACTGATTGCTTCCATAGTTACAGATGTTGTAAGATAGGTCCGTTGCTTATAAATTCTCAACAGTTGCAGCAACAGAGTGAGTTTTACGTTTTAACATTTAAGGCAGAATACCGGACTTGGTATTTTACTCTGTCAAAATGTAAAAACGCAAAATATAGATACCATAATTTTGACAGGTACATTATTTAGACAACCTAAATGTTGATATGGACCTCATGTAGACAATTAGTGTGTATATAGACAGGTTGAAATGTCAACCATCAAAAAATAGGCATGGTCAAAATGTAGACTTTTAAAACATAGAAAAGGTTAAAATAGACATATCGACATTCATAATATAGGTAACTGCACATAGTTTTGACCAACAGTCAAACTCGTACTTACTGACTTTATGGCTGCTCCCTCCAGGTGGGGCAGCCAGGTCGGTGCAAGAGGGAGCGTGGCATCATTCAAGGTGGGGGCGTGGATTCTCGATTGAGTCATCAGTCCCGCCCCCGTTCTACATTGCCCAGAATACTTGCTTTGTAAAGCGGGGGGAGGGTCTACGATGACACGTCCAGCACAAATAGGGTCAATGGTTCCCATGGACGTGACTGGGGCTACCACTATCTTTACAGGGATTTTTTTTTCCACAGTGTTAGGGATTATTATTACAGTTGGCACACTTGCCTACTTCTGTTTAAGCATTTCAGGGAGATTGTGAAAGCAACACCTATGTGCTTGCCTTGGACGGGTACTAGCGCTACCTTTTACAGCAGTGATTTTCAACCTTTTTTTACTTGCGGCACACCGAACAATATTTTAAAAGTGCCAAGGCACACTATCAGTTCCCCACAGAAAAAAAAAACAAAAAACACACATTGGCCCTCACAGTAAAAAAAGAATCCCACATGACTTATTCACATTGTTCCCCCCCCCCCCCCCCCCCCCCCATCATTCCATAAATCCTTTTGATCCCCACAGAAGAAATAACATAACAAATATTAGCCCCTAGCGGTCAGCTGTCCTCCTCCCTGTCCCTCGGTGGCGGGGGTTGTTCATAGTGGAGTGCTGCGAATACTGAGCAGCGAGCGGTCAGGCAGGTGTGAATGTGGGTGGGCAAGAAAAGCTGTGGATGCAAGCGGGAACTGGAAGATATGTGGGCTGGCTGGGTGGTGAGACGCGACGGCCGTGACCTATGATATCACACTGCCGCGTCATCAAGTCATAGGTCACAGCCGGAGCACGACTGATCCTCTAAGAAGATCCCGGGCCAACAGTTCATTATGAAGGTACAGGAAGCTGATCTGGCTCCGCGGCACACCTTGTACCTGGTCGCGGCACACTAGTGTGCCACGGCACACTGGTTGAAAGCCTGTTTTACAGGGATCTTTTCTCTGACGTCCTAAGTGGATGCTGGGACTCCGTAAGGACCATGGGGAATAGCGGCTCCGCAGGAGACTGGGCACAACTAAAGAAAGCTTTAGGACTACCTGGTGTGCACTGGCTCCTCCCACTAAGACCCTCCTCCAGACCTCAGTTAGATTCTTGTGCCCGGCTGAGCTGGATGCACACTAGGGGCTCTCCTGAGCTCCTAGAAAGAAAGTATATTTTAGGTTTTTTATTTTACAGTGAGATCTGCTGGCAACAGACTCACTGCAGCGAGGGACTAAGGGGAGAAGAAGCGAACCTACCTAACTGGTGGTAGCTTGGGCTTCTTAGGCTACTGGACACCATTAGCTCCAGGGGGATCGACCGCATGGAACCGGCCATTGATGTTCGGTCCCGAAGCCGCGCCACCGGACCCCTTACAGAGCCAGAAGCAAGAAGTGTTCCGGAAAATCGGCGGCAGAAGACTTCAGTCTTCACCAAGGTAGCGCACAGCACTGCAGCTGTGCGCCATTGCTCCTCATGCACACCTCACACTCCGGTCACTGATGGGTGCAGGGCGCTGGGGGGGGCGCCCTGAGCAGCAATATAAACACCTTGCCTGGCAAAATCATCACAATATATAGCCCCAGAGGCTATATATGTGATAAATACCCCTGCCAGAATCCATAAAAAAGCGGGAGAAAAGTCTGCGAAAAAGGGGCGGAGCTATCTCCCTCAGCACACTGGCGCCATTTTCTCTTCACAGTGCAGCTGGAAGACAGCTCCCCAGGCTCTCCCCTGTAGTTTTCAGGCTCAAAGGGTTAAAAAGAGGGGGGGCACTAAATTTAGGCGCAATATTGTTTATACAAGCAGCTATTGGGGGAAAAATCACTCAGTTATAGTGTTAATCCCTGCATTATATAGCGCTCTGGCGTGTGCTGGCATACTCTCTCTCTGTCTCCCCAAAGGACTTTGTGGGGTCCTGTCCTCAGTCAGAGCATTCCCTGTGTGTGTGCTGTGTGTCGGTACGGCTGTGTCGACATGTGGGATGAGGAAGGTTACGTGGAGGTGGAGCAGAGGCAGATAAATGGGATGTCGCCCCCTGTGGGGCCGACACCAGAGTGGATGGGATAGGTGGAAGGTATTAACCGACAATGTCAACTCCTTACATAGAAGGCTGGATGACGTAAAACAGCTGTGGGACAGCCGGCTTCTCAGCCCGCGCCTGCCCAGGCGTCTCAAAGGCCATCAGGGGCTCAAAAAAGCGCCCGTTACCTCAGATGGCAGACACAGATGTCGACACGGAGTCTGACTCCAGTGTCGACGAGGTTGAGACATATACACAATCCACTAGGAACATCCGTTACATGATCTCGGCAATGAAAAATGTGTTACGCATTTCTGACATGAACCCAAGTACCACATAAAAGGGGTTTTATTTTTGGGGAGAAAAAGCAGCCAGTGTTTTGTTCCCCCATCAGATGAATGAATGAAGTGTGTAAAGTAGCGTGGGTTTCCCCGATAAGAAACTGGTAATTTCTAAAAAGTTACTGATGGCGTACCCTTTCCCGCCAGAGGATAGGTCACGTTGGGAGCTATCCCTTAGGGTGGATAAGGCGCTCACACGTTTGTCAAAAATGGTGGCACTGCCATCTTAGGATACAGCCACCTTGAAGGAGCCTGCTGATAAAAAGCAGGAGGCTATCCTGAAGTCTGTATATACACACTCAGGTTATATACTGAGACCTGCAATTGCCTCAGCATAAATAGTGCTGCTGCAGCGTGGTCTGATACCCAGTCAGATAATATTAATACTCTAAGACAGGGATAATAGTTTGCTAACATAGAGCATATTAAAGACGTCGTCTTAGATATAAAGGATGCACAGAGGGATATTTGCCGGCTGGCATCCAGAATTAATGCAATGTCCATTCTGCCAGGAGGGTATTAGAAACCCGGCAGTGGACAGGTGATGCTGCCTATAAAAGGCACATGGAGATTCTGCCTTATAAGGGTGAGGAATTGTTTGGGGATGGTCTCTGGGACCTCGTATCCACAGCAACAGCTGGGAAGAAATTTTTTTTACCTCAGGTTTCCTCACAGCCTAAGAAAGCACTGTATTTTCAGGTACAGTCCTTTCGGCTTCAGAAAAGCAAGCGGGTCAAAGGTGCTTCCTTTCTGCACAGAGACAAGGGAAGAAGGAAAAAGCTGCACCAGCAGCCAGTTCCCAGGATCAAAAATCTTCCCCCGCTTCCTCTGAGTCCACCGCATGACGTTGGGGCTCCACAGGTGGAGACAGGTGCGGTAGGGGCGCGTCTCGGGAACTTCAGGGACCAGTGGGCTTGCCCACAGGTGGATCCCTAGGTTCTGCAAATAGTATCACAGGGATACAGGCTGGAGTTCGAGGCGACTCCCCCTCGCCGTTACCTCACATCAGCCTTGCCTGCTGCCCCCGGAGAAAGGTAGTACTGGCGGCAATTCACAAGCTGTACTTCCAGCAGGTGAAATCAAGGTACCCCTCCTTCAATAAGGCCGGGGTTACTATTCCAAAATGTTGTGGTACCGAAACCAGACTGTTCGGTGAGACCCATTCTAAAATTGAAAGCCTTGAACACTTATATACGAAGGTTCAAGTTCAAAATGGAATCGCTCAGGGCGATTATTGCAAGCCTGGAGAATTTCATGGTATCACTGGACATCAAGGATGCTTACCTGCATGTCCCTATTTACCCTCTTCACCAGGAGTACCTCAAAATTGTGGTACAGGATTGTCATTACCAATTCCAGACGTTGCCGTTGTTCTGTCCCCGGCACCGAGGTATTTACCAAGGTAATGGCCGAAATAATTATCCCGTACTTGGATGATCTCCTTATAAAGGCGAGGTCCAGGGAGCAGTTGTTCGGCGGAGTAGCACTATCTCGGGAAGTGCTACAACAGCACGGCTGGATTCTGAATATTCCAAAGTCGCAGCTGGTTCCTACGACGCGTCTACTGTTCCTGGGTATGGTTCTGGACACAGAACAGGATAAAAAGGGTTTCTCCCGGAGGAGAAGTCTAAGGAGTTGTCGTCTCTAGACAGAGACCTCCTAATACGTATACAGGTGTCGGTGCATCAATGCACGCGAGCCCTGGGAAGGATGGTAGCTTCTTACGAAGAAATTCCATTCGCCAGGTCCCATGCAAGGATTTTCCAGTGGGATCTGTTGGACAAGTGGTCCGGGTCGCATCTTCAGATGCATCGGCGGATAACCCTGTCTCCAAGGGCCAGGGTGTCGCTGTTGTGGTGGCTGCAGAGTGCTCATCTTCTAGGGGGCCGCAGATTAGGCATACAGGACTGGGTCCTGGTGACCACGGATGCCAGCCTTCGAGGCTGGGGGGCAGTCACACAGGGAAGAAACTTCCAAGGCTATGGAAAAGTCAGGAGACTTCCCTACACATAAATATTCTGGAACTAAGGGCCATTTACAATGCCCTAAGTCAGGCTAGACCCTGCATCAACACCGGCCGGTGCTGATCCAGTCAGACAACATCACGGCGGTCGCTCATGTAAACCGACAGGGCGGCACAAGAAGCAGGATGGCGATGGCAGAAGCCACTAGGATTCTCCGATGGGCGGAAAATCATGTGTTAGCACTGTCAGCAGTGTTCATTCCCGGAGTGGACAACTGAGAAGCAGACTTTCTCAGAAGACACGACCTCCACCCGGGAGAGTGGGGACTTCATCCAGAAGTTTTCCAAATGATTGTACACCGTTGGGAAAGGCCACAGGTGGACATGATGGCGTCCCGCCTCAACAAAAAGCTACAAAGATATTGCGCCAGGTCAAGGGACCCTCAGGCGATGGCTGTGGATGCTCTGGTAACACCGTCGGAGTACCAGTCGGTGTATGTGTTCCCTTCTCTGCCTCTCTTACCCAGGGTAATGAGAATAATAAGAAGGAGAGGAGTAAGAACTATACTCATTGTTCCGGGTTGGCCAAGAAGAGCTTGGTAACCAGAACTCCAAGAAATGATCTCAGAGGACCCATGGCCTCTGCCGCTCAGACAGGACCTGCTGCAGCAGGGGGCCTGTCTGTTCCAAGACGTACCGCGGCTGCGTTTGATGGCATGGCGGTTGAACGCCGGATCCTGAAGGAAAAGGGCATTCCGGAGGAAGTTATCCCTACGCTATTTAAAGCTTGGAAAGAAGTGAACGCAAACCATTATCAGCGCATATGGTGGAAATATGTTGCGTACTGTGAGGCCAGGAAGGCCCCAAAGGAGAAATTTCAGCTAGGTCGATTTCTGCACTTCCTACAGTCAGAGGTGACTATGGGCCTAAAATTGGGTTCCATGAAGGTCCAGATTTCGGCTCTATCGATTTTCTTCCAAAATAGAACTGGCTTCACTGCCTGAAGTTCGGACTTTTGTTAAGGGAGTGCTGCATAGTCAGCCCCCGTTTGTGCCTCAAGTGGCACCGTGGGATCTCAACGTGGTGTTGGATTTCCTGAAGTCGCATTGGGTTGAGCCACTTAAATCCGTGGAGCTACAATACCTCACGTGGAAAGTGGTCATGCTGTGGGCCGTGGCGTCGGCCAGGCGTGTATCAGAATTGGCGGCTTTGTCATACAAAAGCCCTTATCTGTATTTTATATGGATAAGGCGGAATTGAGGACTCGTTCCCAATTCCTTCCTAAGGTGGTATCAGTTTTTCATGTGAACCAACCTATTGTGGTGCCTGCGGCTACTTGGGACTTGGAGGATTCCAAGTTACTGGACGTAGTCAGGGCCCTGAAAAGTATATGTTTCCAGGACGGCTGGAGTCAGGAAAACTGACTCGCTATTTATCCTGTATGCACCCAACAAGCTGGGTGCTCCTGCTTCTAAGCAGACTATTGCTCGCTGGATCTGTAGCACGATTCAACTTGCACATGCTGCGGCTGGACTGCAGCACCCTAAATCTGTAAAAGCCCATTCCACGTGGAAAGTGGGCTCTTCTTGGGCGGCTGCCCGAGGGGTCTCTGCTTTACGACTTTGCCGAGCTGTTACTTGGTCGGGTTCAAACATTTTTGCAACAGTCTACAAGTTTGATACCCTGGCTGAGGAGGACCTAGAATTTGCTCATTCGGTGCTGCAGAGTCATCCGCACTCTCCCGCCCGTTTGGGAGCTTTGGTATAATCCCCATGGTCCTTACGGAGTCCCAGCATCCACTTAGGACGTCAGAGAAAATAAGATTTTACTCACCGGTAAATCTATTTCTCGTAGTCCGTAGTGGATGCTGGGCGCCCATCCCAAGTGCGGATTGTCTGCAATACTTGTTTATAGTTATTGCCTAACTAAAGGGTTATTGTTGAGCCATCTGTTGAGAGGCTCAGTTATATTTCATACTGTTAACTGGGTATAGTATCACGAGTTATACGGTGTGATTGGTGTGGCTGGTATGAGTCTTACCCGGGATTCAAAATCCTTCCTATTTGTGTCAGCTCTTCCGGGCACAGTATCCTAACTGAGGTCTGGAGGAGGGTCTTAGTGGGAGGAGCCAGTGCACACCAGGTAGTCCTAAAGCTTTCTTTAGTTGTGCCCAGTCTCCTGCGGAGCCGCTATTCCCCATGGTCCTTACGGAGTCCCAGCATCCACTACGGACTACGAGAAATAGATTTACCGGTGAGTAAAATCTTATTTTTTCCACCGTGATGGGGATTAGTACTACAGTTGGTATACTTGCTACTTTTGAAAAAAACAAAAAAACTTTTCGGGAAATTGTGAAAGCAATACCTATATGCGTGGCGTTAAAGTGGACATGTACTGCTCTGTCTTAGCATTGTCTTTTGTTCTAAGTGTAAACGTAATGTGAGTAAAGTGCCATCAGGGAAATTGCTAGACTCTTCAGGGAGTCTTCCTGATATTCAGGAAGATCTAGCAAGTATTATTAGTATTAGTATTATTATTATTATTATTATTATTATTATTATTACCCTTTATTTATATGGCGCCACAAGGGTTCCGCAGCGCCCAATTACAGAGTACATAGACAAATAATCAAACAGGAAAACAGCAACTTTCAGTTGACGACAATATAGGACAAGTACAGGGTAAATAAACATAGCTACATCAGCAGATGACACTGGAATAAGTATCAAGTGGCAGAAGACTGCTGGATTTGGTGCAGTTGAAGATTATTAAAGTAAGAAAAGGGTAAGCACATGAGGGAAGAGGGCCCTGCTCGTGAGAGCTTACATTCTAAAGTATACGCACATTACGCAGGTATGGGATTAGTGCAACAGTCGCATCAATAAATGTATGGTGTGTCCCATAACAGGAGGGCAGTTAGTCAGTGCAAGATTCCCTAGTGGGGCAGGGGAATGAGGCAGGACAGAGGTCAGACAAAGAATGAAGGCTGGACAGAGGATGGGGTGGTGGAGGCGGGAATGGGATTGGACCAGATGACCTAGCCTTCACTTCCCACACGCATTAAAGAGCCTTGGTCGCCTATGATCCTGTCACCAGTTGTCCTTCCTTGGGCCACTTTTGGTAGGTACTAACCACTGCATACCGGGAACACCCCACATGTAGGAGATGCCCAGACCCAGTCGTCACACAATTTGGCCCTTGTTGCAATTTGCTCTGTAAATTTTGGAGCTGTTGATTTTCCCCCTGCCTATTCAATTACATCCCGCTTTCGCCTGTCTTTAAGGGATTTTCGCCAATGACTTTTTAAACTTTTTTTTTAATTTTTATTTTTTTACGTTAAAAAGCGTTTCCTCAATCGGTGGAAACGGCCACGTTTTTGCCGGCGCAGGTGAGAACATGTGGATTCGCCGATCCGCATGTTTTTTTGCGTCTGCTGAATTTTTCAAAAGGTAAAAAAACTGACCTAATTGAATTCCCCTCTAGGGCATCAAAATAGGAACTGGGTAGGATTCACAATTAACGGAACAATTCAGTATTGCTCCGGCCAAGGGACAGCTGCTCTGAAAAACAGCTGTCCTTGTGATCTATATCACAGTTACAGAGGTAGCAGTGATACTTAAGTGCCCATCCAGCCAACTGAGCATGCACACAGCCAATGATTGTGCTATGAGCCAGAGGGATCTGCTCAGATCCCTCTTCGCAACTCTACACCTCCTTCCTGCAAGAAGGACTAGGGCTCAGAGAACCATTGCTGTTTTAAAATGGTGTTGGTTCTTGCAAGCAAACTCCAAAAACTTTAAGTTTTCAGAGTTTGCTGTATATTAGGCGGCTCTATTTAGCGCCTAATAATGAATGGGCCCGTTACATAAACATAGGTGTTCTCAGGAGCCGACACTGGGGTGCCGCTCTGGGACTTAACCCCCTCTGCCACGTTATGGTTTATTCCTCCCCCTGCAGGGGGGGTGGGGGGGCTTGAAGCTGGGGGTTAGGCACCACCAAGGTGGGTTAGGGTTAGGCTGCAAACATGGAGGGTCAGCATTAGGGGGCCATTGGAGGAAGGTAAACCTAACCCTTACCTTCCCCTGTTGGGATTCTGATCATCGGGATGCCGTGGTTGCTGTATTCTGACCAACGGCATACCGTCCGCCGGGATATCCATCCCATCCCTGGGACAGCTGTTTATAGTATAATTCTATGCTTTCCTTCATATAAGGCAGGTGTGGGGAACCTTTGGCCCTCCATCTGTTGAACTACACATACCAGCATACCTTGCTACAGTTTTGCTATTTGGACAAGCTAAAACTGTTGCAGGGCATACAGGGATATGTAGTTCAACAACAGCTGTAGGGCCGAAGGTTCCCCTTCCCCGATATAAGGCCAAAGTCCTAGTAAACTTCCAATCCGGATTCAGAACAGTATTACAGATGCTCCTCATTTAACGACCAAGTTCCGTTCCTATGACTAGGTTGCTAAACGAATTGGTTGTTAAGCGAGGTTCTCATACTTAATATAGGCAATCCCCTATTTTTTTTTTTCTGAATAAACAAAATATTTGAATGGAGTTTCAACTTGACGGGGGGGGGGGGGTTGGGCATTGGGGGAAGGCAAGTATACTTACTTTGCCCCTGTCGGGAATTCTCACCATAGGGATGCTACGGTCGGTATTCTGACTGCCAGCATGTCAAACCCAACCCGCTTGGAACACCTGCTATTCGGAGATGCATCCCCCAGAAGCATTTTAATGGCTATTTCGCATATAATTGAATGAAGATTTTGACATATCAAAGCACTGATGTACAATGTATTCTCTCATGAATAGTGGGCAACCAAATTACAGGATGGGGGCTCTTCCCATTTTTATTTTGTGTTGGTCTGCAGTAATATTTAAAATATGCTTAAGTAGATTTATACTTTTACATTTTTTTTTTTTCTTTTCTATTGAAGCATCACATGTAATAAAAAGTATACATTACAGTAGTGCAATAACAATGGACAATAAATACGGTGGCTGGTGGAGGAAGATTTCTCCATCAAAGTAAGGGTCAAATAATGGGTATTAGACATAATGGGGGGAAAAAAAATAGACAAGCAAACAAAAAAACCCATATCCTTTTAATTAGCATATAGGTGGTCATTCCGAATTGATCGCACGTAGCAACTTTTTGACGCCGCCTATGGGGAAGTGTATTTTAGCATAGCAGGGCTGTGATCACTTGTGCAGCCCTGCTATGCTAAAAAAAAGTTTCAAGCAAAACAAGACTAGCCCTTGAACTACTTACCCAGTGCGACAGATCCAGCGATGAAGGTCCCGGCTGTGATGTCAGACATCCGCCCTCCAAACGCCTGGACACGCCTGCGTTTACCTTGCCACGCCCGGGAAACAGTGAGTAGACGCCCCCGATCCTCCTTCCCGCTGTCAATCTTCTTGCAATCGCGCCTGCGATCGCTTTCATCTGTCCTGGCGTCGTTGCCCGGTGCCGCACTTCCCACTCGTTCGCACCGAAGCCAAGAACCGCTGCATGCGAATGAGTCGGAATGACACCCATAGTATTTTGTGTATGACACTGTTATCATAATACTGTGATGCTATACCATCTCCAAATACATCATTTGTAGCACTTCTCCATTGCACAGAATGTTACGACCTTCGAATGTGTCAACAAAACTATTCCCAGAGTTCTTTTTATCTGTATGAGAGCAGACAGCAGTCATTCTCAGTGTACAGTTGTGACCATGTTACATGCTGCAGTGATATGGCACAAAACGCAACCTAAATGATAACTTGTAAATGAATAGTTCTATTCTTTATTACTATACATATGTAAATATAATACATAAAAGAAATGTCAGTGCTCAGTTTTACCTTTTTATTATACATGGTTCCAGCTGCATGGTAACATATGTAAATACAAAGCTGTGACAACAATTGTTATAAATAATGCGTACAGAGAAATCCATGAATCTCATTCGCTGATTGGGATTCACACAGGTATGCCCGTAATCCTTCCAAAGCGCAAGGGTTTGTGGAGCAAGGTGGATGGATTTGACAGAGTTCCATATTTCTAATTTGTGGAGGCGCCCGATGAGGGTGTAGAATAAGCGTACAATGTGATATGAGCTGGGTAAATAATCGAAGTATGAAATTGCTATAGAAAGTGTGTTCTGCTGTGCATTCATTGCACTTCGTAAAGAAGGTCCCGTGTCCTTGCTGAGTTCATACGACTATTAGGCCCACTCTGAAGTTATTATAAGGGATTAGTCATACAAATACTTCAGACAGGAGATTGTCTGTCTATTAGGTTTGCAAATTAGATATTCTAATGTAAATGACGAGTATGATTTCGATGTCCCTCATACCAAATTACTTGTACAAACCGTTTGCTGTCCTCTCCTGTTGCAGTGCATTCAGCCTTTGACTACTTCCACAACTGCCTGAGATATCAATGGGCAGGTTTTTTTTATATTGCAGGTATATAAATTACAGACTCTGCTAATCTACAAATTTGAAGAAAGTACATTTACCCAAATTTTATTTTGCACCAACTATGCCAATTTATTTACACACAAAGGGGGTGTATTTTTACACTGCAATTTAGATTTCAGTTTGAACACACCCCACCCAAATCTAACTCTCTCTGCACATGTTATATCTGCCCTCCCCCATGCTCTGCACATGGTTTTACCCAACGGCTAACAAATTTGCTGCTGCAATCAACTCTGAATTAGGCCCAAAATCTGTTTACATTTGCGGATACACCTGGACATGCAAACAATGGGAAAAAGTTAGTGACTGTCATGCCATAGACCTGTCAAATAACCAAATATGTCAATTCCTTCTTTTAGTACAATCTTTCAGTTTTTAACTCCTTATCTAAATTTCTCTATCGTCCTAGTGGATGCTGGGGTTCCTGAAAGGACCATGGGGGAATAGCGGCTCCGCAGGAGACAGGGCACAAAAGTAAAGCTTTCCGATCAGGTGGTGTGCACTGGCTCCTCCCCCTATGACCCTCCTCCAAGCCAGTTAGATTTTTGTGCCCGGCCGAGAAGGGTGCAATCTAGGTGGCTCTCCTAAAGAGCTGCTTAGAGAAAGTTTAGCTTAGGTTTTTTATTTTACAGTGAATCCTGCTGGCAACAGGATCACTGCAACGAGGGACTTAGGGGAGAAGAAGTGAACTCACCTGCGTGCAGGATGGATTGGCTTCTTGGCTACTGGACATCAGCTCCAGAGGGACGATCACAGGTACAGCCTGGATGGTCACCGGAGCCTCGCCGCCGGCCCCCTTGCAGATGCTGAAACATGAAGAGGTCCAGAATCGGCGGCAGAAGACTCCTCAGTCTTCTAAAGGTAGCGCACAGCACTGCAGCTGTGCGCCATTTTCCTCTCAGCACACTTCACACGGCAGTCACTGAGGGTGCAGGGCGCTGGGAGGGGAGCGCCCTGGGAGGCAAATGAAAACCTATTTGGCTAAAAAATACCTCACATATAGCCTCCGGGGCTATATGGAGATATTTAACCCCTGCCAGAATACACTAAAGAGCGGGAGACGAGCCCGCCGGAAAAGGGGCGGGGCCTATCTCCTCAGCACACAGCGCCATTTTCCTTACACAGCTCCGCTGGTCAGGACGGCTCCCAGGTCTCTCCCCTGCACTGCACTACAGAAACAGGGTAAAACAAGAGAGGGGGGGCAAAATAGTGGCAAAAATTATATTATAAAAGCAGCTATACAGGGAGCACTTATTATAAGGCTATCCCTGTCATATATAGCGCTTTTGGTGTGTGCTGGCAAACTCTCCCTCTGTCTCCCCAAAGGGCTAGTGGGGTCCTGTCTTCGTTAAGAGCATTCCCTGTGTGTCTGCTGTGTGTTGGTACGTGTGTGTCGACATGTATGAGGACGATATTGGTGTGGAGGCGGAGCAATTGCCAAATATGGGGATGTCACCTCCTAGGGGGTCGACACCAGAATGGATGCCTTTATTTATGGAATTACGGGATAGTGTCAACACGCTAAAGCAGTCGTTTGTCGACATGAGACGGCCGGACAATCAGTTAGTGCCTGTCCAGGCGCCTCAAACACCGTCAGGGGCTGTAAAACGCCCTTTGCCTCAGTCGGTCGACACAGACCCAGACACAGGCACTGATTCCAGTGGCGACGGTGACGAATCAACCGTATTTTCCAGTAGGGCCACACGTTATATGATTTTGGCAATGAAGGAGGCGTTACATTTAGCTGATACTACTGGTACCACTAAACAGGGTATTATGTGGGGTGTGAAAAAACTACCTATAGTTTTTCCTGAATCAGAAGAACTAAATGATGTATGTGATGAAGCGTGGGTTGCCCCCGATAAAAAGATGCTAATTTCAAAGAAGTTATTAGCTTTATACCCTTTCCCGTCAGAGGTTAGGGCGCGCTGGGAAACACCTCCTAGGGTGGATAAGGCGCTCACACGCTTATCTAAACAAGTGGCGTTACCCTCTCCTGAGACGGCCGCACTTTAAAGATCCAACAGATAGGAGGATGGAAAATATCCAAAAAAGTATATACACACATACAGGTGTTATACTACGACCAGCTATAGCGTCAGCCTGGATGTGCAGTGCTGGAGTAGTTTGGTCAGAGTCCCTGATTGAAAATATTGATACCCTGGATAGGGACAATGTTTTACTGTCTTTAGAGCAAATAAAGGATGCATTTCTTTATATGCGTGATGCACAGAGGGATATCTGCACACTGGCATCACGGGTAAGTGCTATGTCCATTTCGGCCAGAAGAAGTTTATGGACGCGACAGTGGTCAGGCGATGCGGACTCAAAACGGCATATGGAAGTTTTGCCGTATAAAGGGGAGGAGTTATTTGGAGTCGGTCTATCAGATTTGGTGGCCACGGCTACAGCCGGGAAATCCACCTTTTTACCTCAAGCTACTCCCCAACAGAAAAAGACACCGACTTTTCAACCGCAGTCCTTTCGTTCCTTTAAAAACAAGAGAGCAAAGGGATATTCATATCTGCCACGAGGCAGAGGAAGGGGGAAGAGACACCAACAGGCAGCTCCTTCCCAGGAACAGAAGCCCTCCCCCGCTTCTACAAAAGCCTCAGCATGACGCTGGGGCTTCTCAAGCGGACTCGGGGGCGGTGGGCGGTCGTCTCAAGCATTTCAGCGCGCAGTGGGCTCACTCGCAGGTAGATCCCTGGATCCTGCAGATAATATCTCAGGGGTACAGGTTGGAACTAGAGACAGATCCGCCTCGCCGTTTCCTGAAGTCTGCTTTACCAACGTCCCCCTCCGAAAGGGAGACGGTTTTGGAAGCCATTCACAAGCTGTACTCTCAGCAGGTGATAGTCAAGGTACCTCTTCTACAACAGGGAAAGGGGTATTATTCCACTCTATTTGTGGTACCGAAGCCGGACGGCTCGGTAAGACCTATTCTAAATCTGTAGTCCTTGAACCTGTACATAAAGAAGTTCAAGTTCAAAATGGAGTCACTCAGAGCAGTGATAGCGAACCTGGAAGAAGGGGACTTTATGGTGTCCTTGGACATCAAGGATGCGTACCTCCACGTTCCAATTTACCCCTCACACCAGGGGTACCTCAGGTTCGTTGTACAAAACTGTCACTATCAGTTTCAGACGCTGCCGTTCGGATTGTCCACGGCACCTCGGGTCTTTACAAAGGTAATGGCCGAGATGATGATTCTTCTTCGAAGAAAAGGCGTATTAATTATCCCATACTTGGACGATCTCCTAATAAGGGCAAGGTCCAGAGAACAGCTAGAGAGGGGATTAGCACTGTCTCAAGAAGTGCTAAAACAACACGGCTGGATTCTGAATATTCCAAAATCCCAGTTAATGCCGACAACTCGTCTGCTGTTCCTAGGGATGATTCTGGACACGGTTCAGAAAAAGGTTTTTCTCCCGGAGGAAAAAGCCAAGGAGTTGTCCGAGCTTGTCAGGAACCTCCTAAAACCAGGAAAGGTGTCTGTACATCAATGCACAAGAGTCCTGGGAAAAATGGTGGCTTCTTACGAAGCAATTCCATTCGGCAGATTCCATGCACGAATTTTCCAGAGGGATCTGTTAGACAAATGGTCAGGGTCGCATCTTCAGATGCACCAGCGGATAACCCTGTCTCCAAGGACAAGGGTATCTCTTCTGTGGTGGTTGCAGAGTGCTCATCTATTGGAGGGCCGCAGATTCGGCATACAGGATTGGATCCTGGTGACCACGGACGCCAGCCTGAGAGGCTGGGGAGCAGTCACACAAGGAAGAAACTTCCAGGGAGTGTGGACGAGCCTGGAAACGTCTCTTCACATAAACATTCTGGAACTAAGAGCAATCTACAATGCTCTAAGCCAGGCAGAACCTCTGCTTCAAGGAAAACCGGTGTTGATCCAGTCGGACAACATCACGGCAGTCGCCCATGTGAACAGACAGGGCGGCACAAGAAGCAGGAGTGCAATGGCAGAAGCTGCAAGGATTCTTCGCTGGGCAGAGAATCATGTGATAGCACTGTCAGCAGTGTTCATCCCGGGAGTGGACAACTGGGAAGCAGACTTCCTCAGCAGACACGACCTTCACCCGGGAGAGTGGGGACTTCATCCGGAAGTCTTCCACATGCTGGTAACCCGTTGGGAAAGACCAATGGTGGACATGATGGCGTCTCGCCTCAACAAAAAACTGGACAGGTATTGCGCCAGGTCAAGAGATCCGCAGGCAATAGCTGTGGACGCGCTGGTAACGCCTTGGGTGTACCAGTCGGTGTATGTGTTTCCTCCTCTGCCTCTCATACCAAAAGTATTGAGAATTATACGGCAAAGAGGCGTAAGAACGATACTAGTGGTTCCGGATTGGCCAAGAAGGACTTGGTACCCGGAACTTCAAGAGATGATCACGGAAGATCCGTGGCCTCTACCTCTAAGGAGGGACTTGCTTCAGCAGGGTCCCTGTCTGTTTCAAGACTTACCGCGGCTGCGTTTGACGGCATGGCGGTTGAACGCCGGATCCTAAAGGAAAAAGGCATGCCGGAAGAAGTCATTCCTACTTTGATTAAAGCAAGGAAGGAAGTAACCGTGCAACACTATCACCGCATTTGGCGAAGATATGTTGCGTGGTGCGAGGATCGGAGTGCTCCGACGGAGGAATTTCAACTGGGTCGATTCCTACATTTCCTGCAATCAGGATTGTCTATGGGTCTCAAATTGGGATCTATTAAGGTTCAAATTTCGGCCCTGTCGATTTTCTTTCAAAAAGAATTGGCTTCAGTTCCTGAAGTCCAGACTTTTGTTAAGGGAGTGCTGCATACACAGCCTCCTGTGGTGCCTCCAGTGGCACCGTGGGATCTCAATGTGGTTTTGGAATTTCTAAAATCTCATTGGTTTGAACCACTAAAAAAGGTGGATTTAAAATATCTCACATGGAAAGTGACCATGTTACTAGCCCTGGCTTCGGCCAGGAGAGTGTCAGAACTGGCAGCTTTATCTTACAAAAGCCCATATCTGATTTTCCATTCGGACAGGGCAGAACTGCGGACTCGTCCGCATTTTCTCCCTAAGGTGGTGTCAGCATTTCATCTGAACCAGCCTATTGTAGTGCCTGCGGCTACAAGTGACTTGGAGGACTCCAAGTTACTGGACGTTGTCAGAGCATTAAAAATATATATTGCAAGGACAGCTGGAGTCAGAAAATCTGACTCGTTGTTTATATTGTATGCACCCAACAAGATGGGTGTTCCTGCGTCTAAGCAGACGATTGCTCGTTGGATCTGTAGCACAATCCAACTTGCACATTCTGTGGCAGGCCTGCCACAGCCTAAATCTGTAAAGGCCCACTCCACAAGGAAGGTGGGCTCATCTTGGGCGGCTGCCCGAGGGGTCTCGGCATTACAACTTTGCCGAGCAGCTACGTGGTCAGGGGAGAACACGTTTGTAAAATTTTACAAATTTGATACTCTGGCTAAGGAGGACCTGGAGTTCTCTCATTCGGTGCTGCAGAGTCATCCGCACTCTCCCGCCCGTTTGGGAGCTTTGGTATAATCCCCATGGTCCTTTCAGGAACCCCAGCATCCACTAGGACGATAGAGAAAATAAGAATTTACTTACCGATAATTCTATTTCTCGGAGTCCGTAGTGGATGCTGGGCGCCCATCCCAAGTGCGGATTATCTGCAATAATTGTACATAGTTATTGTTAACTAATTCGGGTTATTGTTAAGAAGCCATCTTTCAGAGGCTCCTCTGTTATCATACTGTTAACTGGTTTTGATCACAAGTTGTACGGTGTGATTGGTGTGGCTGGTATGAGTCTTACCCGGGATTCAAAATTCCTCCCTTATTGTGTACGCTCGTCCGGGCACAGTACCTAACTGGCTTGGAGGAGGGTCATAGGGGGAGGAGCCAGTGCACACCACCTGATCGGAAAGCTTTACTTTTGTGCCCTGTCTCCTGCGGAGCCGCTATTCCCCCATGGTCCTTTCAGGAACCCCAGCATCCACTACGGACTCCGAGAAATAGAATTATCGGTAAGTAAATTCTTATTTTAATTTAGTGTGATACCAATACCTTCATCATGTGTGCCATTATAATTAATTGTCTGTGTGTATCACATGATTAAAATGCTCTTAGAAATATGCTTTCCTATATAAAGTGTGTATGAAAGCTTGAAATAATAAGCCAAGACCTGATCTCTTGTGGCCAAAGATTTGGTGGTCCCTTTGTAAAACGAAGAATGCCCTTGTAAGTGCCCTCTTACCCCCCTTGAATGTTCTACATAAAGATATCCTGTTTTTGCATGTGGGCTTACAATGAAAAGCTTTATGTGTACCCATATTTAGGAATAGGCGTCTGTGGAAAAGATTTGAAGGACTTAAATGATGTTGTTCCAGAAGTCAGTCTCTTCTATACAAGTAATAACACCCTTTGTTATGTGGAGTTATACATTATGTTCAATTGCTTCCTGCAGCCTCCAGTATGAAACACTCCCACTGCTGTCTCTCTCATCGACCATGACAAAAAGCGTTCTCAGAGGATCAAATCATATAGATTGAGTGTACATTCATTATTGCTATGCTGCAGCAACCGCATGTTTAAAAATAAATAGTTAAAATGAAGATACTGGTAATTCCACATATCGTTTTATGTTATCAAAGAATGTAGTCTTACAAAATATATCATTGTTTTACAGGGAATGTTTTCGGTCACATTAGTCTCTGCCCTAGTGTAGCTTACAACCTCAGGTTTTTTTTCCCTACATGCCAATGCTGTCTGAACGCCATGAGCGTACCAGTGTATTTTGAGGTTTTAGCCCTCATTCAGATGTGGTTGGAGATGCTATCGCTGCTGCTTACATAAAAAGCAGCAGCGATAGCTCTAATATGGTAATGCAGCAGGAGGATGCAGTATCGGATCATCTCTGACACCATCTGCCAGCTGCGGAACATATGGGGGTACACAAGCCAGCTGCTGCATTTGCTATGCAGAGGCCAGGAAATCTCCGTCCTAGGGATGGCCATTGACTATCAATGGTTACAAACCATCGATGGTCCGAACCTAGAGTTAGATGGTTTTTATCATCAATGGCGGGACTGCAGATAATTTCCCGCCGTTGATTGTAGACGTGAGGGCGATGGATTCACTTATGTTCATGTTGCTACTGCAGCGCATGAGTGCTACTTGGCTGTCTGCCGCTGGCTACACAGTCATTCACACATAGCTTCATCTGATTAGCCTTATTCTTTCATAGCAACATCCAGTGGGGCAGCGGCGCACATGGGCAGAGGAAACTTATGCCCACTCTGATTCAGTTAGTGACTTCAGAGCAGCAGCCCTATTCTGCGCAAATGCGGCATCGTGGGAATGAAATAGTATAAACAATCAATGGCAAGTAATCACATCGTTTCTACCCATCGATGGTTGTCTTTAGAATTTTAATTGATATCACCATCAATGGAACGCCTACCGATGGTTATCCCTACTCTGACGGAAATCCAGTCATCTTCCCTCTCCTGCAACGCTGGCGAGACGCCTCTGTCTAAAGATACTGAGGGCATTACCGCCCCTTTCCCGCCTCCAAACTGCATCAAAGTGTCAATCACTGACAGTCTGATGTTGTCCTGCATCCGCTGTCGCAAACCCACACTGCACATATGCAGTATACACCGTACTTGCCTACCTGACCCTCTCCATGAGGGAGAAAATGCTCTGTTCCTGGACTTTCCTGCTAATGTATGATTGCCATCACCTGTGGTGAGCTAGTTAATTGATAAGAAAGGTGTTTCACCACAGGTGATGGCAATCATACATTAGCAGGAAAGTCCAGGAACAGAGCATTTTCTCCCTCCATGGAGAGGGTCAGGTAGGCAAGTATGGTATACACTGGCACATGCACAGTACACACTGGCACATGCACAAAGTACCAAACAGCAGATTCTTCAGGATCTGAATGAGGGCCTTTGTGCTGAAACACACGAGCCGGCTTTTGCCGGCCGTGAAAAAAACGGATGGCTTTTTCCCGTGCTGGCATTGTAATTAAAAGTGTGAAGGGTAGGGTCCTTTCACACTGCACGGCCCTGGCCCGGCTGCCGGGTTGCAGCCTGAAATATCCACTGGTAGGTCTGGCTGCCGGGCCGGGGCCGTGCCGTCTTTGCAGCCAGTGGACCGTGTGTGTGAAGGGGAGCTTTCACACACAACTGGTGTGTTTTTTTTTTGGGGGGGGGGGGTTTCCAAGCCGTGTCCAATGCTGCACATGCGCACAGCATCACACACGGCTCAAAGCCGTTTGTGTGTGTGTGTGTGTGTGTGTGTGAAAGGCTCTGCCGGATGGCAAAAAAACCGGAGTGTGTGTTATAGCCCTTAGTGAGGAAACCCACAGAGAAGATAACATGGAAACACCACAGATATTGCCTGGGTTTCATTCTAAACTGGGACCTGAGATACAGATATATTTCTCATTTAATTTTATACTCCTAATATGCCTAATATTTGTCTCATAAATTGCCGTTCTTGCCTAATATGATTTTATATGACTGAATGTGTTTTAATTAAATATATGTATTAATTATTCAATATGATATATTCATTATGTAATATGTAGGGTCTATAAGGTGATGTTTTATAGTGTGTGTGTGTATACTGTTTTTAGTATTTTGTAAACACTTGATACCCTTATATTACATAAACAGTGACGCTTCGTGGTTTGGTTCATCGTACGTGTTAGCATGACAAATTAACAAAGTATACAACCTTTTAAAACTGTCTGAATTAATGCTTTTGTCCACCACACGCCTTAATTTTACCCTCTGGTTCACTGTGCTCCCAAAAATAATCCCATGTTCTCTGGATGGGTTGGCCGGCAGGATATTCAGGGGTCGGGATCCTGGTGTTGGTATTGTGACTGGCGGTCTCCTGACCGCCGGTCACATAACCGCATCCCCTCTGGATAGTGCTGGTATTGTGGCCTTAGAGAAATAAGGGGCAGATATATTAAGCCTTGAGACGGCATAAGGGAGTGCTAAACCAGTGATAAGTGCAAGGTGATAAACGCACCAGCCAATCAGCTTCTAACTGTTCATTTACATATTGGAGCTGATTGGCTGGTGCTTTTATCACCCTGCACTTATTACTGGTTCATCACTTCCTTATGCGTTCTACGGGTTGATACATCTGCCCCTAAATTCTGTATGTTCATATATAATTGTGAATCCTGTCTATACCTCTTTCGTGTGTTAGCCGTTCTATCTGATTGTAGTACATTCTGGTTGTATTATAACTGAAGCACATGTAAACCTTATATGCTAACAATGGGCAAACTCCACTGCAACCTATCCATGACATGCAAAGCAAGACCACAAGCTTCATTATTTATGTGCATATTTGATATTTATGCAATAAGTCCCTACATTTTAAAATTCCCTGCAGTGCATGGGTTAACTTTTCTGTTCCCCAGACTTTCTGACCCTAATATTCTTTAGGTCTCTCTCAGCCTCCACTTCTCGTTACAGCTCAGACAATAATTACTGTAATTTGCATCCACCAGCCCTTTATTACAGCTGCTGGCTCCTGGGATATTTAGGATGAAAGATAAACTATATTTACATTTCCTCTGAATATTTGAAAACCTCTAATCAGAGTGGGTGACGTGGGATTATGGTCTGACATTTTGCAACCTGTAAGCACCGGGTCCTAGCCTCCGGTACAATCAGCTGAGTAGTAAGGTATCTTATTTACTGCAAATGGGGGGGGGGATAGCCTATATCGCATGAGAAGGGGGAACCCAAATACAAGGTAACTGGTTCTATTAAACAAAGGAGAAATATTGGGGTCCTAGTGAAGGACATGAGAGAGTGAGCAGATGTTTTAGTGCACACAGAATGAGAGGAAACAGAGGTTCCATCACTAATCTGAGGAAATAGTTGCCTGCAGTAAAAATATATAGGACCTGATTCAGGGAGCAAAGCTTTTTGCTTGGTGAATATAGCAGAGTAAGTTTGCTTTTTAATGCATCCAGAAAGAGCAAGTAAGAAGCAATTGCACATGAAAACACAGGGTTTCAGTGAACACCAAATCTGAGGCAGAAAGAGAGCTCTAGAGCTGATAGAAACTGATAAATCAGGGGCATTCTCTTCTAAAATACTGTTTCACTTTCATGCTAACTCGTATTTATCTTTCTACAGATCACCTTTACCTGAACAACCTTTTGGCGTGTTTTTGCAATGCTGACTGCTGTATGTAGCTCTCTGGGTAACCAACCATCAGAGGCTCCTGGATCTCCATCCTCCTCTGAGCGGTCTCTGAAAACCTACACACTCCCTCCAGATTCTGATCCAGCATTGTCTGTCCTGCAGGAAACTGACCAAAACCCATCCTATTCTTCTACTGAGCGATACACATCTCTCTCCTCTGTAAGGCTTCCCTGCCAATCTTTTTCAAGCCAGGAATCTGCAGAGAACACATCATTCACCAAATTTCTAAGCCCACCCTTTGAGATGTCTCATCCATATGAGTCCTGGATGAGACCTCCAACCTCGGGAGGGCCTGGAGAGGAGACTGGAGTTCCTTCATGGTGGGATCTTCATGCTGGGTCTAATTGGATGGATATGCAACCTGGTGCTGGAGGCTTCAGTACTCAGTCATCCCACCAGTCACCTCTGGGGGCATATGGCTCTGATCTATGTATTCCCACTCCACATATGCTGCCTCCCACCCCACATCTCATTGGAACTTTGGATGCCCAAATTGAGTCTCATGCTGCTGAACAAAGTTCAGATGGTTCCCCTCGTGCGAAAGGTGCTAGGCGTGCAATGCCACGTAGTGCTGCTCAAACTGCCTGTCGTTGTCCCAACTGCCAGGAAGCAGAACGTGCTGGTTCCAATGCAGATGTAACCAAGCGCAAAACCATGCACAATTGCCACATTCCAGGCTGTGGAAAGGCATATGCCAAGACATCCCATCTGAAGGCTCACTTACGCTGGCATAGTGGAGATCGACCATTTGTCTGCAACTGGCTGTTCTGTGGCAAAAGATTCACTCGAAGTGATGAGTTGCAAAGGCACCTACAGACCCATACCGGGGCCAAAAAATACCCCTGTCCTTCCTGCAGCCGTGTCTTTATGCGGAGTGATCATCTCACGAAGCACATGAAGACCCATGAGGGAGAGACACGGGGGCCCACAGAAACTATGGGCAAGACCAAGATAGAGCCAGAAGAGAGTAGCAGTAGTCATACAAACTGAAAGTTCCCTTCCTAAACTGCAATCTCTATAATGGTGTAGGTGGCCTACACTGTAGGGGATCTATCCCTTGCATGGTTGTCCCCCACATTCCAAAATTAGTAGTGTGGGCTGGGTTCTTATTGATTTATTTATTTGAAGATAGACAATTGTCTCTAGCATTAGCTGATGCCCTGGTGTAAGAGTAGAGCAAGGGATAGGGGATGGGCCAGTAGAAGCATGTGATGTTTAATAAATCATTGTAATTGAGAGAGGGTTGTGGACAATTAGTCATTCCCTTGCTGCAGTAACAGTGACTTAGTGATGGAGTGTTGCAGAGAATACAGACAACAGTGGACATCCCTTACGGAACACACTTCATTCTGCAAATTGTTCTGCGCACTCCTACTGTGTTTTTGTTTTTTGTTTTTTTCTTTTGGAGACTCCTCAGTCAATAAGAAGTGCTGCACTGTACAAAAGTAGGAATATTGCATGAAAAGTCCAACTGTCTAGCATTTTAGAAGGGCCATTTTCATAAGATAAAACATGTACATTTTTATCTTTAAAATATAGGTAGTTTAGTCTAATTTATGGCTTAAAAGAATAATTGGAGAGAAGCAACATTAGAGCTGCCTTTATTATACCTAACACTTGTGTGTGTTTTTCTTTTGCTTTCCTTTTTTTGGTGGGTGGGATGGGACGTTAGGAGTGTAGTGGGTTATGTTATTTTGTTTGCCTTTTATTAGCTTTTTGGTTTACATTGGATGAAGCGCACCTTGATTCTAGCTGACTTTCTTAAACTCCCCTCCCGCCCAGTGCCACATTATCAGACTCTTCTCTTCACTGTGTAATGCTGCGGTGATTAGATGACACAATTAGAAAATAATTGTCATCACCCCCCCCCCCCCCCCCCCCCCCACCCACTGGGAATTTGGCCATGATCAAGGATGTTGACCTGCTCTCCTGGTAGTCCATTAGATTTTGCTAAATGTATGCGTCTTTAAAATTGCAAGGACGGGTCCCACCTGGGAATTAGAAACGGGGCCTCCCCGGGTGGGACCTGGCCATAGACCCTATACACCGCAATCCCATCCCAGCAATATGGGTCGGGTTGCCATCCAGGATGGAGCTGGCATCAGGGCGGGAGTGGAGGAGGCGTGGAGATGATCTCATGCAGTGAACGGGTACCGGGTCGCATCAACCCAGGAATCCCGTTCACACTGCGACTGGCCCCGGTCAGGTGACCCGGGTATTCATCCATGGCTCCTTTCACACCGCACAGCGACCCGTGCTGACCTGGCAATAAACTGGGTTGAAACCGGGTTATTTGTGCAGTATGAAAAGGGTATAATAGACATAAAGTACCTGGAACTTGGGTAAATATGATGCAAACTCTGTCCTCAAGGCACACTAACAGAGTAGGATTTAAAAATATCAATGGCTCAGGACAGATGGTTAAATTGTACTGACTAAAGTACCAATTAAGTCACCTGTGGCCAAGCATGGATATAATTTAAATCTGGACTGTAATAGGCCCTACACACTTGGCGATATTCTGAAAGATATGAACGATCTCGTTCATAAATGAACGAGAACTCGTTCATATCTTTCAGTGTGGAGACTTAAGCGATGAACGATGCGCGTCCCCGCGCTCGTTCATCGCTGGTCTCCCGTCGGCTGTGCATGCAGGCCAATATGGACGATCTCGTCCATATTTGCCTGCACTTCAATGCAGCCGGGTGACGTGGGGAGTGAAGAAACTTCACTCCCCCCGTCACTGCCCCCCCGCCGCCGGGTTGCTCGTCGGCCGTATCGGCCGTCGGGCACCTCGGCGGCACATCGCCAAGTGAGTAGGGCCCTTTAGTGCTCCTTGTGGACCGATTTTGGAAACCATTGACCTTGAAATATTTTCAGTACTTCCCATGTAAAGGTTTAAGACCAGATTTTACACCAACTTAAAGCTGGTGCAATATTCAAGCGTCTAACAAAGACTGCTCTTGCTCTTCCAAACTCCTCCTTTTTGGCGATTGCAAATTTCGTCTGCAAATGCCACCATCTTCCACCGTAAATCAGTGCACCTGACCAAAGATGATTTTATGCTGTGCATCAAGCTTTGTAATGGTAAATGTGTACAAAATGCTCCCTATTGTGTGTACATTTATTTAAAGTCCCCTCCTTATCAGAGTTGGCTTATTGCAATCCACTCCTTATGTCTTTAAATAGTGATTTATTTATTCTTTTAAATCCACCTTGTGATCATTTTTGCGTATGTGTTTATTATTATTATTATTATTATTACTACTAAGAAATGTAATGTTAGATTCATTGTGTCCGTCAGGCTTTTAAATATACCTGGGCACTTTTGCTCTAGAGAATATAAAGTGTGACTGGGTGAACAGAATTCATAATATAACTTTTCAGTTCACCTACCCACTGTACAGGCTGCAGATGGAACAGTTACATAAAAAGATAAATGCTTTTTGTGTAATTATATTGTGCATTAGATTCCCTGCATAGCACTGCAATAAATTGTGGGGGTTCCCTTTCTTTTTTTTAACTTTATAGTATCCAGAATGCATGGATTAGAGGAAACGCCCTCTGTTCTTCATTGTTCTGTGAGTGAGGGGCTACCCCTCCCACATACAGTCTCTACCCATGTTATGGGGGGAATGTGTCTATAAAACTGGGTGTGGACGTATATGGAAA
Source organism: Pseudophryne corroboree (assembly GCF_028390025.1). Taxonomy (NCBI): domain Eukaryota; kingdom Metazoa; phylum Chordata; class Amphibia; order Anura; family Myobatrachidae; genus Pseudophryne; species Pseudophryne corroboree. Next base: position 340,804,818 of record NC_086446.1, read on the forward strand.
GAGAACAGCTCCACGCCCAGTGAGACACCAGCACGCACCGGCTGCACCCAGGGGAACCATAGGTGCTGCATTAACCCCTTGCCTGATGCTATGAGATCAAATGTTGGCCTAATGCAGCTGATGCACAAAGGTGGTCTGTATAGTTCTAAATGAATCCTGTGCCTATGGTGCATGAAACTAATTGCCAAACCCTTTGCTTCCTCTTAATAATCCCAAACTGCAATATTACACCCTTGCATGGAAATCCTATTATAATACAGTTCACATTAACGTCTTAAAAATATTTTTGGCTTTCTACAACACATACCTGTTTAAGATGTTTGTGGATTACAAGGCCTGGGGATTTCTAGTATGTTTATACATTGGCAGGCTGTGGATGAAAATACTTTTTTTTTTATTTTTTATTTTTTTTAGCACAGGTAAGATACTAGAAATTATCCCCAAACCTGTTAATGCTGTTACTGCCATTTTGCGCTGCTTTTTGGGTACATATTTTACTAGCCATGTGTAAGGATTTTTGTTTGTTTTTTACCTGCTATTTGACCTATCAGAGAAAAAAAAAAAAAAAGTGAGAAGTCGGCCACCATCTGGGCCTCAGTGTAGCTTTGCTTCTGTGTGCGTGTGGGGGAAATGATAATAAATATGTACTTTGTTTTTCATGCAGTTTCCTGCCAATTTAACATTTATTATTACAATATATGTTTTTATGTTTATGCTGTTGATTCTACACACGACACAAAGTAAAATGTTACGTATTCTGTATTTCAATCATGGCCCCATCAGTGTCCTGCTTTTGGGGGTTTGTTATTTATTAGGTCCGGTCTAGTGGAAGGGAATTAAGGGCCTAATTCAGACATGATCGACGCACTGCTAATTTTGTTGTCTTTCTATCAGATAGTCGTCGCCCAACGGGGAGTGTTAATTCACCCTTTGCAAGTCTGTGATTGCATGTGTGTGCTGTGCGAAAATGTACCTGGCAGCGGACGGCTGCAAATCCGTTTGCAACTTGCTCACCATCTAATAGTTTTTCCAGTGTGTGCAGGCCACGACTTACTCCTATAGTGAGAAAAGAACTGGCTGTTTGGGGCCGGAGCTCATGTCATACACCCTCCCTGAAAACGCTTGGGAACGCCGGCGTTTTCCCTGACACTCCCAGAAAACGGGCAGTTACCACCCACAAACGGCCTCTTCCGGTCAATCAGCTTGCGAATGACTGCAATCAACATTTTTGCACCAGCTTGTCGCTGTTTGGCGACATGCGTGCACATTGCAGTACATATGCATGCGCAGTCAATCGATAATCGCCCGCTGTCCAAAAACGCACAGCAGTGATCAGGTCTGAATCGAGCCCTAAGTGTGATATGGCCAGTAATTAACTTGATGTATTTCATTATGATTTCTTATGGTTTTAGGATTTTGCTAATAAACAATGTGGGGAAAACTGTCATGATTACTCTAGTATTAAGCCCAGGCCACCGATCTAGGAAACGTTTTCTTCTAAGGTTCGGTGCTTGACCTCGGCAGCACCACCACAATCTTGTAAAAAAAATAAAATGGATAAAACGGACGCACAGAATAAAGTGTTACTGTATACTCCAATACTAGACTCATGAAGTGGCTGGGACTGAAAATGTTTTTAAAATAATTTTGTTTAACTCACAACCAATCAATATAAATAACTATAATGTCTGTGCACTGGTGATTTCTAAACTGACTGAAGAGCAAACCTTAGTTTTAAAGGGGGAAAGTTGCTTTTGTTTGGCTTGTCCAACTTCAGATTGTTATTCCGCAGCTAAAAAGTACCATGCCTCACTTACACTCTGGGTGTGTGCAGCTATCGGGTACTCGATGATGAATGATGATGAATCTACTGATGTTGATGACAATAGATTTGTGATAGTAAAAAATAAATAAAATTTAAAAACCCAAATTATTTGTGTTGAGTTTGTGTTTTCTTGGGGCAGACATAGGGAGGGGGCAGGAGCCTGGATCTCAGTCTGCTCCTCAACAGGCGTCGAGATGGTGAGCACAGTGTAAAAACCATGAATCGGCGTCTCATGTGAGATTTGTGGTTGCTGCTAGTGTAATCCTGGGATGGGCTGACAGGACAGTGAACAGCAGATGGAGCTGTCACAAGACAACCTATAATACTGTGGCTCTTTCCTGGAGGTCACCCACTATGACCTAATGACACGGAGTGAGTGTGCACTGTGCAGCCTTTATCTATCACAGGAGTATAAATCAGAAGGATAACATGACACCTTAAAAATAAAATGGTGTGTGTGTATATGATTGCTAGACTACCTTACACCAAGTGGTCGAAGATTACCCAAGAATATATGAAAGCTGTAAAATACTATAACTGTGTAATTTTCAGTATAACTTCACCCATATACACATTCAAATGAATACATTTTAGGGTTGGGCTCTGGTGTTTTATGAGAGATTATTACTTTATCTCTGTCCACTTTATCTTTCTCCAAGGCTTAGTAAATAGGCCCCTTGCGGAAGCAAGATCTGTGTCCATCTCTGAACAACCCCCTTACTGGCTACTAATTTTATATATATATATATATATATATATATATATATATATATATATATATATATATATATATATATATATATATATATATTTTTTTATTTATTTTTTTACAAATACTCCGGTTTGTTAATAAAATTATTCTGAATCAAGTTTATTGAGCTAGTTTAGCAATTTGGCTATATGAAAAAGTTTTGGTTTTTTTTGCAATATAACACACAGCCAGCAGCAGGGCATGGTACTACCTGGGAGAGGGGTAAGCTAGGGTTTCCTACACTCCCGCATTCAGCGGGAGGCTCACGTTTTTTACATGAGCCTCCCGCTGCCCCGGAAATCCTCCTGGTCCTCACGGTTTTTCTGTGCTCAACATCGAGAATGAAAACTGTGCATGTGCGAGTCCAGAAAGCCAGGGGGCGGGGCCTGCATGGGACGTCATGCTATTTAAATGCCAGCCGGCGCTGCTACCCAGTACCTGCATCCCCGCTACATTTAAATAACAAGCCGTCCACATTATGACATCGCCCGTGCAGGCTCCGGCATTTCGGACTCATGCAGGCACAGTCTGCAACATCGGTGAGTACAGAATGCCGGGGGGGCGCGGCCGGCAGCAGAGGTTGGTCTCTTCCCCCCCCCCCCCCCCCCCTCCAAAATGTAAGGATATTAAACCAGAGGTTCTCAAACTCGGTCCTCAGGACCCCACACGGTGCATGTTTTGCAGGTCTCCTCACAGAATCGCAAGTGAAATAATTAGCTCCACCTGTGGACCTTTTAAAATGTGTCAGTGCGTAATTAATACACCTGTGCACCTGCTGGGTTACCTGCAAAACATGCACTGTGTGGGCTCCCGAGGACCGAGTTTGAGAACCTCTGTATTAAACGGTGTAATGGGGCTGATGCTGCATGGTGGCTGGGCTGGACTGGATAAGGCAGCCCAAACTGGGTGGGCAAACTGGGGCAACAGGCTTTTTTTTTTTGTGTACCTCAACTCTCATAGCGGCCCATTGATCATTGATCGCATATTGAATGTGATCTGAGCAGCATCTTACAGCCCAGAATCGCATTACAATATGCGATCTCTTCATCTGAATATAACATCCAGCACCCGCAGGGACAGGGGCTCCGAAACGAGCCTGTCCCTGCGATGTGCTCAGATGGCTGCTGTGGGGTCTGCAGTCACATGTGACCATGCTCTATAGAGGCCACTTCCGGGGAGGGTTCCAAGGGACACCTCTGCCCGGCCACAAGTGCAGTGAGTAGGCCATACGTTACAGTGAGCTTCCGCCATCTTCAGGAGACCAATATCGGGAATGCTTTGCATTGTGGATATTGGTAAATTTGGCAGCATTGCATCCCCTAGGGGATGCGGCAATGGAGGGATCGAAGCAGATATTAGAGATACCTGCTGCGGTCCCTCCTACTTAATTCAGGAGATGCCTTATATTTGCAGCTAACCCCTGAAAACAGGTGTTTTCGGGGATATAGCCGCAAATATACTTTGAGAAATGGGCCCCACAGTGCGGTCTGTAGTAAAGGAAAAATGCAGTAAAAACCCAGTTTTCACCACATTTCTATATGCACTAAGACCTCTGCACAGGCTTCCTATAGAAACCTATGGGCTTCTTTCCACACTGTGCTGTGAGCTGGATCTGATCGGATCCCTTTCAGCATGCCCCGCTGACGTGCGCAGACAGACTCCCGAGGGCAGATACCTGGAAGTCCAGTGACGGGAGCACATCGCAGAGGGCAGCTCTTATCGGAAGAGCTGTCCTTTGCAGTACTAATCGCATATGTTAGTGCATATGTGATTAGTACCACTGCGATGCTATGTGTGGCGGAATGTGTTCCACCTTTAAGTGCATCCCATCCTTACACAGAATTCAGATTTGCATTGTACTTGCATTATGGGTAATTCTGTGACACTGTGATGATTGTTCCTGACTTTAAAAACACTAAAGGGCCCATTTATCATTGATTGGGTATTCGATGCGAACTTGGCATGATGTTAGCACGCAAGATCGCATTGCAATATGCAATCATATTGGCTGGATGCATCGCCTGGAACCCGCAGGAACAGGGGCTGCTGCTCGTGCACGGTCACGCTGACAATACATGCATAGAGGCCACTTCCGGGGAAACTCTCTGCTTGCATGGGTCAATATTGGGAATGCTTCATATTCTGGATATTGATAATCTGTCAGCATTGCATCGCCCCTAGATAGCTATGGGAGATGTGGCTGCTGCGGGAATGGAAGGATCGCAGCAGGTATTAGAGATATCTGCTGCGATCACTCTTACATATATTCCAGGAATACTTAATATTTGTAGCTACCCCCCCCCCCCCTAAAAAAGGGGTGTTTTCAGGGAAATAGCCACAAATATTTTTTGCTGAATGCAGAGCTGCCTACTCTCCCCCATTCAGCGGGGGTCTCCTGTTTTTTTTTTACCTGAGCCTCCCACTGCCCCACAAACCTTGCTCTTCCTCAAGGGTGTAGCTACCATAGGTGCAGGCAGTGCAGCTGCTATGGAGCCTAAAGCTGAGAGGGGCCCACCTTCCCTGTCAAAGTTACATATGTTATATATATTTTTCGCCATTGGGTGGTACGTAGGGGTCCTTTCAAACTATTTCCTTGGGGCATGCTATATATCTACGTATGTCCCTGGACCTGCTCATTGTAGTGTGATATAAAATGAACTGAAGGGCATTTTAATGTTATATAATATGAACCGGGGCACTGTAATGTGGCACAATATGAATGGGGAGCGCTATATATCATAATGTGAATTGGGGATATGGTGCGGCATAATGTGTATTGGCAGCTCTGAAATGGGACATAGGGTGAACTTAAGCATTACTACGATTCAGAAAATTAACTAGGGCACTGTTACAGGGCATAAAATTACCAACTACTGCTGCAGAGAGGTGTCTCTCTAGAAGCATTGGGATGGGGCCCCTTTAAAATGTTGCTATGGGGCCCTCAAAGTTCTAGCTACGCCCCTGCTCTTCCTCCTGGCTTTTGTGGGTCCCCCCACAAAAAATCTGGACTGTGTAAGTCCAGAAATTCTGGGCCTGCCTCCGGCTCTACCCTACTTGGAAAACTATGCCTCCAAGTCCTGCCTCCTTCCCAGACAGAGGGAAGGCAGGCACTTAGTATACAGTCCCGCCCGGGTCCGCCTCCAGTTACCCTGCACCTGGCTGCTGTTCCTTAGATGCAGGCAGCTTCACAAACATGGTTACAGCACAGCTCCACTCAACTTAGCAGCCTCCTCAGCGGCTCTACCTCACAAGATTTGGGGACCACTGTGTCACAGGTACACAGTGTGTTGCTCAGTCCCATCAGAAAGCTGCCTCATCACTCCGTAACAGGCCGTGGGTCCCCCTATTTATCTCCTCTCCTCAGAAGTTCTGGATGTTTCCTGCTGTGACCGCAAGACCCTGTGTAGCTGACGCACGGGGTGCAGTTCCATTACCAGCATGCTGGCTGCTGGAGCTGCACTGATGGGTAGATGTATCATCATTGAGCCATTCTGACATTATTTGGCAGGACCTACTCCATCCATTTAGTGCAGCGAAGCAAGTCCCAGAATGTCTGCCGAAGAGGGAGAGTGTTAAGGTACCTGTGTTCCGAAGTGCACTCTCCCTCTTCGGCTGCTCTGGCCAGCGCGTACATGGATTGTGCACATATGCCGGTCAGAAATCCACCAGCGGCACCCAGGTTATTAACCAAAACAATAAAAATACTTTTATTTTTAAGCACAATCTCTGTCAGAGCCAATAGCCAGAGACAGTGCTGTGGAGGAGCAACAACAGCTATAGCTGCAGCTGTCAGAATGGTCAGTGCCACATTGTCCTGCATATCAGAAGTGCTGATAAAGACACATATGGACACTGTAATACATGTGCACTGATACTACGCCCCCCCCCCCCCCTTCCCATATCATCGTGTCATACTCTATCCCTCAGTGTCCACTACCACCAATGAGTCTCTGGCACAGCATAAGGGGCAGCATATATTTATATACACCAGAAATTGCTCCCTCGCTTATCCACACTGCATCCAGCATGGGGTCCATATTGGGGGGGTATTAATGGTCTCAATTACAGAAGTGGGGTGCCACATTGTGTATATTTTTATTCATAAAAATGCTCTCAGTGTTGTTTGGTAGTCACTAAAATACTTTCCATATTGCCTAGTGGTCACAAAAGTGCCCAATGGTGGAGACACACCCTTTGGGGGTTGGACATGACCCCTTCCCCCCCCCCAACTGCGCGCACACAGTGTATTCTGTTGAAGAGGTGAGATCTGTCGATGGGGCAGGATCCCTACTCATATGGTCTGATTCTGAGTTGGATGCAGTTGAAGCCTTCCTTGCATCTTTTGCTGCAGTTGCGCCTGTGACTTTATGCTAGTGACACTACAATGCCCTTCCCTGCATCCATACATCCAAATATGCAAGGACAGAGATACCCACTATCAGTATCTACAGATGCTGCAATTGTGCGTTGTGCATTTTTAGATGCCACCTTTGGTCATACCATCGTAACTTTTACCAACGCTATGCTAGGGGCAGATCATCCCTATGAGAATGTGAGCAAATCAGCATCTCTATAAGCACCACGTCCATACTATGTTACATCTGCATCTGATTGGCCACCCCCCTGTAACCGCCTAGTAACGCCCAACACATTTCTAATACACTACATTGTGCGTATGTCTGTATCTGCACTGCACATCTGTACAAACACCATCAGGATGTATGTGCAGCGCAACTCAGATAAAAATCATCACTCCACTGCGTCCAACATCACCACTGGTCAGACTCTGATCAGGCCTGGAATGCTGTATACTATGCCATAGTGGTGCTTGCTGTACAAAATAACTACAAACAGGTCATGCATATTTACATAATGTCACTCCCCTTCTATCTGCGGATCTCTCTCATTATAAAAACATTCAGAGGTGTAATAATTAGAAAATGGCATTTACCAAAACAAAAAACTAAACAAAAAAAACACAGAAATTAAATATTCTGGCTGACAATGACTTGTTAGTAGTCAGCAGCTGACGTGACATTATAGTGATCATCTCACCACACAGGCTGCAGCATACTGTACGGAAAATATATGGGATGTAGTTATGTGATCCCGGCCGCCGGTAATGTGGCCCCGACCCAAATATATGTCACAAACACTATATCTATCTGTATATACCTATATATAGGCACAATAGCCAAAGGGGATGATAATAATAATAATAATAATAATAATAACTAACATGATTGGACACCATACTGTAGATCAAAGTGAAAATTCACATTACCCCACATAGTATGAGCCGAAATTCCCATTACCCCACACAGTATGAGCCGAAATTCCCATTACCCCACACAGTATGAGCCGAAATTCCCATTACCCCACACAGTATGAGCCGAAATTCCCATTACCCCACACAGTATGAGCCGAAATTCCCATTACCCCACACAGTATGAGCCGAAATTCCCATTACCCCACACAGTATGAGCCGAAATTCCCATTACCCCACACAGTATGAGCCGAAATTCCCATTACCCCACACAGTATGAGCCGAAATTCCCATTACCCCACACAGTATGAGCCGAAAAACTGTGATCAGCAGCAGCGGTGCAGAGGAGGCTGTGGTCGTTAGCGGCAGTGCAGAGAAGACTGGTTGGCGGAGGAGGCTGTGATCTGCTTCAGCGGTGCAGAGAAGTCTGTGGTCGGCGGAGAAGGCTGTGAGCAGCAGCAGCAGCGGTGCAGAGGAGGCTGTGGTCAGCAGCGGCAGTGCAGAGAAGACTGGTCGGCGGAGGAGGCTGTGATCAGCAGCAGCTGTGCAGAGGAGGCTGTGGTCGGTGGAGGAGGCTGTGTGTGTGTTTTACATATATATATATATATATATATATATATATAATATATGTGTGTGTTTGGCGCCACTCCTTCACTCTGTTACCCCTTCACTCTATGCCCCTCGTTCTGTGTCTCTCAGCAGCCTCCCTTCTCCCTCCTCCTGTGCTATGATGTGGGGCAGCACAGTAGTGAGTGACAGGCTGGCCAGCGGCAATCAAATACGGCGCCGGCAGAAACCGTGGGCCGGGCTCTGCAAGCAGTGACTAGCCTACCCTGGGAGCTGCTGAGGCTGCGCATGCGCAGCAGCTCCCCCCGGCGGCCATGTTTTGTTGGTCTTTATGGTGTTTCTGCGCATGCGTAGAATTTCTCACTGAGTGCTGCCGGTTCGGAGCTGAGCTCCGATCGCGGCAGCGGCCTGTCGCAGGGGAGAGGAGACGCCGCTGAGGGGACAACCGGACCAGCCAACCAGGATCTGGTCCGGCGTCCCAATCCGCCCCTGTGTGCACCTGCTGGGTTATCTGCAAAATATGCACTGTGTAGGGTCCTGAGGACCGAGTTTGAGAACCCCTGGTGTAGATAAACCAGAACTCTTCACTGTTAATTACATGCAATCCACCTGCAGCAATGGGTGTACCTATAGTGAGTGCTGGGGGTAACATTGTTATGGTTAACTCAAGATTCCTAACGCCAGGGCATTCCCCCCATGCACCCAATGCCCACTGGTATCAGCGGCAAATGTTGCGGTAGGTCCAGGTATCAAAGTATCGAATACAGAAATGGACAGTCTAGAAATTAGTTGCCATGATACAAGTCTATTCAATATACTGTATTGAATATACTAGACCAGTGGTTCTCATACTGTGTACCTGGCTCTTGCAAGGGTGCCTTGGGTTGGACCAAATCAAATTATTTATGGTCAAAGTGATAGGAAAACCAGTGCTGGTGGCTCCCAACCATAAAAAGTGCTCACTCAGAAGCACAGCTGTACACCACCACATAACTGACACTAAGGATGACAGGTAGGCACGATTTACTTTAATATGTTTCTCTAACGTCCTAGTGGATGCTGGGGACTCCGTCAGGACCATGGGGAATAGCGGCTCCGCAGGAGACAGGGCACAAAAGCAAGCTTTTAGGATCACATGGTGTGTACTGGCTCCTCCCCCTATGACCCTCCTCCAAGCCTCAGTTAGGTTTTTGTGCCCGTCCGAGCAGGGTGCAATCTAGGTGGCTCTCTTAAAGAGTTGCTTAGAAAAAGTTTTTAGGTTCTTTATTTTCAGTGAGTCCTGCTGGCAACAGGCTCACTGCATCGAGGGACTTAGGGGAGAGATTTTCAACTCACCTGCGTGCAGGATGGATTGGATTCTTAGGCTACTGGACATAGCTCCAGAGGGAGTCGGAACACAGGGCTCGCCCTGGGGTTCGTCCCGGAGCCGCGCCGCCGACCCCCCTTGCAGATGCTGAAGATTGAAGAGGTCCGGAACCAGGCGGCAGAAGACTTTCAGTCTTCATCAGGTAGCGCACAGCACTGCAGCTATGCGCCATTGTTGTCAGCACACTTCACACAGCGGTCACGGAGGGTGCAGGGCGAGTGGGGGGGCGCCCTGGGCAGCAATGTATAATACCTGTATGGCGAAAAATACATCACATATAGCCCTTGAGGCTATATGGATGTATTTAACCCCTGCCAGATATCACAAACTCCGGAGAAGAAGCCCGCCGAAAAGGGGGCGGGGCCTATTCTCCTCAGCACACAGCGCCATTTTCCCTCACAGAAATGCTGGTGGGAAGGCTCCCAAGCTCTCCCCTGCACTGCACTACAGAAACAGGGTTAAAACAGAGAGGGGGGGCACTGATTTGGCGATATGTATATATATTAAAATGCTATAAGGGACACTTATATAAAGGTTGTCCCTGGATAATTATAGCGTTTTGGTGTGTGCTGGCAAACTCTCCCTCTGTCTCCCCAAAGGGCTAGTGGGTCCTGTCCTCTATCAGAGCATTCCCTATGTGTGTGCTGTATGTCGGTACGTGTGTGTCGACATGTATGAGGAAAATGTTGGTGAGGAGGCGGAGAAAATTGCCTGTAATGGTGATGTCACTCTCTAGGGAGTCGACACCGGAATGGATGGCTTATTTATGGAATTACGTGATAATGTCAACACGCTGCAAGCCGGTTGACGACATGAGAGGGCCGGCGAACAAATTAGTATCTGTCCAGGCGTCTCAAACACCGTCAGGGGCTGTAAAATGCCCATTTACCTCAGTCGGTCGACACAGACCCAGACACGGACACTGATTTCAGTGTCGACGGTGAAGAAACAAACGTATTTTCCTTTAGGGCCACACGTTAAGGGCAATGAAGGAGGTGTTACATATTTCTGATACTCCAAGTACCACAAAAAAGGGTATTATGTGGGAGGTGAAAGAAACTACCTGTAGTTTTTCCTGAATCAGATAAATTAAATGAAGTGTGTGATGCGTGGGTTTCCCCCGATAGAAAATTATTGGCGGTATACCCTTTCCCGCCAGAAGTTAAGGCGCGTTGGGAAACACCCCTCAGGGTGGATAAGGCGCTCACACGCTTATCAGAACAAGTGGCGGTACCATCTACAGATAGGGCCGTACTTAAGGAGCCAGCTGATAGGAGGCTGAAAAATATCCTAAAAAGTATACACACACATGCTGGTGTTATACTGCGACCAGCGATCGCCTCAGCCTGGAGGTGCAGAGCTGAGGTGGCTTGGTCGGATTCCCTGACTAAAAATATTGATACCCTTGACAGGGACAGTATTTTATTGACTATAGAGCATTTAAAGGATGCATTTCTATATATGCGAGATGCGCAGAGGGATATTTGCACTCTGGCATCAAGAGTAAATGCGATGTCCATATCTGCAAGAATATGTTTATGGACACGACAGTGGTCAGGTGATGCAGATTCCAAACGGCACAAAGATGTATTGCCGTATAAAGGGGAGGAGTTATTTGGGGTCGGTCCATGGGACCTGGTGGCCACGGCAACTGCTGGAAAATCCACCGTTTTTTACCCTAAGTCACATCTCTACAGAAAAAGACACCGTCTTTTCAGCCTCAGTCCTCCTATAAGAGTCATATCTGCCCAGGGATAGAGGAAAGGGAAGAAGACTGCAGCAGGCAGCCCATTCCCAGGAACACCGCTTCTACCAAGTTCTCAGCATGACGCTGGGACCGTACAGGACCCCTGGATCCTACAAGTAGTATCCAAGGGGTACAGATTGGAATGTCGAGACGTTTCCCCCCTCGCAGGTTCCTGTAGTCTGCTGTACCAATATCTCCCTCCGACAGGGAGGCAGTATTGAAAACAATTCACAAGCTGTATTCCCAGCAGGTGATAATAAAATTACCCCTCCTACAACAAGGAAAGGGGTATTATTCCACACTATATGGTGGTACTGAAGCCAGAAGGCTAGGTGAGACCTATTCTAAATCTGAAAAATTTGAACACTTACAAGGGTTCAAATCCAGATGGAGTCACTCAGAGCAGTGATAGCGAACCGGGAACAAGGGGACTATATGGTGTCCCGGGACATCAGGGATGCTTACCTCCATGTCCCAAAATTTGCCTTTCTCACCAAGGGTACCTCAGGTTCGTGGTACAGAACTGTCACTATCAGTTTCAGACGATGCCGTTGGATTGTCCAAGGCACCCCGGGTCCTTACCAAGGTAATGACCGGAATGAGGATTCGTCTTCAAAGAAAATGGACGACCTCCTGATAAGAACAAGGTCCAGAGAACAGTTGGAGGTCGGAGTAGCACTATCTCAAGTAGTTCTACGACAGCACGGGTGGATTCTAAATATTCCAAAACCGCAGTTGTTCCGACGACACGTCTGCTGGTCCTAGGGATGATTCTGGACACAGTCCAGGAAAAGGTGTTTCTCCCAGAGGAGAAAGCCAGGGAGTTATCCGAGCTAATCGGGATCCTCCTAAAACCAGGAAAAGTGTCAGTGCATCATTGCACAAGAGTCCTGGTAAAAATGGTGGCTTATTACGAAGCGCTTCCATTCGGCAGATTTCACGCAAGAACTCTTCAGTGGGATCTGCTGGACAAATGGTCCGGATCGCATCTTCAGATGCATCAGCGGATAACCCTATATCCAAGGACAAGGGTGTCTCTCCTGTGGTGATTACAGAGTGCTCATCTTCTAGAGGGCCGCAGATTCAGCATTCAGGATTGGATGCTGGTGACCACGGAGGCCAGCCTGAGAGGCTGGGGAGCAGTCACACAGGGAAAAAATTTCCAGGGAGTGTGATCAAGTCTGGAGAATTCTCTCCACATAAATATACTGGAGCTAAGAGCAAATTTATAATGCTCTAAGCTTAGCAAGACCTCTGCTTCAAGGTCAGCCGGTATTGATCCAGTGGGATAACATCACGGCAGTCGCCCACGTAAACAGAAAGGGCGGCACAAGAAGCAGGAGGGCAGTGGCAAAACTGCAAGGATTTTTCGCTAGGCGGAAAATCATGTGATAGCACTGTCAGCAGTGTTCATTCCGGGAGTGGACGACTGGGAAGCAGACTTCCTCAGCAGGCACGACCTCCACCCGGGAGAGTGGGAACTTCATCGGGAAGTTTTCCGCATGATTGTGAACCGTTGGGAAAGACCAAAGGTGGACATGATGGCGTCCCGCCCGAACAAAAAACGGGACAGGTATTGCGCCAGGTCACGAGACCTTCAGGCGATAGCTGTGGACGTCCTGGTAACACCGTGGGTGTAACAGTCGGTGTATGTGTTCCCTCCTCTGCTTCTCATGACCAAGGTATTGAGAATTATAAGACGTAGAGGAGTAAGAACTATACTCGTGGCTCCGGATTGGCCAAGAGGGACTTGGTACCCGGAACTTCAAGAGATGCTCACAGAGGACTAATGGCCTCGGGAGCTAAGAAGGGATTTGCTTTCAGCAAGTACCATGTCTGTTCCAAGAGGAACCGTGACATCTGCCTCTAAGAAAGGACCTGCTCCAGCAGGGACCTTGTCTGTTCCAAGACTTACCGCGACTGCGTTTGACGGCATGGCGGTTGAACGCCGGATCCTAAGGGAAAAGGCATTCCGGAAGAGGTCATACCTACCCTGGTAAAAGCCAGGAAGGAGGTGACCGCACAACGTTATCACCACAGGTGGTGAAAATATGTTGCGTGGGTGAGGCCAGGAAGGCCCCACAAAAAAATTTCAACTAGGTCGATTTCTGCACTTCCTGCAAACAGGAGTGTCTATGAGCCTCAAATTGGGGTCCATTAAGGTTCAAGTTTCGGCCCTGTAGATTTTCTTCCAGAAAGAATTGGCTTCAGTTCCTGAAGTCCAGACGTTTGTCAAGGGAGTATTGCATATACAGCCCCTTGTGTGCCTCCAGTGGCACCGTGGGATCTCAACGTAGTGTTGGGATTCCTCAAATCATATTGGTTTGAACCGCTCAAATCTGTGGATTTGAAATATCTCACATGGAAAGTGACCATGATGTGGCCCTGGCCTCGGCCAGGCGATTGTCAGAATTGGTGGTTTTGTCTTAAAAAAGCCCATATTTGATTTTCCATTCGGACAGGGCAGAACTGCGGACTCGTCCCCAGTTTCTTCCTAAGGTGGTGTCAGCGTTTCACCTGAAACAACCTATTGTGGTGCCTGCGGCTACTAGGGACTTGGAGGACTCCAAGTTGCTAGACGTTGTCGGGGCCCTAAAAATATATAGATATATATATATATATATTTCCAGGACGGCTGGAGTCAGAAAGTCTGACTTGCTGTTTATATTGTATGCACCCAAAAAAGCTGGGTGCTCCTGCTTCTAAGCAGACTATTGCTCGTTGGATTTGTAGTACAATTCAGCTTGCACATTCTGTGGCAGGCCTGCCACAGCCAAAATCTGTAAATGCCCATTCCACAAGGAAGGTGGGCTCATCTTGGGCGTATGCCCGAGGGGGTCTCGGCTTTAAAACTTTGCCGAGCAGCTACGTGGTCAGGGGGGAACACGTTTGTAAAATTCTACAAATTTGATACCCTGGCTGAGGAGGACCTGGAGTTCTCTCATTCGGTGCTGCAGAGTCATCCGCACTCTCCCGCCCGTTTGGGAGCTTTGGTATAATCCCCATGGTCCTGACGGAGTCCCCAGCATCCACTAGGACGTTAGAGAAAATAAGATTTTACTTACCGATAAATCTATTTCTCATAGTCCGTAGTGGATGCTGGGCGCCCATCCCAAGTGCGGATTGTCTGCATTACTTGTACATAGTTATTGTTACAAAAATCGGGTTATTATTGTTGTGAGCCATCTTTTTTAGAGGCTACTTCATTGTTATCATACTGTTAACTGGGTTCAGATCACAAGTTGTACGGTGTGATTGGTGTGGCTGGTATGAGTCTTACCCGGGATTCAAGATCCTTCCTTATTGTGTACGCTCGTCCGGGCACAGTACCTAACTGAGGCTTGGAGGAGGGTCATAGGGGGAGGAGCCAGTACACACCATGTGATCCTAAAAGCTTGCTTTTGTGCCCTGTCTCCTGCGGAGCCGCTATTCCCCATGGTCCTGACGGAGTCCCCAGCATCCACTACGGACTATGAGAAATAGATTTATCGGTAAGTAAAATCTTATTTTTTCCAAATTTATCAATAAAAAAAAC
The DNA here is from genome assembly GCF_028390025.1 of Pseudophryne corroboree. NCBI lineage: Eukaryota > Metazoa > Chordata > Amphibia > Anura > Myobatrachidae > Pseudophryne > Pseudophryne corroboree. The sequence goes on from NC_086446.1 coordinate 340,819,875, forward strand.
TTTTATCTTAGGTGTGTCATGAAAAAACATGCTAATACTTTAGGGAGCCGTGATTCAAGAAAGTTTTGGAACCACTGTACTAGACAATGGTGAGTAATTGCTCTCGCCTGTTCTTTCCATACCATTTGCCACTGATGCCAATGTGAGCTGGGTGGATCCATTTGGGTACTGACGGAGCGATATTCTTAGCAATCTGACTAGATTGCTTAGAATATGAGCATTATCGCTCCGTGTGTACCCCCCACAAGGATAGCGATGCGCAGCCCCGCGCATCGCTATCGCTGCTGCTAGATTGGCCTACATGCAGGCCAATCTAGCGGGTCGCTCACTTCACCCGCTGGGTGAAGTGAGCGGCCCACCCGTCTCCCCCCCCCCTGCACGCTCAGCACAGATAGCGCTGTGCTGAGCGGCGGGAGAGATGTGTGCTGAGCGGTTCGCTCAGCACACATCTCTCCTGCATCGGCCCGTCTATATGGGCCTTACCACCTCTCAGTAAACTGGAGCAGTACAATGTAGTGTAATGTGAACTAGCACCTCAGTTTTGCATATTGTGAATTTGGGGCTCCACAATAGGCATAAAATGAGCAACTGCTACAGAGCAAAGTGTCTCTCTAGAACACAAGTTCTCAAACTCGGTCCTCAGGACCCCACACAGTGCATGTTTTGCAGGTCTCCTCACAGAATCACAATTGAAATAATTAGCTCCACCTGTGGATCTTTTAAAATGGGACAGTGAGTAATGACTACACCTGTGTACCTGCAAAACATGCACTGTGTGGGCTCCTGAGGACCGAGTTTAAGAACCTGTGCTCTAGAAGCATTTGGAGCATACTTGCCTACCTGACCCTCTCCATGAGGGAGAAAATGCTCTGTACCTGGACTTTCCTGGTAATGTATGATTGCCATCACCTGTGGTGAGCTAGTTAATTGATAAGAAAGGTGTTTCACCACAGGTGATGGCAATCATACATTACCAGGAAAGTCCAGGAACAGAGCATTTTCTCCCTCATGGAGAGGGTCAGGTAGGCAAGTAAGATTTGGAGCCCTTGAAAATATTGCAGTTAGGCCGACAGAGTTCTAGATACACCCTTGATTTAGGCTGTACAGTTCTTTAGTTTGGCTCCACATGTTCACTCATGAGATGGTGAAGTATGAGTTATCTGATCATGTCATCTTCCTCTGCTGTCCTTTTGTCTGTGCTTTTTGTAATACTGCACCACTGACCTCACAAACAAACACTTATGTGTGGTTTATGCACTGTAACCTGATCTGACTATATGATCCTGTCCTGTGGTGCTTTCTGTCTGCCTGAGGGCCTGGGCATACCAACCGCCTTTGGTACAGATTTTCATAGGTACCAGGTATTCACAAGCTTATGTACACACCCCCATAGTATCATGGCCCGTTAGTTCTCTTGGTGGACCTGCTTGAAATTTGCATTCAAATTGGTCGAAAGTTGCTCGCCTGTTTTGTCTTGCACTGTAAATGAATGCATGTATATCATAACCCTGTACAATGTGCTTCTGCCAATTGTAGCTGTATTGCTGCTGTTGCTTTGCCTTTGGAGTTTCAGGTTGACGTCCCCTCAAGACACTGTTGCTTGTGAAACATTGAGCTGTCTTGGGGGTCTATCCATGAAGCAGTGAAAAGAGTGGAGAAGAGAGCCAGTGGAGAAGTTGCCCATGGCAACCAATCGGCATTGAAGTAACATTTATCAAGTGCATTTTACAGAATTATACATAGCAGCTGATTGGTTGCTATGGGCAACTTCTCCACAGACTGTCTTCTCCACTCTTTTCACTGCTTCATGAATAGACCCCTTGGTCGTGGAAACTCCTTCCAATTGCACCCTGATTACCCTTTTCTTTTTCAAAGTCAGTGAGGTCTCCTCTTACAGCCATACCAGTGGTTATTAGAAACAACTTTTGCGTGGAGTTCCTTATTTTCAGTATTCTTGATGTCTCATTTATTCAGGTGTTTAGTAGGTGTCTCTAATCTCTATGGATTTATTCAAATTGCTCATTTATAGTTGTACAAGTGAGGAATAATACATATACATTTTTGTTCTAAAATTAATTTGAAGCTTTGTTCCATTTGAGCTTTACACGGTGATATAAATCACATTTCCATAATTTTACAGATGCATCTGTCAACACGGTTGTGCCTATATCTATATTTGAATGATCTGATTTTTCAGTTAAATACAAAGTTAGTGTACTTATTTAACATGCTTACAAATAGGTGCTTTGAGTTGTCACACTGTTTTCAAATGGCACTGCCTCCTGGGACAAAGCACGTTGGGCCTTGGTTTGGAGTTCAATCTTGCAAAATCGCTAGCAAATCACTGCATGTGTGTGGAGCATACTTAACTTTATTAATTCTCCAAGAGACAAATAAATAATTTAGGAGGTTCAGAAAGAGTAGGTATTGAGTAAGGTATGGCGTAAAACAGTGCTTCTCAAATCAAGTCCTCAGGACACACTAACAGTGCATATTTTCTTTATATCTTTTGGTGAGCACAAGTGTGTTCATTACTGACTGACACGTTTTAAAAGATCCACATGTGGAGATAATCATTTCACTTGTGAGTCTGTGAGGAGACCTGGTAAACATACACTGTTAAGCAGGGCATACACTATACAATTATCTGGCAGATCATCTGCCAGATCTGGCTGGTTGGCAGGGGTGTTTCTAGGGGTCCGAGCGCCCCTGTCAAAGTAAGGGACTGGTGCCCCCCATATTTAAATAGGGAAGGTGCAAGTGCAAAAAAGGGACATAATCTTTTGGGAAAGGAGAATGACAATACAACAGTTTCGCCAATTCAAATTACGCTACACAGTAGTAACCCTTATACACATCATGCCCACACAGTAGCAGTTCCCTTTACACATGGGGGGTGATTCCGAGTTGTTCGCTCGCTAGCAGATTTTAGCAGCATTGCACACGCTAAGCCGCCGCCCTCTGGGAGTGTATCTTAGCTTAGCAGAATAGCGAAAGAAAGATTAGCAGATTTGCGAATAGACACTTCTTAGCAGTTTCTGAGTAGCTCGAGACTTACTCCTACACTGCGATCAGTTCAGTCAGTTTCGTTCCTGGTTTGACGTCACAAACGCACCCAGCGTTCGCCCAGACACTCCCGCGTTTTTCCCAGAAATGCCAGCGTTTTTCCACACACTCCCATAAAACGGCCAGTTTCCGCCCAGAAACACCCACTTCCTGTCAATCACACTACGATCACCAGAATGATGAAAAAACCTTTGTTACGCCGTGAGTAAAATACCAAACTTTTGTGCTGATTTATTTGGCGCAGGCGCACTGTGAACATTGCGCATGCGCAGTTTGCGACTAATCGCTCCATAGCGGAAAAAACTAACGAGCGAACAACTCGGAATCACCCCCATTATGCCCACACAGTAATCCTTATAACACTGAAGAGACATCAGCAGTGCCTGGCCTGGCTGAGGATGCAATGCCACCCAGGACCAGGTGGTATAATCAAATAGTAGTGCAAAGAAGTGCAGTGCAGCACAGTACCGAGTGGTGCAAATAGAAAAAAAATGTTAGCGGTACGGTGCGCGCACGCCACAAAAATTGGTGTGGCAACATGCCACATGGGGCGTGACCAATGAAAATGGGGTCGTGATACACATATGACCCCAATGCTGCAGTGCCAAATACACATATGCCCCCAATAGTGCCAGATACAAATATGCCCCCACAGTGCCAGATACACACATGCCCCCATGATGCCAGATATGCCCCCACAGTGCCAGATATGCCCCCACAGTGCCAGATATGCCCCCACAGTGCCAGATACACATATTCCCCCACGTTACCAGATATGCCCCCACATTGCCAGATACACGTGCCCCCATAGTGCCAGATATGCTACCACAGTGCCAGATATGCCCCCATGGTGCCAGATACACATATGCCCCACAGTGCCAGATATGCCCCCAAAGTCATATAGTCTTAGTCCCCCTCCCAGCACAGAGCCATAGTCCCCTCCCAGTAAATAGCCATAGCCCCCACCTCTCCAAGCAATAGCCATAGTCCCCCAGCACAAGTCTCCACCTCTCCCATCACAGTCATACAGTAGTCCCATCATATAACAATAGTACCCTGCCAACATAGATAGCCATAGTCCCCCTCCCCAAACACACAGCACTTAGCACATAGTAATAATCTCCCCCACTCCCATCACATACATAGACTCCCCACACAGCCCTAGTCCCCACCCCCACAACATCCCATCAGATAGCTGTAGTGTCTGTCAATACCTGCTGTGCCGAGCTGCCTGGGATGGAGGGCGGAGGATCGCTCAGCAGGCAGAAGCTGGCGCCGCTGTATGGCACCGCACCAAACTACGTGAAGAAACTGAAAAAAAAAAATGACAGCTCCCAGCAGCCCTTGCCGCTGGGAACTCCCGACAGCAAGGGTTGCTGGGAGTTGTAGTTTATTTTCAGTTTCTTCCCTGTAGTGCATTGCGGTGCTGTACACCGGTGCCAGCTCCTGCCTGCTCAGTGATCCTCAGCCCTTGGTATGCTGACCGGTGGTCTCCTGACCGCCGGTAAGCCATACTACACCCTCCGCCCTCCATCCCAGGCAATGCACAGGCAGCTCGGCACAGCAGGTGTTGCCAGACACTAAGGCTTAAGGTATTCCACCGATTGGCCGAGGGTGGCACCGTCTGGCGGCACCCCCTGCTTGGCTGGCGCCCCTGGCGAGTGCCATCCTGGCCAATGGGTAGATACGCCCCTGCTGGTTGGAATGAAAATCTGGTGATGGATGAGAGCAAATGACAATCAACCATTTGCTCTTAAGCACTAGAAAATGAACAAAACCTGTTGTTTATACAAATGGGATAAATCGCTAATTTAACCAATTTGTACAAAACTACAGTTTTTGTCCTTTTTCCAGTGTTAGACAATAAATGGTCGATTGTCATTTGCTCTCATCCATTACCAGATTTTCATTCCAACGTGCCAGATCTGACAGATTAGCTGCCAGATAATTGTATAGTGTATGCCCGCCCAGCTTTAGTGTATCCCGAGGACTGAGTTTGAGAGTTGTTGGAGTAAAATAACTTCTGCAAAGTAAATTTCCATTCCATATACACCTTAGGGTTAGCAGCCATCTGGGATTCATATGGAACCCCGGACAGATGGTAGGCTGACCATATTATCCCTTTAACCTGGGACATTAATGAATTACACAGGTTCTGTGGGATCAGTACGAGATCCCGCCGGACGAAATCCTGGCGGTCGGAATACCGACACTGGGTTCCCGACCGGCACAATCCTGACAGGGGGGCGAGTGCAACACAGCCCCTTGCGGGCTCGCTGCGCTCGCCACGCTGCGGGCACTGTGTCTTGCTACGCTCGTCACACTAATTTATTCTCCCTCTATGGGTGTTGTGGACACCCACAGAGGGAGAATATGTCGGGATTGTGCCGGTTGGGATCCCAGTGTCGGGACTGCGACCGCCGGGATCCCGTCCGGCGGGATCTTGACCGCATCCCGGTTCTGTGGCTGGCTGACTACAAGCCTGCATTTCACCTGGTTTTAAGCAGCCACACAACCTGTGTAATTCATGAGTGTCCCAGGTTAAAGGGACAATATGGTCAGCCTGCAAGATGGTATCTGTAAATTTGACAGCAAGCAGCGCTGGATTAGCACAGTGCGCTGGCTAGTGATACACTGACAGTAAAGTAACCGGATGGCCCTCTGTGCTGATCCAGCCGGGTGGCCTTTAGTATACCACCGGACGTGAATCCGGCGACCAGCATACCGACGCCAGGATCCCGACAACCGGCATGCCGATACATATTCTCTCTTTTGGGGGTCCACGACCCCCCTGGATGGAGAATGAATAGCGTGGCGCATGTAGCGCGCCACCGTGCCCGCAGTGTGGTGAGCGCAGTGAGTTCGCAAGGGGCTCATTAGCGCTCACCCAGCTGTCGGTATGCCGGCGGTCGGGATCCCGGCCGCCGGCCACTCATACTACACCCATCCAGCCTTCACCCTGGACAACCTCCTTCTCTCTGATGCAGGAGTGGTGCAGAGTGCATGATGTCATCATATTGCATCACACTGTGTCTCTGAAGGCTAGAGGAATAGTTGCTGCTAGAAAACATCATAGGTAAGGTAAGTGTGGGCTGAAGAGATAGAATGCTCGCAGGAGGGACAGGAGAAAAGCTGGAGCTGGAGAGTCAGAAAGGTAGCTGGAGAGATACAGTGTGCTCCTGATAGTGGTCCCCTAACAGGGGGGCCTGGGGTACAGTGTCCCCTGCACCTCCCTCTTAATCTGGCTATGGGTGGGTACAATCTCTCGATTACTATTACCCCTTTCAGATCTCCAGTGCTGGATCCCACCTGGGAATTGGAAACGGGTCCTTCCCGGGTGGGATCCAGCATTGGAGGCTCTGCGCTGGCTTTCTGACCCGGCAATATGCCGGGTCGGTTGCCATGGCGTCAGGGGGTGGAGCCGGCAGTGGGTGTGGGGGTGGAGGTGGCACTGGAAGATGAGCTCATCTCTGTGATGCCTCTCCCTATGTAGTAAACCGGTGACCCTGGAATCCATTTACGCTGCCACTGACCCAGGAATAACTCTTCTTATTACCCGGGAATGCTACCTTCAACCCTGGAATAACCCTCCTTATTACCCGAGTTGAATTACCGGGTCAGGCGACCCGGGAATTCTCATGGGGCCCTTTCACATTGCAAAAATAACCCGTGTCGACCCGGCAGTATGCCTGGTCGATACCAGGTTATTTTTGCGATGTTAAAGGGTTATATAGCAGCATTGCGGCATCATGGACTGCTCTGTCCTCTATAGTCTGTACTAACGCTGTCATGAAGCCAGTGTACTGGCGGAAGTGTTTCCAGTGTGTTTATATATATATATATATATATATAGAGAGAGAGAGAACTAAGACCCCTAATTGTGCTATAACCAATGAGCTCAAACCACTGAGGAATACCTCCTGTCAGAAGAGGTACTAGACATAGAATAGAAGAAACAAAGGAGATTCTCTTGGGAGCTTAACCACAACAGATATCTAATACAGAGGCAGAACTCTGGGAGGCAACGGAGTCATCTGCCGCCGGGCTCTGAAGTGGGGGCACCTCTCCTCCCATTCTGTGACACCATTTAATTAAGTTAATTGATAGCTGCCGCTGTCTTTTCAGTGGCCGACTTCGTCACTGGTCCCTGCACTTTACAAATCACACCCTCTTTATTATACTGAATATACTCATTTTACAAGTGTCATAGCCAGGAATAGAACCCACAACCTATTACACTGGAATCAGACACCTTACTAATGAAGCTATCTGCTCCTGTATCGGAAATATGAGAATTCTAACTATATGAAGTTACTTCTCTGACAATTACACATAACTTCATATAGTTAGGATTCTCATGTTTCCTATACAGGAGCAAATAACTCCATCAGTAAAGTGTCTGCTGTCAGTGTAACAGGTCATGGGTTCTAATCCTGGATTATGACCGCTAAGAAATGTGTGATTTAAAATAAAAGACAATTAAATGTATAAATACAGTATATAAATTTTTTTCAGCACACTACACACACACACACACTCTCTCTCTCTCTCTCTCTCTCTCTCTCTCTCTCTCTCTTTCTCTCTCTCTCTTATCTTAATCTAGGAAATAGGGGGTCACCAATATTTATCTTGCCTCCGGGCAACTGGGACGAACTTTTTGCCACTGATCTAATACATATGATAAAAAATCGTTTATTCAAACAACATATTACAATATTGTCATATAAACCTCCTTAATATGAATAGATGGATCATACATGTTAATTTATTAATAGAGCACACACGTGATTTCGGGTCGAAGAGTAACCACTTCACCTAACAACTGAGAATTTAGTGACTATATAATAGATCATTGCAAATGACTGTATGATTCAATTAACATGTATGATCCATCTATTCATATTAAGGAGGTTTAGATGACAATATTGGAATATGTTGTTTGAATAAATGATTTCTTATCATATGTATTAGATATCTGTGGTGGTTAAGCTCCTAAGAGAATCCCCTTTGTTATATATATATATATATATATATATATATATATATATATATATATATATATAAAATATATATTTAGAACCAGTGTAGGGAAGGAAGAGTCACAACTGAAACTTTGTGGAGCTCATTCATTGTATTATACAATGTAACTGTTCATGTGACTGTTCTGATGAATTTCAATTGCAACAATCGGCAGAGTCTGAGAGGAGATGTAGGAAAAAATAAAATAAAGAAATATCAGGATCTCATTACAAGAAAAATCAGTCGCCTGCATAAGAAATACAATACAACTCTGCATGAAAGACAAGTTTATTTTTTTTATACCAATTTCATCTCAGAAAATAAATAAGGCTAGGAGAAAGTTCCCAGAGTAAGGTAGGAGGGAGTTTGGGTATCATGTAAATAATGTGTATTTTATGTCCCTAATTGCAAGACACACCTCCGCTACCTGACACGTCCCTGGGTGGCAAATACTTCTTTTGGTGTTTCAAGTGCATAGTACCTCTCAACATTGGTGGCCAGTGGATTGGGGCCCTTGGCACGCCAAAGGCGCTCCCACGGCCACAAAGGTGGGCAGAGTCTTGGGGAACACGGTGGTGCTTTGCTTCTCTCCCCCCTGAGATTCCAGGCACGCCCCCAGAATATCCCTGCACTGCTTACCTGCTGCTCTTGTGAGCGGTGAGTGGTGGTGTGTTTTCCTCCCAATTTCCTCCCACACCCACCACCATGGGACACTGTAGATGTGTAGACGTGGATGGGTGTGGCTTTGTGCCCAAACCCCTGTTTTTGTCACTCCGTGGGTCCAGGAGATGCGGGCCTCCTCTGGAGTCTGCTGTGGCTGCAGCGCCAGCTCTTACATGATGTTACGGTGCAGCACCCAGCTCTTTTCACTGAGCAGGAGCTGGCATTTTGGTGTCACCCCTCAGCAGGTGACATCCAGCATGACCCGCACCCCCGTAGTGACACCACTGTGCTTGATCGGTGTGACAGTAAGTGACGGTTATGTATGTATGTGTATATGAGAGACATCTGCGCATGCCCGAAATTAGAGGGCATAGCAAGTGCTGCAATCGCAAGCCATGCCCCCATTTTCAGCACTATTGGGGCATGGCAGCAAACTGTGAGCTGCTGGCCATGCTTCCTGTACCTCTGCCGGTGCATAGACACTGTGCGCATGCATACAGCATCTGTTCACCGCCACTTTGCTAAGAAGAACAACAAATGAGAGAGCACACACCACCACCACCACCAGACACTGCGGCCCACGGTTGGACAGTGGGACAGTTTGTGAAAAACGGGACAGTTGGGAGGGTATGGTACATGTGTGGGCTGCAGTGTACTGTGGGGAGGAAAGCTAGGGTGGGAATGCTCTCCCCTGCTATTCGCACGAGGCTAGACTCAGGCAGGCAAAACCAAATACCCGAAAAGCAGCGGGTCTGTGGTCGGCGAAAACACACACATTTTTCTTTAAAAATGTGTGACTTTGTGAGAATTGTTGTTGGGTTTTCTTTTATGGGTGATCTAATTATATAACCTGTAAAAAAGAATATAGGTAAAACATCTGGAAAAATCGCAAAAACCCCCCAGATTTTTTTTGCACCCGATGTTTTATCGTGGGTAATTTGATACCACACCCTTAGAGTGAGTAGAATATGGCCTGAAATCTGATTTAAAAATGGTTATATTCCAGCTGCGGTTTTGGTCATGCCCCCTGTCCAGGAATTTAACAATGAAAAGGTGATAACCCTAATTTGTCTCCAATTTATTGCACATATAAAATACAGTTGTGACCACTGTCTGGGCAGATAGCAAGAAACAGTTGTTGTTTGTTAATGCTACTTAGAAGCTTGAATTTACCATTGCGAAATAGAACACCCAGGCATACCTCCCAACATGACCCTCTCCAGGAGGGACAGAATGTTCTGCTCCTGGACTTCCCTCTTAATTTATGACTGCCATCACCTATGCAGAAACACCTTTCTTATCCATCAACGTGTTCAATAAAGGTGCCTGCAATCATACATTAAGAGAAAAGTGCAGAAGCAGAGCATTCTGTCCCTCCTGTAGAGGGTCATGCTGGGAGGTATGCCCAAGTACAATTCAGCTCTGTTCAATAATGCAAAAAGCCGTTTTCTATAGGGTATAAAAAAAATAACAAATCAGCAACTACGAGCTATATGAACCATTGCACAGCCAGTTGTAGCCTCTGGGGGCACTAGGCTCCCAGTGCGGCCTTCCCAGGACAGCTCCTCCAGCCCCCAGCAGCAAGTCAGTACGTGAATCGGTGTATCAGTCAGTGGGCACTGAAGAAGCGTCGGAAGGAGTACCCGTAGTTTAGCGTCAGTAGCACCCGACCGGATCCAACGTGCAAGGTCAGCATATATCGTAAATAGGGGTGTCAGCATGTTATACAGAGTATAGTCTTGTTGATCTGAAACTCGCATAAGAATTATTGTACTGTAAACTACAGCAGTCTAGTTTTCTGTCACCTTAAAATGGGGGAAGCTATAGCAAGAGATAGCAGTACAGTATGGCTGTGTAGGGTAATGTATACAACATTAAAGTATGTATGCAGTATTAAACTAACTCTAAATACAGTTCAAAGTGTAGAAAGCTTATGCATGTGGCATTTAGAACGAGATAAACCTAAGGACGGTGTGGTATGTTAGACAGAATAGACTTCGGTCGACCACTATTGGTCGACATGGTTTCTAGGTCAACAGGGACTCTAGGTCGATATGTACTAGGTCAACATGAAAAAAGGTCGACATGAGTTTGTTTTTTTAAATTGGTTTAGTTTTCGTCGTAGAGTGACAGGGAACCCCAATTAGTGCACCGTGTCCCCTCGCATGGCGAGTGAACTTCGGGAAAGGTGCCTCGATCCGCTACCGCTGCGCTCGGCACAGGTTACCGTTCACAATTGTAGTCCACGTGGATCGTAAAGTATGAAAAAGTTCAAAAAATGAAGTAAAAAAAGTGAAAAACATGTCGACCTTTTGTCATGTCAACCTAGAAACCATGTCGACCTACTTACTGTCGACCAATAGTGGTCGACCTAGACACTGTCGACCTAGAGACCGGTTCCCACCTAAGGAATATGTAGGTGACAAAGGAGCACAGGTGTAAAAAGCATCTATATGGGCAGGACACTATAGTTGAAGGACTACCCTGAGGTTTTTTTTTTCTGTTTTTCCTGAGACCTTCCTGGGTCAGTTACTGCAAATCTTTATCTTGAAATGAATGTTACTCATTAATTTAGATCAGGGATGGGGAACCTTCGGCCCTCCAGCTGTTGTTGAACTACACATACCAGCATGTCCTGCTACAGTTTTACTATTTGGCCATGCTAAAACTGTTGCCGGGCATTCTGGGATGTGTAGTTCACAACAGGTGGATGGCCGAAGGTTCCCCATCCCTGATTTAGACTAATACAATAGAACAGCTGGAAACAGATCGCTAACTGGCACATACTGAATAATCTTTTTCGTTTTGTATTTAAGGAAACAGCAGTCCTTTTATGTGATGCATTTAATGTGAGACAAAACCTCTTTTTCTGCAGCACCATGTCTGTACCATTGTACCCCAGCTCATGTGACTGCTTTGTGTCACTTCCCCCGGCCTCGTTGGCCCCTGTTGTTGTGTTTGCAAAGAATTCAGACCGACCTCGAATGGAGGTCCAGGAGGTTGTGTACTACACCGCTGCCACACATCCGCCGGGCTCAACAGTCATGGTAAGGATAGTGAGCCCCCAGCGCTGATGTATTCCTAGTTGCATTGCTCTGTAAATGATATTTGTTACCTTGTTCTCTGGTTAGTGCACCTTTATTGAAGTTGAGCAGGCGCCGAAGACCCTGGCTGTACTGCTGAGTCGTCCAGCTTGGTTGTGGGGGGCAGAGATGGGAGCTAATGAGATGGGGGTATGCATTGGGAATGAAGCTGTGTGGACCAAGGAACCGGTTGAAGAGTATGACGCACTGCTGGGCATGGACCTGGTCAGGTGAGATGGAGGGCCTCCTCAATTCACACAACTGTCTATATTCCTCAAACACACTGGTATCAGGGTACTCTTTAAAGGTTTAGTCTTTTTTTTCTTTTCTTTCTCTATCGTCCTAAGTGGATGCTGGGGTTCCTGAAAGGACCATGGGGAATAGCGGCTCCGCAGGAGACAGGGCACAAAAAAGTAAAGCTTTACTAGGTCAGGTGGTGTGCACTGGCTCCTCCCCCTATGACCCTCCTCCAGACTCCAGTTAGATTTTGTGCCCGAACGAGAAGGGTGCAATCTAGGTGGCTCTCCTAAAGAGCTGCTTAGAGAAAGTTTAGTTTAGGTTTTTTTCTTTACAGTGAGTCCTGCTGGCAACAGGATCACTGCAACGTGGGACTTAGGGGGAAAGTAGTAAACTCACCTGCATGCAGAGTGGATTTGCTGCTTGGCTACTGGACACCATTAGCTCCAGAGGGATCGAACACAGGCCCAGCCGTGGAGTCCGGTCCCGGAGCCGCGCCGCCGACCCCCTTGCAGATGCTGAAGCGTGAAGAGGTCCGGAAACCGGCGGCTGAAGACTCCTCAGTCTTCATAAGGTAGCGCACAGCACTGCAGCTGTGCGCCATTTTCCTCTCAGCACACTTCACTGGGCAGTCACTGAGGGTGCAGAGCGCTGGGGGGGGGCGCTCTGAGAGGCAAATATAAACCTTATACAAGGCTAAAAATACCTCACATATAGCCCATAGGGGCTATATGGAGATATTTAACCCCTGCCTGACTGGAAAAATAGCGGGAGAAGAACCCGCCGAAAAAGGGGCGGGGCCTATCTCCTCAGCACACGGCGCCATTTTCTGTCACAGCTCCGCTGGTCAGAACGGCTCCCAGGTCTCTCCCCTGCACTGCACTACAGAAACAGGGTAAAACAGAGAGGGGGGGCACATTAATGGCTATATATATATATATTAAAGCAGCTATAAGGGAGCACTTAATATAAGGATATCCCTTGTATATATAGCGCTTTGTGGTGTGTGCTGGCAGACTCTCCCTCTGTCTCCCCAAAAGGGCTAGTGGGTCCTGTCTTCATTAGAGCATTCCCTGTGAGTTTGCGGTGTGTGTCGGTACGTGGTGTCGACATGTATGAGGACGATATTGGTGTGGAGGCGGAGCAATTGCCAAATATGCAGATGTCACCCCCCAGGGGGTCGACACCAGAATGGATGCCTTTATTTGTGGAATTACGTGATGGTTTATCTTCCCTTAAACAGTCAGTTGAGGACATGAGGCGGCCGGACAATCAATTAATGCCTGTCCAGGCGCCTCAAACACCGTCAGGGGCTGTAAAACGCCCTTTGCCTCAGTCGGTCGACACAGACCCAGACACGGGCACTGATTCCAGTGACGACGGTAGAAATTCAAACGTATTTTCCAGTAGGGCCACACGTTATATGATTTTGGCAATGAAGGAGACGTTACATTTAGCTGATACTACAGATACCGTAAAACAGGGTATTATGTATGGTGTGAAAAAACTACAAACAGTTTTTCCTGAATCAGAAGAATTAAATGACGTGTGTGATGAAGCGTGGGTTGCTCCTGATAAAAAGTTGATAATTTCAAAAAAGTTATTGGCATTATACCCTTTCCCGCCAGAGGTTAGGGCGCGCTGGGAAACACCCCCTAAGGTGGACAAGGCGCTCACACGCTTATCCAAACAAGTGGCGTTACCCTCTCCTGAGACGGCCGCACTTAAGGATCCATCAGATAGAAAGATGGAAGTTATTCAAAAGAATATATACACACATGCAGGTGTTATACTACGACCAGCTATAGCAACTGCCTGGATGTGCAGTGCTGGAGTAGTTTGGTCAGAATCCCTGATTGAAAATATTGATACCCTAGATAGGGACAATGTTTTACTGTCGTTAGAACAAATAAAGGATGCATTTATCTATATGCGTGATGCACAGAGGGATATTTGCACACTGGCATCTCGGGTGAGTGCTATGTCCATTTCAGCCAGAAGAGCCTTATGGACACGACAGTGGACAGGCGATGCGGATTCAAAACGTCACATGGAGGTTTTGCCGTATAAAGGGGAGGAGTTATTTGGAGTTGGTCTATCAGACTTGGTGGCCACGGCTACTGCCGGGAAATCCACTTTTTTACCTCAAGTCACTCCCCAACAGAGAAAGGCACCGACTTTTCAACCGCAGCCTTTTCGCTCCTACAAAAATAAGAGAGCAAAGGGCTTGTCGTACCTGCCACGAGGCAGAGGAAGAGGGAAGAGACACCAACAGGCAGCTCCTTCCCAGGAACAGAAGCCCTCCCCGGCTCCTGCAAAAACCTCAGCATGACGCTGGGGCCTCTCAAGCGGACTCGGGGACAGTGGGGGGCCGTCTCAAAAATTACAGCGCGCAGTGGGCTCACTCGCAGGTAGACCCCTGGATCCTGCAGATAATATCTCAGGGGTACAGGTTGGAATTAGAGACGGATCCTCCTCATCGTTTCCTGAAGTCTGCCTTACCAACCGTCTCTTCCGAAAGGGAGAGGGTGTTGGAAGCCATTCACAAGCTGTACGCTCAGCAGGTGATAGTCAAAGTACCCCTATTACAACAAGGAAAGGGGTATTATTCCACTCTATTTGTGGTACCGAAGCCGGATGGCTCGGTAAGGCCTATTCTAAATCTGAAGTCCTTGAACCTCTACATAAAAAAGTTCAAGTTCAAGATGGAGTCACTCAGAGCAGTGATAGCGAACCTGGAAGAAGGGGACTTTATGGTATCCTTGGACATCAAGGATGCGTATCTACACGTTCCGATTTACCCCGCACACCAGGGGTACCTCAGGTTCATTGTTCAAAACTGTCACTATCAGTTTCAGACGCTGCCGTTCGGATTGTCCACGGCGCCTCGGGTCTTTACCAAGGTAATGGCCGAGATGATGATTCTTCTTCGAAGAAAAGGCGTATTAGTTATCCCATACTTGGACGATCTCCTAATAAGGGCAAGGTCCAGAGAACAGCTGGAGACAGCTTTAGCACTATCTCAAGAGGTGCTAAGACAACACGGGTGGATTCTGAATATTCCAAAATCCCATTTAATCCCGACAACTCGTCTGCTGTTCCTAGGAATGATTCTGGACACGGTTCAGAAAAAGGTTTTCCTTCCAGAGGAAAAAGCCAAGGAGTTATCCGATCTGGTCAGGAACCTCCTAAAACCAGGAAAAGTGTCAGTACATCAATGCACAAGAGTCCTGGGAAAAATGGTGGCTTCTTACGAAGCAATTCCATTCGGCAGATTCCATGCAAGAATATTCCAAAGGGATCTGTTGGACAAATGGTCAGGGTCGCATCTGCAGATGCACCTGCGAATAACCCTGTCACCAAAGACAAGGGTGTCACTTCTGTGGTGGTTGCAGAAGGCTCACCTATTAGAAGGCCGCAGATTCGGCATTCAGGATTGGATCCTGGTGACCACGGACGCCAGCCTGAGAGGCTGGGGAGCAGTCACACAAGGAAGAAACTTCCAGGGAGTATGGACGAGTCTGGAAAAGTCTCTTCACATAAACATTCTGGAACTAAGAGCAATCTACAATGCTCTAAGCCAGGCGGAACTTCTCCTGCAAGGAAAGCCGGTGTTGATTCAGTCGGACAACATCACGGCGGTCGCCCATGTAAACAGGCAGGGCGGCACAAGAAGCAGGAGTGCAATGGCAGAAGCTGCCAAGATTCTTCGCTGGGCGGAGAATCACGTGATAGCACTGTCAGCAGTGTTCATCCCGGGCGTGGACAACTGGGAAGCAGACTTCCTCAGCAGACACGATCTTCATCCGGGAGAGTGGGGTCTACATCCAGAAGTCTTCAACATGTTAATAGACCGTTGGGAAAGACCAATTGTAGACATGATGGCGTCTCGCCTCAACAAGAAACTGGACAAATATTGCGCCAGGTCAAGAGATCCACAGGCAATAGCTGTGGACGCACTGGTAACTCCTTGGGTGTACCAGTCAGTGTATGTGTTTCCTCCTCTGCCGCTCATACCAAAGGTATTGAAGATCATACGGCAAAGAAGAGTAAGAACAATACTAGTGGTTCCGGATTGGCCGAGAAGGACTTGGTATCCGGAACTTCAAGAGATGCTCACGGACGAACCGTGGCCTCTACCTCTGAGAAGGGACCTGCTACAGCAGGGTCCCTGTCTTTTTCAAGACTTACCGCGGCTGCGTTTGACGGCATGGCGGTTGAACGCCAGATCCTAAAAGGGAAAGGCATTCCAGAAGAAGTCATTCCTACCTTGATTAAGGCACGGAAGGAAGTCACCGTGAAACATTATCACCGCATTTGGCGAAAATATGTAGCGTGGTGCGAGGATCGGAAGGTTCCGACGGAGGAATTCCAACTGGGTCGTTTCCTACATTTCCTGCAATCAGGATTATCTATGGGTCTCAAATTGGGATCCATTAAGGTTCAAATTTCGGCCCTGTCAATATTCTTCCAAAAAGAATTGGCCTCTGTCCCTGAGGTCCAGACTTTTGTCAAGGGAGTACTGCATATACAGCCTCCTGTGGTGCCTCCGGTGGCACCGTGGGATCTAAATGTAGTTTTAGATTTCCTCAAATCCCATTGGTTTGAACCATTGAAAAAGGTGGATTTGAAATATCTCACATTGAAAGTGACTATGTTACTAGCCCTGGCCTCTGCCAGGAGAGTATCTGAATTGGCGGCTTTATCTTATAAAAGTCCTTATCTAATCTTCCATTCGGATAGGGCAGAACTGCGGACTCGTCCGCATTTTCTCCCTAAAGTGGTATCAGCATTTCATCTGAACCAACCTATTGTGGTGCCTGCGGCCACTAGCGACTTGGAGGACTCCAAGTTGTTGGACGTTGTCAGAGCCTTAAAAATATACATTGCAAGGACGGCTGGAGTCAGAAAATCTGACTCGCTGTTTATATTGTATGCACCCAACAAGTTGGGCGCACCTGCTTCTAAGCAGTCGATTGCTCGTTGGATTTGTAACACAATTCAACTTGCACATTCTGTGGCAGGCCTGCCACAGCCTAAAACTGTAAAAGCCCACTCCACAAGGAAGGTGGGCTCATCTTGGGCGGCTGCCCGAGGGGTCTCGGCATTACAACTCTGCCGAGCAGCTACGTGGTCGGGGGAGAACACGTTTGTAAAATTTTACAAATTTGATACCCTGGCAAAGGAGGACCTGGAGTTCTCTCATTCGGTGCTGCAGAGTCATCCGCACTCTCCCGCCCGTTTGGGAGCTTTGGTATAATCCCCATGGTCCTTTCAGGAACCCCAGCATCCACTTAGGACGATAGAGAAAATAGGAATTTACTTACCGATAATTCTATTTCTCGGAGTCCGTAGTGGATGCTGGGCGCCCATCCCAAGTGCGGATTATCTGCAATACTTGTACATAGTTATTGTTAACTAATTCGGGTTATTGTTAAGGAGCCATCTTTAAGAGGCCCTTTCTGTTGTCATACTGTTAACTGGGTTTAGATCACAAGTTGTACGGTGTGATTGGTGTGGCTGGTATGAGTCTTACCCGGGATTCAAAATGCCTCCCTTATTGTGTATGCTCGTCCGGGCACAGTACCTAACTGGAGTCTGGAGGAGGGTCATAGGGGGAGGAGCCAGTGCACACCACCTGACCTAGTAAAGCTTTACTTTTTTGTGCCCTGTCTCCTGCGGAGCCGCTATTCCCCATGGTCCTTTCAGGAACCCCAGCATCCACTACGGACTCCGAGAAATAGAATTATCGGTAAGTAAATTCCTATTTTTTTTTTACTGGGGTTATACAGTATGTACAAAATATAAGCATTATTCCATTTATGGGCAACCCCATAAACTTCAAGGGCCATCCAACGTTGGGCTGCTCACTACCCATAATTCAAGAATTAAAAAAATAGGATTTTAATACCTACCGGTAAATCCTTTTCTCCTAGTCCGTAGAGGATGCTGGGGACTCCAAAAGGACCATGGGGTATAGACGGGATCCGCAGGAGACATGTGCACACCATAAGACTTTGAATGGGTGTGAACTGGCTCCTCCCTCAATGCCCCTCCTCCAGACCCCAGCCATAGGAACTGTGCCCAGGGAGACGGACATTTCGAGGAAAAGGATTTTTGTTAAACTAAGGGTGAGATACATACCAGCTCACACCACAACACACCGTACAAACTGGTTTACCAGGAATACCAGATAACAGTATGAACGAAAGACAGCAACAAGCTGAATTTCTCTATCGTCCTAGTGGATGCTGGGGTTCCTGAAAGGACCATGGGGAATAGCGGCTCCGCAGGAGACAGGGCACAAAAAGTAAAGCTTTTTCAGATCAGGTGGTGTGCACTGGCTCCTCCCCCTATGACCCTCCTCCAGACTCCAGTTAGATTTTTGTGCCCGGCCGAGAAGGGTGCAATCTAGGTGGCTCTCCTAAAGAGCTGCTTAGAAAAAGTTTAGCTAGGTTTTTTATTTTACAGTGATTCCTGCTGGCAACAGGATCACTGCAGCGAGGGACTGAGGGGAGAAGGAGTCAACTCACCTGCGTGCAGGATGGATTGGCTTCTTGGCTACTGGACATCAAGCTCCAGAGGGACGATCACAGGTACAGCCTGGATGGTCACCGGAGCCGCGCCGCCGGCCCCCTTGCAGATGCTGAAGTCAGAAGAGGTCCAGAATCGGCGGCTGAAGACTCCTGCAGTCTTCTAAAGGTAGCGCACAGCACTGCAGCTGTGCGCCATTTTCCTCTCAGCACACTTCACACGGCAGTCACTGAGGGTGCAGGGCGCTGGGAGGGGGGCGCCCTGGGAGGCAAATGAATACCTATAAAGGCTAAAAATACCTCACATATAGCCCCTAGAGGCTATATGGAGATATTTAACCCCTGCCTGATTTTTCTAAATAGCGGGAGACGAGCCCGCCAGAAAAGGGGCGGGGCCTATCTCCTCAGCACACGGCGCCATTTCCTCTCACAGCTCCGCTGGTCAGGACGGCTCCCAAGTCTCTCCCCTGCACTGCACTACAGAAACAGGGTAAAACAGAGAGGGGGGGGCAAATTTATGGCGATATTTTGATATAACAAAGCAGCTATAAGGGAGCACTTATTATAAGGCTATCCCTGATATATATATAGCGCTTTTGGTGTGTGCTGGCAAACTCTCCCTCTGTCTCCCCAAAGGGCTAGTGGGTCCTGTCTTCGTTAGGAGCATTCCCTGTGTGTCTGCTGTGTGTCGGTACGTGTGTGTCGACATGTATGAGGACGATATTGGTGTGGAGGCGGAGCAATTGCCAAATATGAGGATGTCACCCCCTAGGGAGTCGACACCAGAATGGATGCCTTTATTTATGGAACTACGGGATAGTGTCAACACGCTAAAGCAGTCGTTTGACGACATGAGGCGGCCGGACAATCAATTAGTGCCTGTCCAGGCGACTCAAACACCGTCAGGGGCTGTGAAACGCCCTTTGCCTCAGTCGGTCGACACAGACCCAGACGCAGGCACTGACTCCAGTGGTGACGGTGACGATTCAACCGTATTTTCCAGTAGGGCCACACGTTATATGATTTTGGCAATGAAGGAGGCGTTACATTTAGCTGATACTACAGGTACCACTAAACAGGGTATTATGTGGGGTATGAAAAAACTACCTATAGTTTTTCCTGAATCAGAAGAATTAAATGACGTGTGTAATGAAGCGTGGGTTGCCCCTGATAAAAAGCTGATAATTTCAAAGAAATTATTGGCATTATACCCTTTCCCGCCAGAGGTTAGGGAGCGCTGGGAAACACCTCCTAGGGTGGACAAGGCGCTAACACGCTTATCTAAACAAGTGGCGTTACCCTCTCCTGAGACGGCCGCACTTAAAGATCCATCAGATAGGAGGATGGAAAATATCCAAAAAAGTATATACACACATGCAGGTGTTATACTACGACCAGCTGTAGCGACTGCCTGGATGGGCAGTGCTGGGGTAGTTTGGTCAGAGTCCCTGATTGAAAATATTGATACCCTGGACAGGGACAATATTTTACTGTCGTTAGAACAAATAAAGGATGCATTTCTTTATATGCGTGATGCACAGAGGGATATCTGCACACTGGCATCACGGGTAAGTGCTATGTCCATTTCGGCCAGAAGAGCTTTATGGACGCGACAGTGGACAGGCGATGCGGATTCAAAACGGCATATGGAAGTTTTGCCGTATAAAGGGGAGGAGTTATTTGGAGTCGGTCTATCAGATTTGGTGGCCACGGCTACAGCCGGGAAATCCACCTTTCTACCTCAAGTCACTCCCCAACAGAAAACGACTTTTCAACCGCAGCCCTTTCGTTCCTTTAAAAATAAGAGAGCAAAGGGCTATTCATATCTGCCACGAGGCAGAGGTCGAGGGAAGAGACAGCAACACGCAGCTCCTTCCCAGGAACAGAAGCCCTCCCCGGCTTCTACAAAAGCCTCAGCATGACGCTGGGGCTTCTCAAGCGGACTCGGGGACGGTGGGCGGTCGTCTCAAAAATTACAGCGCGCAGTGGGCTCACTCGCAGGTAGATCCCTGGATCCTGCAGATAATATCTCAAGGGTACAGGTTGGAATTAGAGACAGATCCACCTCGCTGTTTCCTGAAGTCTGCTTTACCAACGTCCCCCTCCGAAAGGGAGACGGTTTTGGAAGCCATTCACAAGCTGTACTCTCAGCAGGTGATAGTCAAGGTACCTCTTCTACAACAAGGGAAGGGGTATTATTCCACTCTTTTTGTGGTACCGAAGCCGGATGGCTCGGTAAGGCCTATTCTAAATCTGAAGTCCTTGAACCTGTACATAAAGAAGTTCAAGTTCAAGATGGAGTCACTCAGAGCAGTGATAGCGAACCTGGAAGAGGGGGACTTTATGGTATCCTTGGACATCAAGGATGCGTATCTCCACGTTCCAATTTACCCCTCACACCAGGGGTACCTCAGGTTCGTTGTACAAAACTGTCACTATCAGTTTCAGACGCTGCCGTTCGGATTGTCCACGGCACCTCGGATCTTTACAAAGGTAATGGCCGAGATGATGATTCTTCTTCGAAGAAAAGGCATATTAATTATCCCATACTTGGACGATCTCCTAATAAGGGCGAGGTCCAGAGAACAGCTAGAGATGGGATTAGCACTGTCTCAAGAAGTGCTAAAACAGCACGGGTGGATTCTGAATATTCCAAAATCCCAGTTAATGCCGACAACTCGTCTGCTGTTTCTAGGGATGATTCTGGACACGGTTCAGAAAAAGGTTTTTCTCCCGGAGGAAAAAGCCAAGGAGCTATCCGAGCTTGTCAGGAACCTCCTAAAACCAGGAAAGGTGTCTGTACATCAATGCACAAGAGTCCTGGGAAAAATGGTGGCTTCTTACGAAGCTATTCCATTCGGCAGATTCCACGCAAGAATTTTCCAAAGGGATCTGTTGGACAAATGGTCAGGGTCGCATCTTCAGATGCACCTACGGATAACCCTGTCTCCAAGGACAAGGGTGTCTCTTCTGTGGTGGTTGCAGAGTCCTCATCTATTGGAGGGCCGCAGATTCGGCATACAGGATTGGATCCTGGTGACCACGGACGCCAGCCTGAGAGGCTGGGGAGCAGTCACACAAGGAAGAAACTTCCAGGGAGTATGGACGAGCCTGGAAACGTCTCTTCACATAAACATTCTGGAACTAAGAGCAATATACAATGCTCTAAGCCAGGCAGAACCTCTGCTTCAGGGAAAACCGGTGTTGATCCAGTCGGACAACATCACGGCAGTCGCCCATGTGAACAGACAGGGCGGCACAAGAAGCAGGAGTGCAATGGCAGAAGCTGCAAGGATTCTTCGCTGGGCAGAGAATCATGTGATAGCACTGTCAGCAGTGTTCATCCCGGGAGTGGACAACTGGGAAGCAGACTTCCTCAGCAGACACGATCTTCACCCGGGAGAGTGGGGACTTCATCCAGAAGTCTTCCACATGCTGGTAACCCGTTGGGAAAGACCAATGGTGGACATGATGGCGTCTCGCCTCAACAAAAAACTGGACAGGTATTGCGCCAGGTCAAGAGATCCGCAGGCAATAGCTGTGGACGCGCTGGTAACGCCTTGGGTGTACCAGTCGGTGTATGTGTTTCCTCCTCTGCCTCTCATACCAAAAGTATTGAGAATTATACGGCAAAGAGGCGTAAGAACGATACTAGTGGTTCCGGATTGGCCAAGAAGGACTTGGTACCCGGAACTTCAAGAGATGATCACGGAAGATCCGTGACCTCTACCTCTAAGGAGGGACTTGCTTCAGCAGGGTCCCTGTCTGTTTCAAGACTTACCGCGGCTGCGTTTGACGGCATGGCGGTTGAACGCCGGATCCTAAAGGAAAAAGGCATGCCGGAAGAAGTCATTCCTACTTTGATTAAAGCAAGGAAGGATGTAACCGTGCAACATTATCACCGAATTTGGCGAAAATATGTTGCGTGGTGCGAAGATCGGAGTGCTCCGACGGAGGAATTTCAACTGGGTCGATTCCTACATTTCCTGCAATCAGGATTGTCTATGGGTCTCAAATTGGGATCTATTAAGGTTCAAATTTCGGCCCTGTCGATTTTCTTTCAAAAAGAATTGGCTTCAGTCCCTGAAGTCCAGACCTTTGTTAAGGGAGTGCTGCATATACAGCCTCCTGTGGTGCCTCCAGTGGCACCGTGGGATCTCAATGTGGTTTTGGACTTTCTAAAATCTCATTGGTTGGAACCACTAAATAAGGTGGATTTGAAATATCTCACTTGGAAAGTGACCATGCTTCTAGCCCTGGCTTCTGCCAGGAGAGTATCAGAATTGGCAGCTTTATCTTACAAAAGCCCATATCTGATTTTCCATTCGGACAGGGCAGAACTGCGGACTCGTCCGCATTTTCTCCCTAAGGTGGTGTCAGCATTTCATCTGAACCAGCCTATTGTAGTGCCTGCGGCTACAAGTGACTTGGAGGACTCCAAGTTACTGGACGTTGTCAGAGCATTAAAAATATATATTGCAAGGACAGCTGGAGTCAGAAAATCTGACTCGTTGTTTATATTGTATGCACCCAACAAGATGGGTGCTCCTGCGTCTAAGCAGACGATTGCTCGTTGGATCTGTAGCACAATCCAACTTGCACATTCTGTGGCAGGCCTGCCACAGCCTAAATCTGTAAAGGCCCACTCCACAAGGAAGGTGGGCTCATCTTGGGCGGCTGCCCGAGGGGTCTCGGCATTACAACTTTGCCGAGCAGCTACGTGGTCAGGGGAGAACACGTTTGTAAAATTTTACAAATTTGATACTCTGGCTAAGGAGGACCTGGAGTTCTCTCATTCGGTGCTGCAGAGTCATCCGCACTCTCCCGCCCGTTTGGGAGCTTTGGTATAATCCCCATGGTCCTTTCAGGAACCCCAGCATCCACTAGGACGATAGAGAAAATAAGATTTTACTTACCGATAAATCTATTTCTCGGAGTCCGTAGTGGATGCTGGGCGCCCATCCCAAGTGCGGATTATCTGCATAAATTGTACATAGTTATTGTTAACTGATTCGGGTTATTGTTGAAGGAAGCCATCTTTCAGAGGCTCCGCTGTTATCATACTGTTAACTGGGTTTCGATCACAGGTTGTACGGTGTGATTGGTGTGGCTGGTATGAGTCTTACCCGGGATTCAAAATCCTCCCTTATTGTGTACGCTCGTCCGGGCACAGTACCTAACTGGAGTCTGGAGGAGGGTCATAGGGGGAGGAGCCAGTGCACACCACCTGATCTGAAAAAGCTTTACTTTTTGTGCCCTGTCTCCTGCGGAGCCGCTATTCCCCATGGTCCTTTCAGGAACCCCAGCATCCACTACGGACTCCGAGAAATAGATTTATCGGTAAGTAAAATCTTATTATAACCGATACACAACCTTCGTGTAACCGAAAACAACAACCATCAATACAACTGCAAGTAACAGTCCGCACTGGGATGGGCGCCCAGCATCCTCTACGGACTAGGAGAAAAGGATTTACCGGTAGGTATTAAAATCCTATTTTCTCTTACGTCCTAGAGGACGCTGGGGACTCCAAAAGGACCATGGGGTCTATACCAAAGCTCCAGACCGGGCGGGAGAGTGCGGACGACTCTGCAGCACCGATTGAGCAAACATGAGGTCTTCATCAGCCAGGGTATCAAACTTGTAGAACTTAGCAAAAGTGTTTGAACCCGACCACGTAGCTGCTCGGCAAAGTTGAAGAGCCGAGACTCCTCGGGCAGCCGCCCAAGATGAGCCCACCTTTCTGGTAGAATGGGCTTTCACTGACTTCGGGAACGGCAATCCAGCCGTAGAATGAGTATGCCGAATCGTATTACAGATCCAGCGTGCAATAGTCTGCTTGGAAGCAGGAGCCGCAAATTTTGTTGGGAGCATATAGGACAAACCGAGCCTCTGATTTCCTAATTTGAGCCGTTCTAGCGACATAAATTTTCAAAGCTCTAACTACATCAAGAGATTTTGACATAGCCAAGGCACCCGTAGCCACAGGCACCACAATGGGTTGGTTTATGTGAAACGAATAAACCACCTTCGTCAGAAATTGTCGACGAGTTCTCAATTCCACTCTATCCTCATGGAAAATCAAATAGGGACTCTTGTGAGATAAAGCCGCCAACTCCGACACCCGTCTTGCGGACGCCAAGGCCAAAAGCATGACCACTTTCCAAGTGAGAAATTTCAACTCAACCTTTCGCAAAGGTTCAAACCAGTGAGACATAAGAAATTGCAACACTACGTCAAGATCCCACGGAGCCACGGGTGGCACAAACGGAGGATGGATGTGCAGCATTCCCTTCACGAAAGTCTGAACCTCTGAAAGTCTGAAGGGTGGCCAATTCTTTTTGAAAGAAAATAGATAAAGCCGAAATCTGCACTTTTATGGAACCCAATTTCAGGCCTGCATCCACGCCTGCCTGCAAAAAATGGAGGAAACGCCCCAGCTGAAACTCCTCCGTAGGAGCTCTCTTGGCTTCACACCACGACACATATTTTCTCCAAATACGGTGATAATGCTTTGCCGTAACCTCCTTTCTAGCCTTAAGGAGAGTGGGGATGACTTCCCCGGGAATACCCTTTCGAGTTAGGATTTGGCGTTCAACCTCCACGCCATCAAACGCAGCTGCGGTAAGTCTTGAAATACGCATGGCCCTTGCAGTAACAGATCCTCTCTGAGAGGAAGAGGCCAAGGATCTTCTATGAGCAATTCCTGAAGATCCGGATACCAGGCCCTCCGTGGCCAATCTGGAACGACGAGTACTGCCGGAACCCTTGTTCGTCTTATGATTCTCAACACTTTTGGAATGAGAGGAAGTGGAGGGAACACATATACCGACTGAAACACCCACGGAGTCACCAGGGCGTCCACTGCACTGGCTTGAGGGTCCCTTGACCTATCACAATACCTCGGAAGCTTCTTGTTGAGGCGAGACGCCATCATGTCTATTTGAGGAATTCCCCAACGACTTGTCACTTCTGCAAAGACCTCTTGATGAAGACCCCACTCTCCCGGCCTGCTGAGGAAGTCTGCTTCCCAGTTGTCCACGCCCGGAAGGAAGACCGCTGACAGAGCGCTCACGTGCTTTTCCGCCCAGCAGAGAACTCTTGTGGCCTCTGCCATCGCCGCTCTGCTCTTTGTTCCGCCCTGGCGGTTTACGTACGCCACCGCTGTTACGTTGTCCGACTGAATCAGGACAGGTAGACCTCGAAGAAAGTGTTCCACTTGCAGAAGGCCGTTGTAAATGGCTCTTAATTCCAGAACGTTTATGTGGAGACAAGTTTCCTGGCTTGACCATTTTCCCAGGAAACTTCTTCCTTGTGTGACTGCTCCCCAGCCTCGGAGACTTGCATCCGTGGTCAGCAGGACCCAATCCTGGATCCCGAACCTGCGTCCTTCTAGGAGGGGAGAACTTTGAAGCCACCACAGGAGAGATATTCTGGTCCTGGAAGATAGACTTATTTTCTGGTGCATGTGCAGGTGAGACCCGGACCATTTGTCCAACAGGTCCCACTGAAACACCCGGGCATGAAACCTGCCAAACGGAATGGCTTCGTAAGCTGCAACCATCTTCCCCCAGCACTCGAGTGCATTGATGAATCGACACTCTTGCCGGTTTCAGAATCTCCTTGACCATGGATTGGATTTCCAGAGCTTTTTCCGCTGGAAGAAACCCTCTCTGCAGTTCCGTGTCCAGGATCATGCCCAAGAAAGGCAGCCGAGTTGTCGGAATCAACTGTGATTTTGGCAAATTTAGAATCCAACCATGATGTTGCAGAACAGTCAGGGAGAGTTCCACATTTCTTAGCAACTGCTCCTTTGATCTCGCCTTTATCAGGAGATCGTCCAAGTACGGGATAATTGTGACACCCTGCTTGCGTAGGAGTACCATAATTTCCGCCATTACTTTGGTGAAGACCATCAGGGCCGTGGAAAGACCAAACGGCAACGTCTGAAATTGGTAATGACAATACTGCACTGCAAACCTCAGGAAAGCTTGATGTGGAGGATATATTGGGACATGTAACTAGGCATCTTTTATGTCGACTGACGCCATAAAATCCCCCCCTTCTAGACTGGAGATCACTGCTCGAAGCGATTCCATCTTGAACTTGAAAGTTTTCAAACACAGATTGAGGGATTTTAGGTTCAGGATCGGTCTGACTGAGCCGTCCGGCTTTGGTACGACAAAGAGACTAGAATAAAACCCTCCCCCCCCCCCTGTTGAAACGGGGGTACCGGGACAATGACACTCTGTTGACACAGCTTTTGTATCGCAGCACTCACTACTTCCCTTTCTGGGATAGAAACTCCAGTTTGTACCCTTGGGACACTATGTCTAACACCCAAGGATCTAGGCCCGAGTAAAACCAGACCTGACTGAAGAGTCGGAGACGCGCCCCCACCGGTACGGACTCCCGTAGGGGAGCCCCAGCGTCATGTGGTGGACTTGGCAGAGGCCGGGGAGGACTTCTGGTCCTGGGAGCATGGCACTGCAGGCGACCTTTTTCCCCTACCTCTACCTTTAGAGGCAAGGAAGGACGACCCTCTTCCTTTTTTGTATTTATTAGGCCGAAAGGACTGCATCTGATAATGGGGTGACTTTCTGTTGTGCCGGAACATAAGGAAGAAAGGATGACTTACCCGCTGTAGCAGTAGACACCAGGTCAGCGAGGCCGTCACCAAACAAGACACTACCTTTATATGGGAGAGCTTCCATAGCTTTCTTGGAGTCGGCATCAGCATTCCATTGATGAATCCACAGCGCTTTCCTGGCTGAGACTGCCATGGCATTGGCCCTTGATCCCAAGAGGCCAATATCCCTCGCCGCATCCTTTAGGTAAGCTGCAGCGTCCCTGATATAACCGAGAGTCAAAAGAATGTTATCCCTATCCAGGGTATCCATGTCAGATGCCAAATTATCCGCCCACTTAGCAAAAGCACTACTCACCCGTGCCGACGCCACGGCAGGTCTGAGCAGTGCACCCGTAGTGACATAAATGGCCTTTAATGTCGTTTCCTGCTTACGATCCGCAGGGTCCTTGAGGGCAGCAGTGTCGGGAGACGGAAGCGCCACCTTCTTGGACAGCCGTGATAGAGCCTTGTCCACATTGGGAGATGACTCCCACTTTTCCCTGTCGTCAGAGGGGAAAGGATATGCCATAAAAATTCTCTTGCAAATCTGCCACCTTTTATCAGGAGATTCCCAAGCCCTTTCACAAAGAGCGTTCAGTTCATGAGAGGGGGGAAACGTCACCTCAGGCTTCTTTCCCTTATACAAACAAACCCGTGTATCTGGAACAGCAGGTACTTCAGAAATATGTAAAACCTCTTTAATAGCCACAATCATGTACTGAATACTCTTAACCAATTTTGGATGTAAACTGGCCTCACTATAGTCGACACTGGAATCAGAGTCCGTGTCGGTATCTGTATCCGCTATTTGGGTAAATGAACGTTTTTGTGACCCTGAGGGGGCCTGTACCTGAGACAAGGCGTCCTCCATGGATTTTCTCCACGTTTGTGTCTGAGAATCAGATTTATCCAGCCTTTTAGTCAATAACTCCACATTTGCTTTCAATGTACTCAACATATTCACCCAATCAGCAGTCGGCGGTGCTGACAGTCACTCCCAAATCCTTCTCTGCCCCCCCCAGCAACTTCCAAATTACTAATCTCCCCCCCCCCCCTCCCACCCCCGTTTTGCTCCATGTTACTTGATCAGGAGAGTGGAGGTCCGGACCAGCGTCTCTGCAGTCTGTGAAGAGAGAAAATGGAACTGGTAAGCTGTGAGGGCTAAGCCACGCCCCCACCTCGGCGCGCTGTAGTCCTGCTCAAATTTCAATCTTTATACTGGCGGGGGCTATATTTAGTGCCTAGGCACTTATAATATATCTCTTTCAGCCAGTCTTTACCTCAGTAACATGCTGCCCAGGGCGCCCCCCTTCCTGCGCCCTGCACCCTGTAAGTGCCGTTGGAAGTATATGTGGGAGCATGGCAAGCAGCGCGACCGCTGCGCTGTACCTCGTTACTGAAGTCTTCTGCCGTCACTGAAGTCTTCTGATCTTCTCATACTCACCCGGCTTCTTTCTTCTGGCTTCTGTGAGGGGGTTGACGGCGCGGCTGCGGGAACAAGCAGCTAGGCGCACCAAGTGATCGAACCCTTCTTAGGCTAATGGTGTCCAGTAGCCTAAGAAGCAGAGCCTTTAACTCAGAAGAAGTAGGTCTGACTTCTCTCCCCTCACTCCCACGAAGCAGGGAGCCTGTAGCCAGCAGGTCTCCCTGAAAATAAAAAACCTAACAAAGTCCTTTTCAGAGAAACTCAGGAAAGCTCCCCTAGTGTGTGTCCAGTCTCTCTGGGCACAGAATCTAACTGGAGGAGGGGCATGGAGGGAGGAGCCAGTTCACACCCATTCAAAGTCTTATGGTGTGCCCATGTCTCCTGCGTATCCCGTCTATACCCCATGGTCCTTTTGGAGTCCCCAGCATCCTCTAGGACGTAAGAGAAAATAAATAAATAAGTCAGGCCTACACTTGCTCCAAAATAGCCCCACTGGCCCTGAGACCCCCACTCGTCCAAAATGCTGCCAATTGCCATGCAATGCAACATAAGCGCTCAGATCCCACTAGTACCTTGAAAATCCCCCACATGACAAACCTCTCCACATGGATATCTGAGGCCCACATGCCCCTCACACCTTGCCCATGTGGCTACATTTGCTTGTCTTTATAGCTGGCGTTAGCTAGGAAAAAGGAAGAGAATATAGTGCAGAATAGTGCACAATACAATACACTCTGTCCTCTGATTGTGTGTATACAGTATGTCACATGATGCACCCAAATCTGGCTGTTCCCACTCAGTGTTATTTATTGTATAGACTAATTTGCATGGACAATAGAGCAGCTGTTACCTGTTCAGAAGATCCTGCCATCTTATGTTGACCACAGTGCATCTTCTCTATAGCTAGACCCCCTCCACGGCATCACAAGCCCCATTTTATGATGACTGAGTTGTGCTGCAACACAAGTGGATTTTCTTCCTACTGTGTTCAGCTTGAAGTCAGCAAAATGGTACAGTGGGTGGGCTGACTGTAGACAAGGGGATTCTGCCTGCCCCTCTCAAGAAGATGCCTTGAGCATGAGGACAATTGTTATATACAATCTCTAGTGTACAGTATATAGCTAACAGTTAACTATAGGATACACTATGTATTCACTCATATAACACACCTAAAAGTTGAGTTACTTTTTGAAAACACAAGTAACTTCCTTCTTTTTTCCCTGCCTTGTGTACCTCCATTTCTCTGTAGGCTGGCTCTAGAGCGTGCTCCGACCGCTAAAGCTGCAGTGGAAGTTATTGCTGAACTGTTGTCAAAGTACAGGCAAGGAGGCAGCTGTCGGGAAGACCCCCAGCCATTCATGTACCACAACACGTTCCTGCTATGTGATCGCCTAGAGGCATATGTGCTCGAGACAGCTGGACCATATTGGGCAGTTGAAAGAATCACTGGGAAGTTACCGCATATTGAAAAAATATTCTTAAATATAAAAAATATATACAGATGCGTTCTCAATACGCCATGCAGCGCTAGAAGCCTGGTGTGAGTGAGCCGCCAGATCCCGTACAATGCTGCTAACTTCGAGCACCTTTTTTTGTTGAAAATGCCTCTTAGTTGCAACGAAATGCGAATAGGACACACAAGGAGACTGTGCTGATTAATGTGATATGACACTTGTATATTGTATGTGACTGTGGGCCAGATTTATTAAGCCTGGTGAAGTGATAAAGTGGAAGGTGATAAAGAACCAGCCAATCAGCTCCTAACTTCTATGTTACCGGCTGGGGTTGAAAAATGACAGGAGCTGACTGGCTGGTGCGTTATCACCTTCCACTTTATCACTTCATCAGGCTTAATAAATCTGCCCCTGAGTCTGTATATAGAGCAGAACAGAACTTGTATTGGGGAAAAAAGCTGCGGCTGCTACATTGTAGCACTTCGTATACAGATTCAGAGACTCAGTCGCACACAGATATACAAGTGTCCTATATCAAATTAATCAGCACAGTCTTCTCTTATGTCCTAATCACATTGGGTCAGATGTATTAACCTGGAAAAGGGATAAAGAAGTGATAAAGCAGTGATAACGCGCCTGCCAGTCATTTCAGATTTGAAAAATGACCGGAGCTGACTGGCTGGTGCGTTATCACCTTGCGTTCATCACTGCTTTATCACTTCTTTATCCCTTCTCCGGGCTTAATACATATGCCCCATTGTTTGGTGTGACTGAAGCAAAAGTGTGTGAGGACATATCTGTACTTTCTTAAAGAATTGAATTATGTATGTTGTATTTTCCTCCTACGTGTCATAGAAATATATTACACACTGTCTTCCTACACAGAGGGTGCACGGAACATCTCTAACCAACTGAGTGTCGGGACAGTTATATGGAAAGAGCACCCTGAGCTTCGCTCCCATGCCCTGACTCAGGGTTGGTGGGATGGGGTAGAAGAATTTAATTTCAGGGCTGTCTATTCTTTAGAAAAGCAGCCAGTGCGTATGGAGGCTGCAAAAGCAAGATACAGAGCTGGCCAAGAACTGCTGCAAGGACAAAAAGGTGAGGAGACAAAAGTGGGGAGAGATTGTGACAGAAAAGTAAATTATGCTATAATGTTCCAGTGGTAGCAACACTAATGCGATATGGGTGACAAGCCCCATACTTTCTGGGGCTTTTTGTGTAACATTAGCTAGTAATGACAAGTGGCACTTTTTTTGGCACTAGCAAGCATTCCCACTCCCTGTAGAAAAATAAATAAATATATATATATATATATATATATAGATATATATATATATATAATATAAAAATATGAGAAGGTGCGGGCCGGCACTCCTCCCAATGGCTGGAAATTACCCTGGTGCCCTCTGGAAGAAATTTTGCAAAGTCCCAATACAGAAGACAGCGGCACTCAGGGATTTTCAAAAACACAAAGTTGTATTCAAAGTGTACAAGAAAGCTTTGTACACTTTGAATACAACTTTGTGTTTTTGAAAATCACTGAGTGCCGCTGTCTTCTGTATTGGGACTTATATATATATATATATATACACAATTTTTTTTTAAATTAATATCAGAAGGGGATAGATAGAAAGGTCAGTGTGTACATGGGAATGTGGGAGTATAACCATAGTATTACACTATATCCAATTGTGTCCTAGGGCACATTACAGTAGAGTCAATCCTGAAGATATTGCGTGATAAGAACAGTGGCATCTGTATGGACTCTGGAGGCTTTCGTACTACATCAAGTATGGTGTCTGTGCTTCCTCGCTGTCCACATTTACCATGCATCCATCTGATGACCGCCACTCCTGACCCATCCAAGTGAGAGACCATTGCTGGGTGTATTTTGATTTCTAGTTACTCATAGAAGTACACGTCTCATTGTGCTGCACAGCGGCATTAATGGATTCTCAAAGAAAACAAGTTTGGTCCACACCTAAGTACATCACTGTCACAGATACTTCTATATTGCACACTGAATATACTGTACATACTGTTCAATTGAAACAAGAACACGTCTGTGTATATACTGTATATCAGCTATACTAGTTTTAAATGTATGTATGTGTATTTACTATAAATCATCAGATGGGGTGCTCCTTCAGCAGTGAAGAGGAACCAGTCCTACTTGAATTGTATTTAATCCAGCAAAAAAGCAGGACACTCCCCAATAAATTCCAAAAGGTGTTTAATCCATATAAAAAAAACTCACAAATTCAGAAAATGGATTATATACAGATGTGTCCTCTTACATCCTTGCTGCAGTCATGCTAAACAGGCCTTCAAGTCACGCCATGACGTGATAGAGCAGAATGTCTTTTTTTTGTGTTTTAATGCAATAGGACGCACAAGCAGATCCTGCTGATTACAAAGATATGCGGCATGCCTATATTCTGTGTGTAATTGCGGCTCTGCTTGTGCGTCCTACTGCATTACAACGTGACAAAAAGACAATCTGCGCTACAGAGTCACACGGCACCCACACGTTATGTGTAACGCAACTTATATTGCACGGAGCGAAGATGTAAGAGGACACACCTTTATGTACGTGTCTACCAGCTCTAATGACTGGCTTTTATATACTTCTTTACATTCCAAAGTGATGACAATTTTTCTCAGTAGTCCATATTATTGTGTAGGTTTTAGATTTTAGTGAAAGGACCCGGGTCATCTCAGTCTACCCCTCCCACGCTGAGGTCTGCACCCTCTTAGCAGATTTTTATATAGTTGGAGAATATATTAAAATAATTTCATACAAATGAATGAAAGATTATTTAATATAAAACATTTAAAGGAGTATTGTCCCTGTTTATTCATTGACTTTCTCTGTGGTCTTTGCTGCCTATGTTTTGTTGCAGGTCTGTATTTAAACCTTTTGTGTTTGGTTCTCGAGTGACACAAGTGCCCCGGGTGTTGTCACCCAGTTTTGGAGATAACGACCCTGTCAGGCAGATTCCTCGCTTTCAGGCTCAGGTGGACAGGAGACATGAGCTTTACAAGTTCCACCAGAGGGCACTGGAAGCCTGTGAAGGCAATGAGGTATAAAGATGACAATAACTGTTAAATACTACATCCAGAGCACTTACAGTAAACAGCCAATATTGTCTGTGGTGCCTTAAGCTGGGTAAACACTATGTGATATGTTTTTGAGGGAACGGGCGATAGAACGCAAGCCTGTCTGCGTGTGTAAAAATTACATGTCTGTGAACCCGGGGGTGGTTGGAGGGGGGGGGATATTGAGCGTAGCCTCCTGTTTGCCACTTGGGGTGCGTGCCCAGTGCTTACAGAGATGCCGTGCTGCCCCCAAACTCTTAACGACACTGACCAGCGGTGAGCACTAAACTGCAACTTTTCCCACCCTTGCAACACTGCGGCCTGGGGGTGAGCATGGCACAGGGTAGGCCATTTCAGCGGGACCCCTCCATTAGGGCAGGGCACATTTTGTCATTTTAAAATCCATTAGGAAACCACCTAGTTGGAAAACTAGGGATTTAACTCTGCCCCTCTCTACAACAGGATTATTGTCCAAAAATAGATACTCTCATTAAAATTGTACAAAATTAACAATCTAATAGTAATATATAGGAGGGTGTGCTTTCCCAGTGGTAGCAAGAACCCTGGCATAGTAGTTAGCATTACTTCCTTATAGTGATGGGGTCCGTTCTAACTACTGTAGGTCCCATTTCTGTGATTTTTCTATGTTCTCCCTATGTTTCCATGTATTTCCTTCCTTACACACAGGACCAACTGATAGGTTAAATTAACGTGTGTGTATTTTTAGGGAATATAGGGGGGGAAACAATTGTTGGCGATTTGCACAAATGTGCGTATTGCTGAGCATGTTAGAGGAACACTGCAGATTTGTCTGCGCACCTCTATGCGCTGCAAAGGAAAATCGTGGTATATGCGCCTGCGAGTTGCTGGGGAAATCGTCTGAATGCTGCAACTTGCGGTAATCGTGATTGATTGATTGATTTGTCTTCATACAATGACATTAAAGGCCCTACGCACTAGGTGATATACTAAGCGATATCACTCATTTTTTACCCTCCTGAGCGATATTGCTTACTATATAGCCCAGTGTGCATGCTGCTGATGACAACCGATGTGCAGCCCCGCGGGACGTTATCAACCCTCTGTGACGTGCATGCAGCTCAATTTGGATTAATCGTCCAAAACCGTGGAATGATGTCACTCTGCGATATCGCACAGTGTGTATGCCTGCATCTGGCGGCCGGGCCAGGAGGGTGACACACTAGGCGATGTCATTCGCGGAGCACTTTTAAACACCACAAGGTCAGAATAAGTTGAACAATATATTGGTAAAAGGCATAATATTGAGTCACTATATGAAGAACTGTTAAGAAATAAAACTGATCAGCATAACAGTCCCTCTCTCTGGACAGGCTGCTCAACAGAGACTACAGGAAAAGCAAAGAAACATGGAAGCTGAAAACCTTGTATTGGTCAGTAGTCTGCTGGATGGAACAGATATCCCTAACCTTATGGACCTATCTGACCCATTTCTACTCAGTGTGGAGAAGGAACTTGCATTGTACAGAGAAGAAAACCATTAATAGTGCAGGTCACCGTACTCTATACTAATGCAGTATCTGATTACATCATTGCCCCAACCAAGAACAACCATAATAATGATAGAATTTAATATACATATTGATGAAACAATCACCAAATGCTCTAATTACAATAATTGTTCTTTTTTCCTTTAAACTTACATATGCACTATACATTGAGGACAATCATGGAAGGGCTTGTTTAGTGGTTGCTGTTTTATGGGGGGATCCATGCTGTAATTTTCTGTAGAAGGGAGCAGACACAGTTTGTCTCTCATTCTGAGTGTCTGAAGAAGAGACAGCTCTAGCGAGTGACTGCATTGTTTTTTTTATGGGGACAGACTGTAATTTTCTGGTGGAGGGAGCAGATCTAGCTTGTCTTTCATTCTGTGCAGATGCAGCTGTGCCACCAATTCTTCCAGAAGAAACGTTATTTGTTTGTGAAACTTTTGGTTGCAGATCAGGACATGGCACTTTTCTAGTAGAGCTCCTGTTAAATGCCAATACCGACATCCTAGCATCGGATTGGGTGGGTTGGACTGCTACCTGTTTTTTAGTGATGGGTTTGGAGGTTAACACAGAGGTGCCAACACTCCGATTATCCCTTGCCTTTTTTTCAATCGAAACAGGAGTCTTTGTATCTTTCTTAGATATAATAGTGTTGACTGGCTTGCTCTTAGTGGGGGAATGCTGTGGGTTTGTACCATGAGGAGATATAGTAGACGGCTCTGGGAGGTCTGCCTTGCAGGAATCCCTCCTGGCTGAGTCAAGGGGCTGAGCATCGGTATTACTCAGCTCCGATAGACGCTCTTCATGTTCTCTCTGTGCTCGGTTTCTCCTCTGATTAGACCTTTGCAGCATCTCCTGAGTCGTAGATGATAGACCTAAGAAGAAGAAAATACATAATAAATAAATGTATTAAATTACTGTATGTTCCTAAACTGCATCCATTTCTTTTCCTGTGTGCTGAAAACTGCTATCTTCTTTTACATTTATTCAAAGAAAATCCATTTGTGCCATTTTGTTTTATAATCGGAATTGTATAGAAATATTAGAAAAACCTTACGTCATAGAAACAATAGGTGGCTATGTTGTTGGAAATTAATTAATTAGACGTAACATGAAACACTTTTTCATTACTGAACTAAGAACTCAATCAGCAAAAATGAATTG
Organism: Pseudophryne corroboree; assembly: GCF_028390025.1. Taxonomy (NCBI): domain Eukaryota; kingdom Metazoa; phylum Chordata; class Amphibia; order Anura; family Myobatrachidae; genus Pseudophryne; species Pseudophryne corroboree. The sequence continues at coordinate 340,855,780 of NC_086446.1, forward strand.
TGCTGTCATGATGGCGAGCACATCCAATAGATTTCCAAAAATCAAATTGAATGTAACATTTCTCTAAATATTATATATGCAAAATGTATCCAAATGTAATTTACCCCAGTGCTAGAACACATTCAGCATGGCCAGTTATTGCAGCAATGTATCAAACCATAGTCCTTAGAGAGGTGATGTGGAAACTAACCCCCAGAGCCGTAACAACGTGTGTGCCTGGCACACAGCGCAGTCGCCCTGAGGGCGCAACTGCCCACATTCAAAGTCAGCGGCTTGTAATGAGTCAAACTGACTCATTACAAGCTGCCTGTATGCACCGGAGGAGGAGAGGAGCAGCTCCGGAGGCAGCGGAGAAGGAAGAGGAGGGAGAGGGACTCAGGAGCTGCAGCAGCGCTATGTAATTGGTAGCGGTGCCGCTGCAGCTGTCCCTCTCCTTCCACATAGGCTGGCCGCCGCCGCTGTGAACGCTGGGATGCGCTTACCTCATCCCAGCAGTCACAGCGGCGGCGGCCAGCCAATGTGGAAGGAGAGGGACAGCTGCATGTGGCGCCGCTACCAATTACAGTGCGCTGCTGCAGCTCCCGAATCCCCCGTCCCCCCTCCTCCTCCCCTGCCTCCAGAGCTGCCAACACCAAGGAAACTGACTGCCTGAGCCAGTGGAGAGATGGTATCATCTATTCTATCAGTCTATCTATCCTGTCTACCTAATGTGTAAAAAAGGGGACGCTGTCTGCCGTAAGGTGTAAAAAGGGGACGCTGTCTGCCGTAAGGTGTAAAAAGGGGACGCTGTCTGCCGTAAGGTGTAAAAAGGGGACGCTGTCTACCTAATGTGTAAAAAGGGGACGCTGTCTACCTAATGTGTAAAAATAAGATTTTAAACCTACCGGTAAATCTTTTTCTCCTAATCTGTAGAGGATGCTGGGGACTCCGTAAGGACCATGGGGAATAGACGGGCTCCGCAGGAGACATGGGCACTAAAAAGAACTTTAGGTATGGGTGTGCACTGGCTCCTCCCTCTATGCCCCTCCTCCAGACCTCAGTTAGAGAAACTGTGCCCAGAGGAGACGGACAGTACGAGGAAAGGATTTTCGTTAATCTAAGGGCAAGATTCATACCAGCCCACACCATCCACACCGTATAACATGGATATACAAACCAGTCAACAGTATGAAACAAAACCGCATCAGCCCGAGACTGATCAAAACTGTAACATAACCCTTATGTAAGCAGAAACTATATACAAGTCTTGCAGAATGTAGTCCGCACTGGGACGGGCGCCCAGCATCCTCTACGGACTAGGAGAAAAAGATTTACCGGTAGGTTTAAAATCTTATTTTCTCTTACGTCCTAGAGGATGCTGGGGACTCCGTAAGGACCATGGGGATTATACCAAAGCTCCAAAACAGGCGGGAGAGTGCGGATGACTCTGCAGCACCGATTGAGCAAACATGAGGTCCTCATCAGCCAAGGTATCAAACTTGTAGAATTTTGCAAAGGTGTTTGAACCCGACCAAGTCGCCGCTCGGCAAAGCTGTAATGCCGAGACTCCTCGGGCAGCCGCCCAAGACGAGCCCACCTTCCTAGTGGAATGGGCCTTTACAGAATTTGGTAACGGCAATCCAGCCGTAGAATGAGCCTGCTGAATTGTGTTACAGATCCAGCGAGCAATAGTCTGCTTAGAAGCAGGAGCGCCAACCTTGTTGGCTGCATACAGGACAAACAGAGCCTCTGTTTTCCTAACCCGAGCCGTTCTGGCCACATACATTTTCAATGCCCTGACCACATCAAGGGACTCTGAATCCTCCATATGAAAAGATGGAACCACCTTGGGCAAAAATTGAGGACGAGTCCGCAACTCCGCTCTATCCACATGGAAAACCAGATAGGGGCTTTTGTGAGATAAAGCCACCAATTCCGACACGTGCCTTGCCGATGCCAAGGCCAACAACATGACCACTTTCCAAGTGAGATACTTTAATTCCACCGTTTTAAGAGGTTCAAACCAGTGAGACTTAAGGAACCGCAACAGCACGTTAAGGTCCCAGGGTGCCACTGGAGGTACAAAAGGAGGCTGGATATGCAGCACTCCCTTCACAAAAGTCTGTACTTCCGGAAGACAAGACAATTTCTTCTGAAAGAAAATGGATAGGGCCGAAATCTTAACCTTAATGGAGCCTAATTTTAGGCCCAAATTCACTCCAGTCTGTAGGAAGTGAAGGAAACGGCCCAGATGGAATTCTTCCGGAGGAGCATTCCTGGACTCGCACCAAGATACATACTTCCGCCATATACGGTGATAATGTTTTGTTGTCACGTCCTTCCTAGCCTTTATCAGAGTCGGAATGACCTCATCCGGAATGCCCTTTTCCGCTAGGATCCGGCGTTCAACCGCCATGCCGTCAAACGCGGCAGCGGTAAGTCTTGGAACAGACAGGGTCCCTGTTGTAACAGGTCCTCTCTGAGAGGAAGAGGCCACCGATCTTCTGTGAGCATTTCCTGCAGATCCGGATACCAGGCCCTTCGAGGCCAATCTGGAACAATGAGAATCGTCTGTACTCCTCTTCGTCTTAAGATTCTCAATATCTTGGAGATGAGAAGAAGAGGAGGAAACACATAGACCGTCTGGAACACCCACGGTGTCACCAGGGCGTCCACTGCTACCGCCTGAGGGTCCCTTGACCTGGCGCAATACCTCGGTAGCTTTTTGTTGAGGCGTGACGCCATCATGTCTATCTGAGGCAGTCCCCACTGACTTGCAATCTCTGCGAAGACTTCCTGATGAAGTCCCCACTCTCCTGGATGTAGATCGTGTCTGCTGAGGAAGTCTGCTTCCCAGTTGTCCACTCCCGGAATAAAGACTGCTGTCAGAGTGCTTACCTGATTTTCCGCCCAGCGAAGAATCCTGGTGGCTTCTGCCATTGCCACTCTGCTCTTTGTTCCGCCTTGGCGGTTTACATGAGCCACTGCGGTAGGTCGCGAAGCAAAGTCTCAGCTTGACGAAGGCCGTTGTATATGGCCCTTAATTCCAGTACGTTGATGTGAAGACAAGCCTCCTGGCTTGACCAGAGACCTTGGAAGTTTCTTCCCTGTGTGACTGCTCCCCAACCTCAGAGGCTCGTGTCCGTGTTTATCAGAACCCACTCCTGAATGCCGAACCTGCGACCCTCTAGAACAGGGATGGGGAACCTTTGGCCCTCCAGCTGTTGCTAAACTACACATACCAGCATGCCTTGCAACAGTTTTGCAATTTGGCCATGCTAAAACTGCTGCAGGGCATGCTGGGATGTGTAGTTCAACAACAGCTGGAGGGCCAAAGGTTCCCCATCCCTGCTCTAGAAGGTGAGCACTTTGCAGCTACCACAGGAGATACCCTGGCCCTGGGGGACAGGCTGATCATCTGATGAATCTGTAGATGTGACCCGGACCAGTTGTCCAGAAGGTCCCACTGAAAAGTCCTCGCATGGAACCTGCCGAACAGAATGGCCTCGTAAGACGCCACCATCTTTCCCAGAACTCGAGTGCAGTGATGCACCGACACCCTTTTTGGCTTCAAGAGGTCCCTGACCAAATTCATGAGTTCTTGGGCCTTTTCCATCGGGAGATAAACCCTTTTCTGGTCTGTATCCAGAATCATGCCTAAGAAAGGCAAATGGGTCGTCGGAACCAACTGTGACTTTGGGATATTGAGAATCCAGCCGTGCTGCTGCAAAACCCTCAGGGAAAGCGATACGCTGTTCAGCAATTGCTCTCTTGATCTTTTATTAGGCGATCGTCCAAGTACGGGATAATTGTGACACCCTGCTTGCGCAGGAGCACCATCATTTCCGCCATTACCTTGGTGAAGATCCTCGGGGCCGTTGGAAAGCCCAAACGGCAACGTCTGAAATTGGTAATGACAATCCTGTACAGCAAATCTCAGGAACGCCTGATGAGGCGGATATATGGGGACATGAAGGTATGCATCCTTTATGTCCAGGGACACCATATAATCCCCCCCTTCCAGGCTGGCTATGACCGCCCTGAGCGATTCCATCTTGAACTTGAACCTTTTTAAGTATAGGTTTAAGGATTTTTAATTTAAAATGGGTCTGACCGAACCGTCCGGTTTCGGGACCACAAACAGGGTTGAGTACCACTTGTTGAAGACACAATTTTTGAATTGCATTTAAAACTATCTCCCTCTCTGGGGAAGAAGCCAGTAGGGCAGATTTGAAAAACCGGCGAGGAGGCACCTCTTCGAATTCCAGCTTGTAACCCTGGGAAACAATTTCTATTGCCCAGGGATCTACCTGTGAGTGAACCCAGACATGGCTGAAAAGGCGAAGACGTGCCCCCACTGGGGCGGACTCCCTCAGCGGAGCCCCAGCGTCATGCGGTGGATTTTGTAGAGGCCGGGGAGGACTTCTGCTCCTGGGAACTAGCTGTAGTTGGCAGCTTTTTCCCCCTGCCCTTACCTCTGGCAAGAAAGGAAGATCCCCGTACTCTATTGGGTTTATGCGATCGAAAGGACTGCATCTGATAATGTGGCGTTTTCTTAGGTTGTGAGGAAACATAAGGCAAAAAAGTTGATTTACCTGCAGTAGCTGTGGAAACCAGGTCCGTGAGACCTTCCCCAAACAATGCCTCACCCTTGTAAGGCAAAACCTCCATATGCTTTCGAGTCGGCATCACCCGTCCATTGTCTGGTCCATAGGGCTCGTCTAGCAGAAATCGCCATAGCGTTGGCTCTGGACCCCAGTAGGCCAACGTCTCTCTGAGCATCTCTCATATATAGAACAGCATCCTTAATATGACCCAGGGTCAATAAAATGGTTTCCTTATCAGGCGTATCTATATCAGCAGATAAGGTATCTGTCCACGCTGCTACAGCGCTACAAACCCAAGTAATGTACCAGTATGTGTGTAAATTGACTTCAAGGTAGTCTCCTGCCTGCGATCAGCGAGGGTTGCGGTATCTTGAGATGGCAGCGCTACCTTTTTGGATAAGCGTGTCAACGCTTTGTCCACCCTTGGGGAGGATTCCCTCCGTATCCTGTCCTTAGCCGGGAAAGGATACGCCATAAGAATCCTTTTGGGAATCTGTAGTTTTTTGTCTGGAGATTCCCAAGCCTTTTCAAATAACTCGTTCAGCTCATGAGAAGGGGGAAAGGTTACCTCAGGTTTCTTTTCCTTATACATGCGCACCCTCGTGTCAGGGACAGAGGGGTCATCTGTGATATGCAACACCTCTTTTATTGCAATAATCATATAATGAATACTTTTAGACAATTTTGGCTGCAACTTCGCATCATCATAGTCGACACTGGAGTCAGAATCCGTGTCTGTATCCGTGTCTACAACCTGGGATAGTGGGCGCTTTTGAGACCTAGAAGGTCCCTGCGACATAGTAAAAGGCAGGGCTAGACTCCCTGTACATTCCCTGGACTCTGCTTTGTCCAACCTCTTGTGTAATAAATTCACATTTGCATTTAAAACATTCCACATATCCACCCAGTCAGGTGTCGGCGTTGCCGACTGAGACACCACACTCATTTGCTCCACCTCCTCCCTAGAAGAGCCTTCCGCTTCAGACATGCTGACACACGTGTACAGACACCCCACACACACAGGGAATCTCTAATCTGGAGACAGTTCCCCCACAAGGCCCTTAGGAGAGACAGAGAGAGAGTATGCCAGCACACACCCAGCCCTAATAACTTTGGAAACCAAAATTCCCAGATAGCGCCTTGTGTATATATATATATGTATATATATATATATATGTATATATATATATATATATATATATATATATATATATATATATATATATATATATATATATATATATATATATACACATTCCAAACGGACCGGCACTCCCACCAGCGTCAGCTCACCTGAGCGGGATTCTTGGGTATTTAAGGTACGTTTTAAGGTACGTTTTTGCTTCTATACACACTTGTTCACTTTGACAAAGGGGTGTTGTGACCCCGAAACGTTAGTTCTTCTTTGTGGGAATACAATTTTGATTTGCACTTTTAAGCCTCCGAGTGCCGCCTCTTATTTTCTGGTTATATATATATATATATATATAAATCTTGATTGTGCCAAATTATGTCGTCCGTCCCCCCCCCCCTTCTTTAAACCCCTCTGTCACCGTGTTCAGCAGGGGAGAGTCCGGGGAGCCAGCTTCTCAGCGTGTGCTGTGGAGAAAAATGGCGCTGGTGAGTGCTGAGGATCAAGCTCCGCCCCCTCCGCGGCGGGCTTCGGTCCTGCTCGAATCCATTCAAAAACTGGTGGGGGATACCCATATACAGCCCACAGAGCCAATATATCTAGTTTTACCAGTCCCAGAGGTGTAAATTGCTGCCCAGGGCGCCCCCCCCCCCCGCGCCCTGCACCCTTACAGTGCCTGCCGTGTGTGTTTTGTGTGGGAGCAATGGCGGGCAGCGTTACCTCAGTGAAGATCTGAAGTCTTCTGCCACTTCTGAAGTCTTCTATCTTCTTATACTCACCCGGCTTCTATCTTCCGGCTCTGTGAGGAGGACGGCGGCGCGGCTCCGGGACGAACAGCTAGGTGTCCAGTAGCCTAAGAAGCAGAGCCTAGCATTTAAGTAGGTCTGCTTCTCTCTCCTCAGTCCCTCGATGCAGGGAGCCTGTTGCCAGCAGGCTCCCTGAAATTAAAAAACCTGACAAAAATTCTTTCTTTCAGGAAACTCAGGAAAGCTCCCTGTATGCACCCAGTCTCCTCTGAGCACAGTATCAAACTGAGGTCTGGAGGAGGCGCATAGAGGGAGGAGCTAGTGCACACCCATACCTAAAGTTCTTTTTAGTGCCCATGTCTCCTGCGGAGCCCGTCTATTCCCCATGGTCCTTACGGAGTCCCCAGCATCATCTAGGACGTAAGAAAAAAGGGGACGCTGTCTACCTAATGTGTAAAAAGGGGACGCTGTCTACCTAATGTGTAAAAAGGGGAAGCTGTCTACCTAATGTGTAAAAAGGGGAAGCTGTCTGCCGTAATGTGTAAAAAGGGTACGCTGTCTGCCGTAATGTGTAAAAAGGGTACGCTGTCTGTCGTAATGTGTAAAAAGGGGGACTGGCTGCCGTAATGTGTAAAAAGGGGGACTGGCTGCCGTAATGTGTAAAAAGGGGGACTGGCTGCCGTAATGTGTAAAAAGGGGGACTGGCCTCCGTAATGTGTAAAAGAGGCTCTACCTGGTGTAGTGGCGCTACTGTGCGGTGTAATTTGAATAATGGAGCCTACTGTGCACCGTAACATGAATTGGTATTATTTTGTGGTCACACCCCTTCCCCATGAAGCCACGCCCCTATATTTTTTATGCGCGCCTACGACGCGAACTGCCTCTATTTTATATGAAGCCCCCCTTATTGCACACAGCGCTAAAATGTCTAGTTACGGCACTGCTAACTCCACTGGTAACATGTTGGACTCCGAAGTTGCATAGATGTGGGCCCATTGCGCATGCGTGAGAGAGTACAGCAGAGCAAAATGTAATGTTTTCTTGACTGCACATGAATCATAGGGAGTACTGACAGCGCTTCGGGAGTTATCTGTGGCACTGTAGGCAGGCATGATGCCACCCTCAGAGCGCATTCTGTTCTCTTAACAAATGTTAAAAGTTATGCTTTTATACATATATATCTCTTGCATCCCACTTGATTCCTAGTGAAGCAGGCAGGATGGGGAGAAAATCATAGCCTTGTATGTAGGGGGCGTGGCTTACTCATGTGATTTGAGTAATTTTAGCCCCACTCCTCCCCACGGTAATTTCCGGAGATGGGGCAGGGACTATTGACGTGAGCCCAACCCCTGCAGTGGACAGCAGCGTCTCCTCTCTGGGCTTCTCCCGAAGAGGAGACTGAAAAAGCAGGCAAGTATGGTACACTAAGTCACCCAATACATAGTCTACATCTCACAGGCTCTGAAGATGTATAAAGTGACATTATAGAAATGACACTAGCAAGCAGGGTAGTGCCACTTAATAAGCCTTAATTACTAAAATGTAGGTGCAATATATCCAAAAGGTACACAATCTGTGGCGTTAGTATGTTCTCTCCATGTTTTCTCCAAGAATAAAAATAAAAAAACATTTGGAGATGAATTGGCTCCTGATTAAATTAACCCTAGGGTGTGTTCAAGTGGTAGGAAATTTAGATAAAAAAAATCTGCAATAGACAAATAAAAGCGGATTGGATAGTGTAAGTTTGCTCCTAATAGCAATGACAGTAAATTGACCCTAGAGAGTGATTAAGTCCAAATGCATCCTTGATACACCACACACTACCTGAATGATCAAATGATAGGTTGGTGTCATCACTATCATTGCCATCCTCCTCTTCACGGTCACTGTGGAGCTCCTGGCTAGCAGCATCTCTCACAACTTCTAAATCCAGTTCTTGCAAGATGGGTAGGGCCTCCAATACTTGCTGCCTGAGGAAAAAGTGACAAAATCCTGTCAATTATTTTAAGTGAGTGTGCTGTCACGTTTTCTGTCAGCTGCTTCAGGATCTACTTTTGGGTGCATGTTTCTGAACCTTGGTGTCTCACCTGTAATCTTTATTTTTAGTGCATGGATTTCCTGTCAGGTCCAAAATGAGGATTGTCTGAGGTAATTCTCCTGTTAATATGCAAGGCATTACTAAGTGACAGTTGGACCACAAAGACAAGTGTCGTTTACAGGCTGTTAATTATTTACAATACAATTCTAGTATGGTAGGAACTGGTAACATAATATTGGTGAGGAACTCACCTATATCCAATCTGTGGATTAAATTATGGGATAAATCCAAAAGCTGGAGCTTCTCCAAACAGAGAAGGTTTTTGAATTCTTTAATTTGGTTTCCAGAAAGACTAAGGAACCTATGAGATATATATATATATAAATGTTCAGGTTAATCTACATTATTCAGTATTAATAAAAATAAGAATTTACTTACCGATAATTCTATTTCTCGTAGTCCGTAGTGGATGCTGGGGACTCCGTAAGGACCATGGGGAATAGCGGCTCCGCAGGAGACCGGGCACAAAAGTAAAGCTTTAGAACTACCTGGTGTGCACTGGCTCCTCCCCCTATGACCCTCCTCCAAGCCTCAGTTAGGATACTGTGCCCGGACGAGCGTACACAATAAGGAAGGATTTTGAATCCCGGGTAAGACTCATACCAGCCACACCAATCACACCGTATAACTCGTGATCTAAACCCAGTTAACAGCATGATAACAGAGGAGCCTCTAGAAAAGATGGCTCACTACAGCAATAACCCGATTTTTTGGTAACAATAACTATATACCAGTATTGCAGACAATCCGCACTTGGGATGGGCGCCCAGCATCCACTACGGACTACGAGAAATAGAATTATCGGTAAGTAAATTCTTATTTTCTCTAACGTCCTAAGTGGATGCTGGGGACTCCGTAAGGACCATGGGGATTATACCAAAGCTCCCAAACGGGCGGGAGAGTGCGGATGACTCTGCAGCACCAAATGAGAGAACTCCAGGTCCTCCTCAGCCAGGGTATCAATTTTGTAGAATTTTACAAACGTATTTGCTCCTGACCAAGTAGCTGCTCGGCAAAGTTGTAAAGCCGAGACCCCTCGGGCAGCCGCCCAAGATGAGCCCACCTTCCTCGTGGAGTGGGCATTTACAGATTTTTGGCTGTGGCAGGCCTGCCACAGAATGTGCAAGCTGAATTGTACTACAAATCCAACGAGCAATAGTCTGCTTAGAAGCAGGAGCACCCAGCTTGTTGGGTGCATACAGGATAAACAGCGAGTCAGATTTTCTGACTCCAGCCGTCCTGGAAACATATATTTTCAGGGCCCTGACAACGTCTAGCAACTTGGAGTCCTCCAAGTCCCTAGTAGCCGCAGGCACCACAATAGGTTGGTTCAGGTGAAACGCTGAAACCACCTTAGGGAGAAACTGAGGACGAGTCCTCAATTCCGCCCTGTCCGAATGGAAAATCAGATAAGGGCTTTTACAGGATAAAGCCGCCAATTCTGACACGCGCCTGGCCCAGGCCAGGGCCAACAGCATGACCACTTTCCATGTGAGATATTTTAACTCCACAGATTTAAGTGGTTCAAACCAATGTGACTTTTGGAACCCAAAAACTACATTGAGATCCCAAAGTGCCACTGGAGGCACAAAAGGAGGCTGTATATGCAGTACCCCTTTTACAAACGTCTGAACTTCAGGGACTGAAGCTAGTTCTTTTTGGAAGAAAATTGACAGGGCCGAAATTTGAACCTTAATGGACCCCAATTTCAGGCCCATAGACACTCCTGTTTGCAGGAAATGTAGGAATCGACCCAGTTGAATTTCCTCCCTCGGCCCTTACTGGCCTCGCACCACGCAACATATTTTCGCCAAATGCGGTGATAATGTTTTGCGGTTACATCCTTCCTGGCTTTGATCAGGATAGGGATGACTTCATCCGGAATGCCTTTTTTCCTTCAGGATCCGGCGTTCAACCGCCATGCCGTCAAACGCAGCCGCGGTAAGTCTTGGAACAGACAGGGTCCTTGCTGGAGCAGGTCCCTTCTTAGAGGTAGAGGCCACGGATCCTCCGTGAGCATCTCTTGAAGTTCCGGTTACCAAGTCCTTCTTGGCCAATCCGGAGCCACGAATATAGTGCTTACTCCTCTCCATCTTATCAATCTCAGTACCTTGGGTATGAGAGGCAGAGGAGGGAACACATACACTGACTGGTACACCCACGGTGTTACCAGAGCGTCTACAGCTATTGCCTGAGGGTCCCTTGACCTGGCGCGATACCTGTCGAGTTTTTCCCAACGGTTTATAATCATGTGGAAGACTTCTGGGTGAAGTCTCCACTCTCCCGGGTGGAGGTCGTGTCTGCTGATGAAGTCTGCTTCCCAGTTGTCCACTCCCGGAATGAATACTGCTGACAGTGCTATCACATGATTTTCCGCCCAGCGAAGAATCCTTGCAGCTTCTGCCATTGCCCTCCTGCTTCTTGTGCCACCCTGTCTGTTTACGTGGGTGACTGCCGTGATGTTGTCCGACTGGATCAACACCGGCTGACCTTGAAGCAGAGGTCTTGCTAAGCTTAGAGCATTGTAAATGGCCCTTAGCTTCAGGATATTTATGTGAAGTGATGTCTCCAGGCTTGACCATAAGCCCTGGAAATTCCTTCCCTGTGTGACTGCTCCTCAGCCTCGCAGGCTGGCATCCGTGGTCACCAGGACCCAGTCCTGAATGCCGAATCTGCGGCCCTCTAGAAGATGAGCACTCTGCAACCACCACAGGAGGGACACCCTTGTCCTTGGTGACAGGGTTATCCGCTGATGCATCTGAAGATGCGACCGGACCATTTGTCCAGCAGGTCCCACTGGAAAGTTCTTGCGTGGAATCTGCCGAATGGGATTGCTTCGTAGGAAGCCACCATTTTACCCAGTACCCTTGTGCATTGATGCACTGAGAGTTGGCTCGGTTTTAGGAGGTTCCTGACTAGCTCGGATAACTCCCTGGCTTTCTCCTCCGGGAGAAACACCTTTTTCTGGACTGTGTCCAGGATCATCCCTAGGAACAGAAGACGAGTCGTCGGAACCAGCTGCGATTTTGGAATATTGAGAATCCAATCGTGCTGCCGCAACACTACCTGAGATAGTGCTACACCGACCTCCAACTGTTCCCTGGATCTTACCCTTATCAGGGAATCGTCCAAGTAAGGGATAACTAAAATTCCCTTCCTTCGAAGGAATATCATCATTTCGGCCATTACCTTGGTAAAGACCCGGGGTGCCGTGGACCATCCATACGGCAGCGTCTGAACTGATAGTGACAGTTCTGTACCATAAACCTGAGGTACCCTTGGTGAGAAGGGTAAATTGGGACATGAAGGTAAGCATCCTTGATGTCCCGAGACATCATGTAGTCCCCTTCTTCCAGGTTCACAATCACTGCTCTGAGTGACTCAATCTTGAATTCGAACCTCTGTATGTAAGTGTTCAAAGATTTTAGATTTAGAATCGGTCTCACCGAGCCGTCCGGCTTCGGTACCACAACAGTGTGGAATAATACCCCGTTCCCTGTTGCAGGAGGGGTACCTTGATTATCACCTGCTGGGAATACAGCTTGTGAATGGCTTCCAAAACCGTCTCCCTGTCAGAAGGAGACATCGGTAAAGCCGACTTTAGGAAACGGCGAGGGGAAGACGTCTCGAATTCCAATTTGTACCCCTGAGATATCACCTGAAGGATCCAGGGGTCTACTTGCGAGTGAGCCCACTGCGCGCTGAAATTCATTGAGACGGGCCCCCCACCGTGCCTGATTCTGCTTGTAAAGCCCCAGCGTCATACTGAGGGCTTGGCAGAGGCGGGAGAGGGTTTCTGTTCCTGGGAACTGGCTGATTTCTGCAGCCTTTTTCCTCTCCCTCTGTCACGGGGCAGAAATGAGGAACCTTTTGCCCGCTTGTCCACGAAAAGACTGCGCCTGATAATACGGCGTCTTCTCATGTTGAGAGGCGACCTGGGGTACAAACGTGGATTTCCCAGCTGTTGCCGTGGCCACCAGGTCTGAAAGACCGACCCCAAATAACTCCTCCCCTTAATAAGGCAATACTTCCAAATGCCGTTTGGAATCCGCATCACCTGACCACTGTCGTGTCCATAGCCCTCTACTGGTAGAAATGGACAACGCACTTAGACTTGATGCCAGTCGGCAAATATTCCGCTGTGCATCACGCATATATAGAAATGCATCTTTCAAATGCTCTATAGGCAATAATATACTGTCCCTATCTAGGGTATCAATATTTTCAGTCAGGGAATCCGACCACGCCAACCCAGCACTGCACATCCAGGCTGAGGCGATTGCTGGTCGCAGTATAACACCAGTATGTGTGTAAATACATTTTAGGATACCCTCCTGCTTTCTATCAGCAGGATCCTTAAGGGCGGCCATCTCAGGAGAGGGTAGAGCCCTTGTTCTTACAAGCGTGTGAGCGCTTTATCCACCCTAGGGGGTGTTTCCCAACGCACCCTAACCTCTGGCGGGAAAGGATATAATGCCAATAACATTTTAGAAATTATCAGTTGTTATCGGGGGAAACCCACGCATCATCACACACCTCATTTAATTTCTCAGATTCAGGAAAACTACAGGTAGTTTTTCCTCACCGAACATAATACCCCTTTTTGGTGGTACTCGTATTATCAGAAATGTGTAAAACATTTTTCATTGCCTCAATCATGTAACGTGTGGCCCTACTGGAAGTCACATTTGTCTCTTCACCGTCGACACTGGAGTCAGTATCCGTGTCGGCGTCTATATCTGCCATCTGAGGTAACGGGCGCTTTAGAGCCCCTGACGGCCTATGAGACGTCTGGACAGGCACAAGCTGAGTAGCCGGCTGTCTCATGTCAACCACTGTCTTTTATACAGAGCTGACACTGTCACGTAATTCCTTCCAACAGTTCATCCACTCAGGTGTCGACCCCCTAGGGGGTGACATCACTATTACAGGCAATCTGCTCCGTCTCCACATCATTTTTCTCCTCATACATGTCGACACAAATGTACCGACACACAGCACACACACAGGGAATGCTCTGATAGAGGACAGGACCCCACTAGCCCTTTGGGGAGACAGAGGGAGAGTTTGCCAGCACACACCAGAGCGCTATATATATACAGGGATAACCTTATATAAGTGTTTTCCCCCTTATAGCTGCTGTATTGTTAATACTGCGCCTAATTAGTGCCCCCCTCTCTTTTTTAACCCTTTCTGTAGTGTAGTGACTGCAGGGGAGAGCCAGGGGAGCTTCCCTCCAACTGAGCTGTGAGGGAAAATGGCGCCAGTGTGCTGAGGAGATAGGCTCCGCCCCTTTTTCGCGGACTTTTCTCCTGCTTTTTTATGGATTCTGGCAGGGGTTAAAATTCATCCATATAGCCCTGGGGGCTATATGTGATGTATTTTCGCCAGCCAAGGTGTTTTTATTGCTGCTCAGGGCGCCCCCCCCCCCTAGCGCCCTGCACCCTCAGTGACCGAAGTGTGAAGTGTGCTGAGGAGCAATGGCGCACAGCTGCAGTGCTGTGCGCTACCTTGGTGAAGACAGGACGTCTTCTGCCGCCGATTTTCCGGACCTCTTCTGGCTCTGTAAGGGGGCCGGCGGCGGGGCTCTGGGACCCATCCATGGCTGGGCCTGTGATCGTCCCTCTGGAGCTAATGTCCAGTAGCCTAAGAAGCCCAATCCACTCTGCACGCAGGTGAGTTCGCTTCTTCTCCCCTTAGTCCCTCGATGCAGTGAGCCTGTTGCCAGCAGGTCTCACTGAAAATAAAAAACCTAAAACTAAACTTTTCACTAAGCAGCTCAGGAGAGCCCCTTAGCCTGCACCCGTCTCGTTCGGGCACAAAAATCTAACTGAGGCTTGGAGGAGGGTCATAGGGGGAGGAGCCAGTGCACACCAGGTAGTTCTAAAGCTTTACTTTTGTGCCCAGTCTCCTGCGGAGCCGCTATTCCCCATGGTCCTTACGGAGTCCCCAGCATCCACTTAGGACGTTAGAGAAATATATAAATGTGTTCTACTATATTACGCAGGGTGCATACGTGTGTGCTGTAAAGCAGGGACTACCATACGATTAGTACATCCTAGGGAGTATGAATAGGTCTTTGTGCCAGATTCACTGCAGGTTCTATACCATACGGCGCTCAAATGCTGACTGTCAAATGCCAGGTAGCATTCCTATTTTCAAATCATGGTCAGTTGCAGCCAATTGTTTGCAGGAGGCGCTCAGTCCCTGTCTGTGTAGTGGCAAACACCTCCATTCCTATGCAAGATGCCGAAATGCTGCCAGACTAGTATTGCATAGTTAAAGGGACAAGAAAAAGCAATGAAGTATCTTTTCTGGGTGCACTGGGAACACAATAAATGGTTAAAATTACTCTTTATTAAGTACTGTATGCATTAAAATTATTACAGGACTGGTGTGTCAATGCCTATTCTATACCTTGTATAAAACACTCTAAAAGGTTAAGGAACACAGTACGCAATTGGCGCACGAGGTACCGTAAGGGTACGCCCTTAGCGTAGCGGACGCTGTATCGGGAGCGAGCCGCTCGAGCGACACAAACGCTCGCGAGAATACGCTGTTGGTATCGGGCACACTATAGGTGAGCGACTACCGTAATGCTACGCTATCAGCGTAGCGGACGCTCGAGACCACGAGGAGATCACGAGCGGCGCAGACGCTCACAGTGTTAAACCTTTATAACTAAACCATAAACAATGTACTTATACTGTAAACCCTTGTGGAGTGATAAGGTGTAAATGCAACACAGTGTAACCTTGTTAGTTTAAAAGCTGCATGAGCGTATGTGACGCTCAGAGAACCCCTTAGCAATATAATAAACACTCAAATACCGGTCTAAGGGTCTAACGCCTTTTAAGGAAATTAATGAACGTTCAATTGCAAAAGAATAATACAATACAAGTTATACACTACCAAGATAACATAAAATACCTAACCGAATCACTACACATAAAATACAATAAAGATACAATTACATTTAAGGGGGAAGGAGAGAGAGAATGGCTTATAACATTAAAATAAGAGACAATATGGTTGCAGAGAACTTACGCACCAGGGGAAACAATCGCAAGCGCCTTTTCTGGATATCCAGCTCCCGATTATCAGCAATGAGAACCGTTGAAGAGAGTAGAGAGCTGGCCCAGATCGGCTTGTCCTTTTATACACTACACACAATACAGTACAATGGTCCCTACATTCTTATTGTTCATTGGACACAGGAATTCGTCTTCGCATTATAACAAAAGGTCATAGGTTGGTTCATACAGGTGGGCTGTGACTATTCCTAACTGCTCAGGTGGGTGGGAAACTGGGTTTCCCGCCGCATGGGTAATAAAGTGCAAATATAGTAAATGTCCATAAACTTCTTATGTCCATAACTATACGCACGAGCGATTAATCCGCTTCAAACCAACACCGGAATATTGCTAATTATATTCTCTTCCGATGGATACTAAACACCACTGTGTAACCCCTGTCTGACCCTTCGTATCAAACAAAGAGGGATCTCTTTGTCCCCGAACATACTACGTTAACTAAACTTTCAGATTCTATCAAAGGGACCATAATCTACAAAATACATTATATGACTAAAATATGTTACGATTGAGTCGCCCGCTAGACGCACACAAACTCTACCGTAAATGCGCACACCGTGCGCCTGCGGGTGCACGCAACTGAGAGTATGCGCACGGGAGGGCTCATGCACACGCAGCAGGCACTCGCATGAGGTGCATATATGGCAGTGTGTAGCGTGATATTTTTCTGACTTTGACAGGTGAAATATTAACATATAGTGTGATAAGAAAATAAAGTGATATTAAAACTACAAAAACTCAGATCAGTGTTTTCCTGTGTGAATTTTATTATCCAAAATAAAGGCTATTTTGCCTATGAACTCTGTGTAAATGTGTATTCCTATTATATTATCCTCCACATTAATCCTCTCGAGTTGTATCAACGTATCTCTTTATTAAACATCATATTCTTAATGTTGTATTATTTCCACCTCTTTACAGCCGGTATGTATCAGATTTGTAACAATCACTATGTATACCCTGGTATATTGCAACAAATTGTCTTTCCTCCTTTTATACTGTGTTTTCAGAGTAGCATTTGTTTAATTGCTATAGACCACAGATTCTCAAACTCGGTCCTCAGAACCCCACACGGTGCATGTTTTGCAGGTCTCACAGAATCCTAAGTTAAATAATAAGCTCCACCTGTGGACATTCTAAAATGTGTCAGTGAGTAATGAATACACCTGTGCTCCTGCTGGGTTGCCTGCAAAACATGCACTGTGTGGGGTCCTGAGGACCGAGTTTGAGAAACTGTGCTATAGACCAAGGAAAGCTGTGGTTCATCTGCCCATAATGTATTGTATTCACACAGATTTTTCTTATTAGCGGAGGCAATATAGCATAAAATCCACATTGATATCACTAAATAGTGGATTCACTAGAGCGGTATTCCTATGGCTATTATTCACCATTTATATTATTATAATATAATCCTCGTCTCTTATTCATTATAACATATTATATACATCCGTGTGTTTAATAGATCAGTTCTTCACTATTATATTAAATGGTGCACGTAATGCTGTTCCCCCTCGGTATATTCAAATCGCACTCTGCCTTGCTATTAATGATCACATCACTGGCTCTGTACGAGTTTAGTGCGTGTGATCAGTTAATGTGAGTCTGGGGCTCTCCCCTGTAATTTCTCCATGCACACCAGGTTCACGCTGCCCCGCTGTTTGTCTCCAAACCACTAGCTACTAGCCGGCTTAGCGTGTGTGGCTGGGCGCTGCAGCCAGCGGGTTCTCCTCTCTCCTCCCTCCGACTGGCAGAGTGCAATTTGAATATACCGAGGGGAACAGCATTACGTGCACCATTTAATATAATGGTGAAGAAGTGATCTATTAAACACAGGGATGTATAATATGTTATAATGAATAAAACACGTGGATTATATTATAATAATATAAATGGTGAATAATAGCCATATGAATACCGCTCTAGTGAATACACTATTTGGTGATATCAATGTGTATTTTATGCTATATTGCCTCAGCTAATAAGAAAACATCTGTGTGAATACAATACATTATGGGAAGATGAACAACAGCTTTCCTTGGTCTATAGCAATTAAACAAATGCTACTCTGAAAACACAGTATAAAAGGAGGAAAGATACTTTTGTTGCAATATACCAGGGTATACATAGTGAGTGTTACAAATCTGATACATACTAGCTGTAAAGAGGTGGAAATAATACAACATGATGTTTTGTAAAGACATAAGTTGATACAACTCGAGAGGATTAATGTGGAGGATAATATAATAGGAATACACATTTACACAGAGTTCATAGGCAAAATAGCCTTTATTTTGGATAATAAAATTCACACAGGAAAACACTGATCTGAGTTTTTGTTGTTTTTAATATCACTTTATTTTCTTATCATACTATATTTTAATATTTCACCAGTCCTGTAATAATTTTAATGCATACTTCAGAAAGAAGAGTCATTTTAACCAATTATTGTGGTTCCAGTGCACCCAGAAAAGATGCTTCTTTTGCTTTTTCTTGTCCCTTTATAAATGCTGGTCTCTGACTTTGAAGCATTAGGGTAGCACCTGCAAATGATGGAATGTCAGACGTTATAAGAAAATTAATACATGTTGAGTATCCCATATCCAAATATTCCGAAATACGGACTTTTTTGAGTGAGACTGAGATAGTGAAAACTTTGTTTTCTGATGGCTCAATGTACACAAACTTTGTTTAATACACAAAGTTATTAAAAATATTGTATTAAATGACCTTCAGGATGTGTGTATAAGGTGTATATGAAACATAAATGAATTGTGTGAATGTGCACACACTTTGTTTAATGCACAAAGTTATAAAAAATATTGGCTAAAATGACCTTCAGGCTGTGTGTATAAGGTGTATGTGTAACATAAATGCATTCTGTGCTTAGATTTAGGTCCCATCACCATGATATCTCATTATGGTATGCAATTATTCCAAAATACGGAAAAATCCCATAGCCAAAATACCTCTGGTCCCAAGCATTTTGGATAAGGGAGACTCAACCTGTATATAGCAGAAGGAACCACCAATATCCGAGCTTATATATAACGAGCTTTCTTATACTGGTGTGGAATTTATTTAGTATTGTAGTATCACATAGTGCTGACACTACCAATATAGGACACAGAAGCTGACAGCCAGTCTATTATCATGCTGTAAACCCTGCCATTGTGGTATAAAGCGGTGCTTAGGCTGCTAAAGAGACAGAATTAAATACTGCTGTTTAGATACTATCTAACTAGGAAATAGTAATGTTTGTGGCATTGTCAGATAAACATCAGGTAATGCTATGTACTGGGCAGGCTGGCATAGGCTTGTTAGCATATCTGGCAGTACACTGAAACTGAGGTTACGCACTGCACTCACCGCAGATTCTTAAGAACATCTAAATTTTCAATCTTTTTTATATGATTCTAGAAAAAGAAAAAAAAATGGAAATGTTGGGCGACAAATCAATTTAAAGCCAACATGCAAGGGTTCAATGTAATAAATCTCATTACACGCAATAGTTACAGGTTAATGAAGTGCGACATACAGTATATATTACAATAAGTACAAGCAGACTTAGCAGAAAAAACACCATAAAACACATTATGGAAATTAGGACTTTTCCAACAGTGTTCCTTTATAGAAAATGATAGTAATACTTGGGCTGTGACACAGGTATGTATCTTCCTGCGGTACGGGCTATGACTTGTATGCTGGCTTCCTAACTCCCACAACCAATTGCTGAAAACTTGGTATGTTATCTAGTGCAGGTACAAGCAAATGGGTGTCAAAACAAAGTACCGATCCATGGGACCGTATCACTTGAGCATCTGAAATCATACTGTAATATGGCAGGATATAGCGTGGGGCGGGCGGCCCATATTCTTTTGAGGTGCAGTTAATAGGTTACCTTTTGCAGGTATAGGCTGTGTGTCTGATTTACCATCTCCAGATCCCTCAGGGCTGTGATACCTTCTCTGTCCAGTCTCACCGTGCGCAGGCGGAGTAATGCCTGGGACCTGTGTGGGAAGAAATAATGACAGACACACCCTTAGTCTAAGATCCATGAAAGACACCTACTGTATGACTTCATACAAACATGTACTAACTTATTAGCCTCTCAGTTCTTTTAGGACTCCTGGCATTTTCAAGTTTTAATCATGTAGATGCCAAACACCTACTTTTTAACTGTTAGATTGATAGTGCTCATGTTTGCCAGAATAAAGGGATATCTCTGCTCTACATTCTCACTATGTTGCACTTGACGGCAAAACATGAACTAAGATGAGTGCGCACTCATAAGATATTGCATGAACAGGTCGGGAATCAAAAGAATTTCCAGATCTTTGTATAAGTGTATACCCAGCGTTACTTTGTACTTTTTCTCTAACGACCTAGAGCAGTGATTTTCAACCTTTTTTTACTCACGGCACACCGAACAATGTTTTAAAATTGCCAAGGCACACCATCCGTTCCCCACAGAAAATACCACAAAAAACACACATTGGCCGTCACAATAATAAAAAATGTACACATACATTGGCCTACACAGAAAAAAACAATGACATTGCTCCCCACATAAATCATGTTGCTCCTTACATACAGCCTATTGCTCCCACATAAATCAATCACATTGCTCCCCACATAAATCATGTTGCTCACACATAAATCAATTACATTTCTCCCCACATAAATCCTATTGCTCCCCACATGAATTATTCACATTGTTCCCCCCATAAATCCATAAATCCTATTGCTCCCCACAGGAGAAATAGCATAACAAATATTAGCCCCTACCGGTCAGCTGTCCTCCTCCCTGTCCCTCAGTGGCAGGGGTTGTTCATAGTGGATTACTGCGAATACTGAGCAGCGGGCGGTTGGGCAGGTGTGGATGTGGGTGGGCAAGGAAAGCTGTGGATGCAGGTGGAAATTGGAAGATGTGTATGCAGGTGGGTGGGCTGGCTGGGTGGTGAGTTGCGGCGGCCTTGACCTATGATATCACACTGCCGCGTCATCAAGGCACAGGACACAGCCGGATTATGAATGATCCTCTTAGAAGAGCCCAGGCCAACAGTTCACTCTGAAGGTGCAGGAAGCTGCTCTGGCTCCGCGGCACACCTTGCAACTGGTCGCGGCACACTAGTGTGCCACGGCACACTGGTTGAAAAAGCCTGACCTAGAGGATGCTGGGGACTCCGTAAGGACCATGGGGAGAGACTGGCTCCGCAGGAGACATGGGCACTTTAAGAAAGAATTTAGTTCCTGGTGTGCACTGGCTCCTCCCTCTCCGCCCCTCCTCTAGACCTCAGTTTGATTCTGTGCCCAGAGGAGCTGGGTGCTTTTCAGTGAGCTCTCCTGAGTTTGCTGATAGAAAGTTTTTTGTTAGGTTTTTTATTTTCAGGGAGCTCTGCTGGCAACAGACTCCCTGCATCGTGGGACTGAGGGGAGAGAAGCAGCCCTACTCTCTGAAGCTAGGTCCTGCTTCTTATGCTACTGGACACCATTAGCTCCAGAGGGATCGGTACGCAGGATCTCACCCTCGCCGTCCGTCCCAGAGCTGCGCCGTCGTCCCGTTCGCAGAGCTGGAAGACTGAAGCCGGGTGAGTATGAGAAGCAAGAAGACTTCACAGGCGGCAGAAGACTTCGTGATCTTCACTGGAGGTAACGCACAGCACTGCAGCTGTGCGCCATTGCTCCAAACACCTACACATACTCCGGTCACTGTTAGGGCGCGGGGGGGGGGCGCCCTGGGCAGCATTTGGGACCTCATTCTGGCAAATAAACACATATATACAGCTGGGCACTGTATATATGTAGGAGCCCCCGCCAAAGAAATAACATTTAAGCGGGACAGAAGCCCGCCGCCGAGGGGGCGGGGCTTCTCCCTCAGCACTCACCAGCCCCATTTTTTCTCCACAGCACGCTGAGAGGAAGTTCCCCAGGCTCTCCCCTGCTGATACACGGTAGAAGAGGGTTGAAAAGAGGGGGAGCACATAATTAGGCGCAAAAAAGTATATTAACAGCAGCTACTGGGTTAACATTAAGTTACTGTGTTATTCCTGGGTTATATAGCGCTGGGGTGTGTGCTGGCATACTCTCTCTGTCTCTCCAAAGGGCCTCGTGGGGAAACCGTCTTCAGAAAGGACATTCCCTGTGTGTGTGGTGTGTCAGTACGCTTGTGTCGACATGTCTGATGTGGAAGGCTATGTGGGAGAGGAGCGGGAGCAAATGAATGTGGTGTCTCCGCCGACGGCGCCGACACCTGATTGGATGGATATGTGGAAGGTTTTAAATGATAATGTTAATTCTTTGCATAAAAGATTAGACAAGGCTGATGCATTGGGACAGTCAGGGTCTCAACCCGTGCCTGATCCTATGTCGCAAATTGTTGACACAGATACCGACATGGATTCTGACTCCAGTGTCGCTTACGATGATGCAAAGTTACAGCCAAAGTTGGCTAAATCACTCCGATATATGATTACAGCAATTAGGGAGGTTTTGCACATCACAGAGGAAACCCCTGTCCCTGACACAAGGGTTTATATGTATAAGGGAAAGAAACCTGAGGTAACTTTTCCCCCCTCACACGAACTGAATGAGTTATGTGAAAAAGCTTGGGAATCTCCAGATAAAAAAAAATGCAGATTTCCAAACGGATTCTTATGGCGTATCCTTTCCCGCCAACGGACAGGCTGAGGTTACGATGGGAATCCTCCCCTAGGGTGGACAAAGCTTTAACTCGCTTATCCAAAAAGGTAGCCCTGCCGTCCCAGGATACGGCTACCCTCAAAGATGCTGCTGATCGCATACAGGAGGGTACCCTGAAGTCCATTTATACACATTCAGGTACCTTGCTCAGACCGGCAATCGCGTCGGCCTGGGTCTGTAGTGCAGTAGCGGCATGGACTGATACCTTATCAGAGGAGTTTGATACCCTAGATAGGGATACTGTTTTATTGACCCTGGGGCATATTAAAGACGCTGTCCTTTATATGAGAGATGCTCAAAGAGACATTAGTCTGCTGGGTTCTAGAATAAACGATCTGTCGATTTCTGCCAGAAGGGTCCTGTGGACTCGGCAATGGACAGGTGATGCCGACTCAAAACGGCATATGGAGGTTTTACCTTACAGGGGTGAGGAATTGTTCGGTGAAGGTCTATCGGACCTGGTCTCCACAGCTACGGCTGGAAAGTCAAATTTTTTGCCTTATGTTCCCTCACAGCCTAAGAGAGCACCGCATTATCAAATGCAGTGCTTTCGTTCACAAAGAAACAAGAAAGTCCGAGGTGCGTCCTTTCTTGCCAGGGGGAGGGGCAGAGGAAAAAAGCTGCACAATACAGCTAGTTCCCAGGAACAGAAGTCCTCCCCGGCCTCTGCAAAATCCACTGCATGACGCTGGGGCTCCACTGGCGGAGTCGGGGCCAGTGGGGGCGCGTCTTCGGAATTTCAGCCACATGTGGGTTCACTCCCAGGTGGATCCCTGGGCAATAGAAATTGTGTCTCAGGGTTACAAGCTAGAATTCGAAGAGGTGCCTCCTCGCCGGTTTTTCAAATTGGCCCTACCGTCTTCCCCCCTAGAGAGAGAGATCGTGTTAAATGCAATACAAAAATAAGATTTTAAACCTACCGGTAAATCTATTTCTCCTAGTTCGTAGAGGATGCTGGGGACTCCGTAAGGACCATGGGGTATAGACTGGCTCCGCAGGAGATAGGGCACCTAAAAAGAACTTTGACTATGGGTGTGCACTGGCTCCTCCCTCTATGCCCCTCCTCCAGACCTCAGATAGAGAACTGTGCCCAGAGGAGATGGACAATACAAGGCAGGATTTAGCAATCCAAGGGCAAGATTCATACCAGCCCACACCAATCATACCATGTAACCTGGAACATACATAACCAGTTAACAGTATGAACAAACTACAGTAACGGTGCAAGACCGATGTCAACTGTAACATAACCCTTATGTAAGCAACAACTATATACAAGTCTTGCAGAGTTTCCGCACTGGGACGGGCGCCCAGCATCCTCTACGGACTAGGAGAAATAGATTTACCGGCAGGTTTAAAATCTTATTTTCTCTTACGTCCTAGAGGATGCTGGGGACTCCGTAAGGACCATGGGGTTTATACCAAAGCATCCAATCGGGCGGTAGAGTGCGTATGACTCTGCAGCACCGACTGAGCAAACGCTAGGTCCTCATCAGCCAGGGTATCAAACTTGTAGAATTTAGCAAAAGTGTTTGACCCCGACCAAGTCGCCGCTCGGCAAAGTTGTAAAGCCGAGACGCCTCGGGCAGCCGCCCAAGAAGAGCCCACCTTCCTAGTGGAATGGGCCTTAACCGAATTTGGTACCGGCAATCCAGCCGTAGAGTGAGCCTGCTGAATCGTATTACAGATCCAGCGAGCAATAGTCTGCTTCGAAGCAGGAGCGCCAATCTTATTGGCCGCATCCAGGATAAACAGAGCCTCTGTTTTCCTAATTCTAGCCGTCCTGGCTACATAAATTTTTAAGGCCCTGACTACGTCCAGGGATCTGGAATCCTCCAGGTCACTTGTAGCCACAGGCACCACAATAGGTTGATTCATATGGAACGAAGAAACCACTTTAGGCAAAAATTGCGGACGTGTCCTCAATTCAGCTCGATCCACATGAAAAATCAAGTAGGGGCTCTTGTGTGACAAAGCCGCCAATTCTGACACTTGCCTTGCTGATGCTAAGGCCAACAACATGACCACCTTCCAGGTAAGGAATTTCAACTCAACCTTGTTAAGCGGTTCAAACCAGTGTGATTTTAGGAACTGCAACACCACGTTCAGGTCCCATGGTGCCACTGGAGGCACAAAAGGGGGCTGGATGTGCAGCACTCCCTTTACAAACGTCTGGACTTCTGGAAGAGAAGCCAATTCCTTCTGAAAGAAAATAGAGAGGGCCGAAATCTGTACCTTAACAGAGCCTAATTTCAGGCCCATATCCACTCCTGTCTGTAGGAAGTGGAGAAGACGACCCAAATGAAAATCTTCCGTAGGTGCATTCTTGGTCTCACACCAAGACACATACTTTCGCCAGATACGGTGATAATGTTTTATCGTCACCTCCTTCCTAGCCTTTATTAACGTAGGGATGACCTCTTCCGGAATCCCCTTTTTTGCTAGGATTCGGCGTTCAACCGCCATGCCGTCAAACGTAACCGCGGTAAGTCTTGAAATACACAGGGCCCCTGCTGCAACAGGTCTTCCCTCAGAGGAAGAGGCCAGGGATCTCCTGTGAGCATCTCTTGTAGATCCGAGTACCAGGCCCTTCGAGGCCAGTCTGGGACAACGAGTATCGTTTGTACTCTTCTTCGTCTTATGATCCTCAACACTTTTGTGATGAGAGGAAGAGGAGGAAACACGTAGACCGATTTGAACACCCACGGTGTTACCAGAGCGTCCAATGCTATTGCCTGAGGGTACCGAGACCTGGCGCAGTACCTCTGAAGTTTTTTGTTGAGGCGTGACGCCATCATGTCTATTTGTGGAGTTCCCCAAAGACGTGTTACGTCTGCAAAGACTTCTTGATGAAGTCCCCACTCTCCTGGATGGAGATCGTGTCTGCTGAGGAAGTCTGCTTCCCAGTTGTCCACTCCCGGAATGAAGACAGCTGACAGAGCGCTTACATGATTTTCCGCCCAGCGAAGGGTCCTTGTGGCTTCCGCCATCGCGACTCTGCTTTTTGTCCCGCCTTGGCGGTTCACATGAGCCACTGCTGTGACATTGTCTGATTGAATCAGAACCTGTAGGTTTCGATGAAGACTCTCCGCTTGTCGAAGGCCGTTGTAAATGGCCCTGAGTTCCAACACATTGGTCAGACCAGGAGTCCTGTCTACACATCAAAGACCCTGAAAATGTTTTCCCTGTGTGACCGCTCCCCATCCTGGGAGGCTCGCGTCCGTGGTAACCAGGATCCAATCCTGAATTCCGAACCTGCGACCCTCCAGGAGGTGAGCACTTTGCAACCACCACAGGAGGGACACTCTGGTCCCTGGGGACAGAGTTATTTTCCGATGTAAGTGCAGATGGGACCCGGACCACTTGTCCAGAAGGTCCCATTGAAAAGTCCTTGCATGGAACCTGCCGAAGGTAATGGCCTCGTAGGCCGCCACCATTTTCCCCAGAACTCAAGTGCATTGGTGAACTGACACCCTTTTCGGTTTTAGCAGGTCTCTGACCATGTTCTGTATGTCTTGGGCTTTCTCTATTGGGAGGAAGACCTTCATTTGTTCTGTATCCAGTATCATACCTAGGAACGGTAGTCGAGTTGTCGGAATCAACTGTGACTTCGGTAGATTTAGAATCCAACCGTGTTGCTGGAGCACTCTCAACGAGAGCGCCACACTGTTCAGCAATTTCTCCCTTGATCTCGCTTTTATCAGGAGATCGTCCAAGTATGGGATAATTGTGACTCCATGCTTGCGCAGGACCACCATCATTTCCGCCATTATCTTGGTGAAAATCCTCGGGGCCGTGGAGAGTCCAAACGGCAACGTCTGAAATTGGTAATGACAATCCTGTACAGCGAATCTCAGGTATTCCTGTTGAGGGGCATATACAGTATATGTGGTTTATGAATTAAATTGATTTGCACTATGAGCGCATTCTCCTTCTTTTGCTATTTCCAGATACTTTGCTCTTGAGAGTCAGAGCTATATGAGGAGAACTGCTGCGTTGTGAATATACTCCGGTGCTACAGCCCAGTGTTGTGCTTTTACCTGTGGACTGAGACTAACTAATCACCAGCGCACCTGTACACATCTCTTTTCTGTGGATATATATATATATATATATATATATATATATATATATATATATATATACATACACATATACCAGTGACGTGCGGTGGGGTGTGATGCAGAACCTTTCCTGTCATACTAACGTTTGTGCCAGAGTTTTCACTGTATAAAGTATGTGCAAAATACAAAGAATATATGTTTAAAATATCTTCTTTATATTTTCTAATAATTTTTATAGCCAAAACTCTGGAGTAAGAAGTCTATGGCAGGTGAGGCCTATCTTTTCTGCACATCTCTGATCAAAACTCACAAAATTTCCTGGAGTTTATACTACTGCACCTGTGTATAATGTCCAGATGTACCCTTTGGCTCATATATTGCATATAAATCTGGCTCTGGTGCTAGCCAGTGCCTCCTGAGCCATTTACCTCACCGCACGGCCCTGATACATACATGTAATATACAGTGAGTAGTTTCCCCAGTTTCATTGCCGCGGTGCACATTACCAAAAAATACATACATACTATCCAGTGTACGGCACTCAGTAGTGTCTTGTAATAATTCAAACAGCCGACTTCAAAGTGATGTTTTGGGTTATTCACCTTTTTTTTTGTTTTTTGTGCAGCTTGAAAAAGGGTGAATAAACCCAAAATGTCGCTGTGAAGTTGGATGTTTGAATTATTACAAGAGATCACTGAGTGCCGTACACTGGATTGTATATATTATTATCATGTTTAAGTTACAAACAGAAACGGTCTAAAAAACTTGCTCAGACATTGTATATAAATTTATATTGTCATTAACATCTATAACTGAATTCACATCTATGCACCTATAATCTGTCTTCCATGCATTTTTGGATACCTGAAAACTGGAGAAAATATGCTAAAAAAATACAGCACATCCATTTTTATGGTGTTAGTCCCAACTCGGAATTTACCATATTGGGGTAATTCAGTTAACCACAAGGTTTTGTAGTCGCCTTGACATTAATATTTCCATGTGACATGTGGGCAATTATCAGGTGATAAAATATGCTTAATTCATCAAGATAGCCCATCTTAAGGGTGATAGTAGAAATGAAAAATTTTAGTTTGCACAGAAACCTAAAGCATGAAACTGCCACATCTCACAGCTAATTGAATTGCCCTTTTAAGGGCCCTACACACTGGGCGATTTTAACGACCAACGATATTATCATTGGTCAATTTTTCACCAACGATTTTTGCATACACACTGGACGATATATATGGCCGATTTGAACTAGTCCGCCACGCATGTCAGTGCCGCCCCCCTCCGCAGAAGTGCAAAGGCATCGCACAGCGGCGATGCCTTTGCACTTCAAGAGTAGCTCCCGACCAGCACAGCTTTAGCATGCTGGCCGGGAGCTACTCGTCGCTCCCCGGCCCGCAGCGGCTGCGTGTGACATCACGCAGCCGCCGCGGACCGCCCCAATGGTCCGGCCACGCGTGCGTTGCCCGGACCGCTCCCCCTAAACGGCGGCTTGACGCCGCTGTCCAGCCCCCTCCCTCCCAGCGAACGCCTCTGTCTCAGAGGCGATCGCTAGGCAACGACAGCTGCCATGTGCCGGCGCACTGTGGCGCCGGTGCAGTTCCGACCCGACCGCTGCTCTGCGACAAACTGCAGCGAGCGATCGGGTCGGAATGACCCCCTATGCACTTATGTGCTGACATACTGACATCCTCTCTGCTGTTGTGAAAATCTTGCCAATCTAATTGTCTGCAGGTTGTACCATGCCCACCCAGTTTAAAATTGAGGGTGTGGAATTTGAAGAGCGAGAATACAAAGTGTAGTGAGTCGACACACTGAACTCCCACCTTTTTGTTGCAAAGGGGGAAGCCCAACTTGAAACATATGGCTGGAGTTGTTCTTCTCAGAACATACATTTTAGGTAACATAGGTTATATAATCGATCCATATAACTGAGGCTATTGTTATATAGATTGTGTTTAATCTGGAACACTTGCTCATATTGAGAAAACGGTTTTGTTTACACAAGTTGTTCGAGTTTCACCTCCCTTACTAAAACATCTCTTAGAAAATAATCCAATAATTCAGGTCAGTAAAACTCATTTCTGAACTGCACACTTTACAGGCCCATAATTCTCCATGTGCACAACCTTCTTGTCCAACATGCCCACTTCACGTCTTTCCAATACACCCCCGAAATGTACTCTGCAGCTACATGTGCAGGTTGGCGGATACTCCAGAAAATGTACATGGTATTAGTATAATTTATGTAGTCAGAGTCCAACCTACAACATACAAGCTGCAAGGGACAGGGGTGTCACAATGTGATCATGACATTGTAAAACAGGGCCACAGTGAAGCAATTCAGCATAAATCTCTCAGACCGCCGACTGCACTTGGAGACTTGCCTACTTTTTCGGGCATCCGGGAAATCCACCTGGGATTCAGGAGTCTTCATATTAAAGGAGAGCAGGCAAGTATGATCTTCAACCGCTTTAGGGTCGTCTTTTCAATAATTTTAACGTGTTTTCTTTTAAATAAATGATATAAGAATGCTTATAGAATAGTTTATTCTGGGTAATTGGGGACACGTTAATGTTATATCCACTGGTACAGATGCTCTACCAACATTACCCCTGTAAATGTACCATATCTAGCCTTTTTCTATGTATGTTACAGGCATAGCGAGGAACTGCCGCCCCTGGAACAGGTGCATGCTGCAGTGCCCCCCTCTCCAGTACTGAAGTGTGTCTGGGAATAAAGCATTTTTTAATTATTTTAATTTGTTAACAAAATAGGTATTGTGGTGGTACAAGTACCGCCACAATATGTGAGCAAATGTATGACCAGTGATAGGGTGGTTATTGGGCAGAAATGATTCACCTCATTGCAGTTACCTGCTGTCCTTGGGCTTGTCCATGTCATCTCTGATTGTCTGCCACCATGACTCCATCAACTTATTGCTGTTGCTGCTATTACTTCGCTGCTGTGACAGAGGTCAGGCGGAGCAACATATGGACAGGAAGAGTTGCACTCACTATTGTAGCAGAGTGGGACCAACTTTGCACAGGAGTGGGAACGCTTCAGATGGCGCTTCCCAACATTTTTTTTAAATGTATTTTCTCAGACAGGTTATTGTGATTAAAAAATAGAGCATAATCAAGAGTGCCTACAAACTAAAGAAAGAGTGAAGCCAGGAAAACAATGGGCAACATGAAAAAAAATGCAGAGGGGGTGTTTTCAGCCATGTGCTTATTGAAGGATCTTGCATAAGCCTTTCCTGTAGTTCCTCTTAGTGGAAGAGTGTGGCATTTTGTACATGTAGGTAAAATAGGACAATAATGGAGTAGGTTGGGGAAGGAGATATGTTCCCTTCACTTGCTTTTGGGACCACAAACATTGCAAAGCATAAGTTGCAGCTTACTCTGATTTGGTGTGGTTACTCAGCAAAGGAGAGGGAATATCTCATCAGGACAAGGACAGCTACACCCTGAATTCACTGCACAACCTATTCCTGTGGCTTCATGACATCTAGGTGCTCTGAGGGACTTGAAAAAGGATCCATTGGAAGAGATTCAAATGAGCACCCTGCACAACGGAAGGCTAGTCCCACCGTTTCCTGCAGTGGTGAATTTCCCTAAACACTGGCATACAGTATATTGTATGATGTACCCGACTCCAGGGCTGTTTAACAGAGGGAGCCACCTTGTGTAGTCTCAATGCAGCCCACCTCCCCCATTTCCCTCTTGATGGCACATGTCCAGAGTATTTATTTATTATTATTATTATTATACTGTATATTAGCAGTTTCTTTTATAGCGCAGCAAATTCCGTTGCGCTTTACAATTGGACACAATGATAAAACAAAACTGGGTAATAAACAAGCAGTCATAGAGGTAGGAAGGCCCTGCTCGGAAGCTTACAATCTTTAGGGAATTGGGCATTGATACACAAGGAAAGGCACTATTGAATAGTTGTCCACTGGATTGCAAAGGTTCTAGGTGGGTTGCATGATATCACATTACAGCAATGATGAACCATGGTCAGAAAGAAGGGAAAGTGAAGAAAGAGAAAATATGTGGAGGATATGTGCAGACTGTACAGTGGGGATATAATCGGATAGGAAAGCTTATGAAGGTTGAGTGAGCGGTTCTGGAATGTGATAAGCTAGCCTGAAGAGGCGAGTTTTCAATCAGAGTAGACTCTGATTAGGCTATTTTCAAATATTGACACAGATTTCCAATAAAATTGATATTAGGGCTTTGATTAGGCCATGTTATACATTCACCTTTTTGTTCTTGATCCACTAGAGCACAGGTTCTCAAACTCTATCCTCAGGACCCCACACGGTGCATGTTTTGCAGGTCTCCTCACAGAATCACAAGTGACATAATTAGCTCCACCTGTGGACCTTTTAAAATGTGTCAGTGAGTAATTAATACACCTGTGCACCTGCTGGGTTACCTGCAAAACATGCACTGTGTGGGGTCCTGAGGACCAAGTTTGAGAACCACTGCAGTAGAGTGAGTGAGCGAGTGAGTGTATGTGTGTGTGGTTTAGTAGAACAAAACATCATGTTTTGCAGTCATTCTTCCTTCTATTTAAAAGTTGCTCACTCCTTGCTGATGAAAAGAAGCCCCACATCAAAAATGCGACGGCAACCACACTTCGCTGTAGGTGAAACTGTATGTTGGCATGATTTGATAACAAAAACATTTTCCTACATAGCAAAATCCACATTGCTTGCTTTTTGGCAAACTTAGGTCTTGCTATTACACGGTTAATTTGGATAAATTGCTTCTCTTGTGTCACCCTCCCACACAGGCCAGTCTTATGCCAATCTCCTGATATGCCTGATTGGAGCACCTCTACTCCAGCCTCAGCTACTTCTGGGGAACCTCTACTCCAGCCTCAGCTACTTCTGGGGAACCTCTACTCCAGCCTCAGCTACTTCTGGGGCACTTCTACTCTGGCCTCAGCTACTTCTGGGGCGTCTCTACTCTGACCTCAGCTACTTCTGGGGCGCCTCTCCTCCGGCCTCAGCTACTTCTGGGGCGCCTTAGCTACTTCTGGGGCACCTCTCCTTTTGGCTCAGCTACTTCTGGGGCACCTCTCCTCCAGCCTCAGCTAATTCAAAGAGGTTGTTGGCCTCTCTGACTTTTCTCTCATCTGTCTCATTCTTGTATTTTGCAGAGTACTGAGGGACTTGGTAGAGCGTCCACTTCTCTTAATTGAACCAAGTGCCTACTGTAACATCCAAATACTTATTGTAGTTTACTTTTTCCCTAATCTATGAATCTTTATCACCTTAACTCTGACTTATTAGGGATGCTCTTCAGTCATCATTTTCGCAGATGTTCTTCAGACTCCCTACCTGAATAGCACTGGTAAAGGTCAATCACTGGGTAACGGTGTCTTAGCATCAGTGTAACCTTCCACAACATTATATATATATATATATATATATATATATATATATATATGTATGTTATAATAATTAGTTGCCCAAATGACATATTTTAGTTTATTTTTTACTTAAGATTTTATATGTAATATAAAACAATGTTACCTCACAAGAAATTTGATTTTCCATGCTTTGAAAAAAATATAATAGAGAGGGAAAAAAATAAAATAAGATTTTACTTACCGGTAAATCTATTTCTCGTAGTCCGTAGAGGATGCTGGGGACTCCGTAAGGACCATGGGGAGAGACGGGCTCCGCAGGAGACATGGGCACTTTAAGAAAGAATTTAGTTCCTGGTGTGCACTGGCTCCTCCCTCTCCACCCCTCCTCCAGACCTCAGTTAGAGAACTGTGCCCAGAGGAGATGGACAGTACGAGGAAAGGATTTTTGTTAATCCAAGGGCAAGATTCATACCAGCCACACCAATCACACCGTATAACTTGTGATAAAAATCCAGTAAACAGTATGACAATAACATAGCATCAGTTCACGCCCGATGCAACAATAACATAACCCTTATTGAAGCAATAACTATATACAAGTATTGCAGAAGAAGTCCGCACTTGGGACGGGCGCCCAGCATCCTCTACAGACTACGAGAAATAGATTTACCGGTAAGTAAAATCTTATTTTCTCTAACGTCCTAGAGGATGCTGGGGACTCCGTAAGGACCATGGGGATTATACCAAAGCTCCCAAACGGGCGGGAGAGTGCGGATGACTCTGCAGCACCGATTGAGCAAACATGAGGTCCTCCTCAGCCAGGGTATCAAACATATAGAATTTTGCAAAGGTGTTTGTACCCGACCAAGTAGCAGCTCGACACAGCTGTAGTGCCGAGACCCCTCGGGCAGCCACCCAAGAAGAGCCCACTTTACTAGTGGAATGGGCCTTGATCGATTTAGGTAATGGCAATCCTGCCGTAGAATGCGCCTGCTGAATCGTGTTACAGATCCAGCGAGCAAGAGTCTGCTTTGAAGCAGGGCCGCCAAGCTTGTTGGCTGCATACAGAACAAACAGTGCTTCTGTTTTTCGGACTCTAGCCGTTCTGGCTACATAAATTTCAAAGCCCTGGCCACATTAAGGGACTCGGAATCCTCTAAGTCCCGTGTAGCCACAGGCACCACAATAGGTTGGTCATATGAAAGGATGAAACCACTTTTGGCAGGAACTGAGGACGTGGCCGCAATTACGCTCTATCCATATGGAAAACCAGATAGGGGCTTTTATGTGATAAAGCCGCAAATTCCGACACTCGCCTAGCCGAAGCCAGGGCTAATAACATGACCACCTTCCAAGTGAGATATTTCAACTCCACCGTTTTCAGTGGTTCAAACCAGTGTGACTTTAGGAAGCCCAAGACCACATTAAGGTCCCAAGGCGCCACCGGAGGCACAAACGGAGGCTGAATATGCAGTACTCCCTTAACAAAAGTCTGAACTTCTGGGAGAGAAGCCAATTCTTTTTGAAAGAAAATGGATAGGGCCGAAATCTGGACCTTAATGGAGCCTAATTTAAGGCCCAAATCCACTCCAGTTTGTAGGAAGTGAAGGAAACGGCCCAGATGGAATTCTTCCATAGGAGCATTCCTGGCCTCACACCAAGAAACATATCTTCGCCATATACGGTGATAATGTTTTGCTGTTACTTCCTTCCTAGCCTTTATCAGCGTAGGGATAACCTCCACCGGAATACCTTTTTCTGCTAGGATCCAGCGTTCAACCGCCATGCCGTCAAACGCAGCAGCGGTAAGTCTTGGAACAGACAGGGACCCTGTTGCAACAGGTCCTGCCTTAGAGGAAGAGGCCACGGATCTTCCGTGAGCATTTCCTGTAGATCTGGATACCAGGTCCGTCATGGCCAATCTGGAACAACGAGGATTGTTATCACTCCTTTTCTTCTTACTATTCTCAACACCTTTGGTATGAGAGGAAGAGGAGGAAATACATAGACGGACCGGAACACCCACTGTGTCACGAGGGCGTCTATCGCTACTGCCTGAGGGTCTCTTGACCTGGCGCAATACCTCTGCAGCTTTTTGTTGAGGCGGGACGCCATCATGTCTATCTGTGGCAGTTCCCACCGACTCACAATCTGTGCGAAGACTTCTGGATGAAGTCTCCACTCTCCCGGGTGTAGGTCGCGTCTGCTGAGGAAGTCTGCTTCCCAGTTGTCCACTCCCGAAATGAGCACTGCCGACAGTGCACTTACATGATTCTCCGCCCAGCGAAGAATCCTGGTGGCTTCCGCCATTGCCGCTCTGCTCCTTGTGCCGCCTTGGCGGTTTACATGAGCCACTGCGGTGATGTTGTCTGACTGGATCAGAACTGGTTGGTCGCGAAGTAAGGCCTCCGCTTGACGTAGGGCGTTGTATATGGCCCTTAGTTCCAGGATTTTGATGTGCAGACAAGTCTCTTGACTTGACCAAAGACCCTGGAAATTTCTTCCCTGTGTGACTGCTCCCCAACCGCGGAGGCTTGCGTCCGTGGTCACCAGGATCCAATCCTGAATGCCGAATCTGCGGCCCTTGAGAAGGTGAGCACTCTGCAGCCACCACAGGAGTGACACCCTGGCCCTGGGGGACAGGGTGATCAACCGATGCATCTGTAGATGTGATCCAGACCACTTGTCCAACAGATCCCATTGGAAAGTCCTCGCATGGAACCTGCCAAAGGGAATGGCCTCGTATGAGTTCACCATCTTTCCCAGGACTCGAGTGCAATGATGCACTGACACCTGTCTTGTTTTCAAAAGGTTCCTGACCAGAGTCATAAGTTCCTGGGCTTTTTCTATCGGAAGATAAACCCTTTTCTGGGTCGTGTCCAGAATCATGCCCAAGAAGGGAAGACTATTCCTAGGAACCAACTACGACTTTGGGATATTGAGAATCCAGCAGTGTTGTTGTAACACTTTCAGTGAAAGAGATACGCTGTTAAGCAACTGCTCTCTTGATCTCGTTTTTATGAGGAGATCGTCCAAGTACGGGATAATTGTGACACCCTGCTTGCGCAGGAGCACCATCATTACCGCCATTACCTTGGTGAAAATCCTCGGAGCCGTTGAGAGACCAAACGGCAACGTCTGAAATTGGTAATGACAGTCCTGTACCTCAAATCTTAGGTACGCCTGATGAGGTGGATAAATGGGGACATGAAGGTACGCATCCTTTATGTCCAGTGACACCATAAAATCCCCCCCTTCCAGGCTGGCGATGACCGCTCTTAGCGATTCCATCTTGAACCTCTTCAAGTATAGGTTCAGAGATTTTAAATTCAATATGGGTCTTACCAAACCGTCCGGTTTCGGAACCACAAACATGGTCGAATAATACCCCCTTCCCTGTTGAAGGAGGGGAACCTCGACCACCACCTGCTGAAGATACAATTTTCTCTTACGTCCTAGAGGATGCTGGGGACTCCGTAAGGACCATGGGGTATAGACGGGCTCCGCAGGAGATAGGGCACCTAAAAAGAACTTTGACTATGGGTGTGCACTGGCTCCTCCCTCTATGCCCCTCCTCCAGACCACAGTTAGATCTTGTGCCCAGAGGAGAATGGGTGCACTGCAGAGAGCTCTCCAGAGTTTTCTGTGGAAAGAGAATTTTGTTAGGTTTTTTATTTTCAGGGAGTCCTGTTGGCAACAGGCTCCCTGCATCGTGGGACCGAGGAGAGAGAAGCAGATCTGGCTTGTCAAGTTGGGCTCTGTTTCTAAGGCTACTGGACACCACTAGCTCCAGAGGGAGTCGGAACACAGGTCTCACCTGGGGTTCGTCCCGGAGCCGCGCCGCCGTCCTCCTCACAGATGCTGAAGATAGAAGCTGGGTGAGTATGAGAAGGCAGAAGACATCATAGGCGGCAGAAGACATCAGATCTTCATGAGGTAAGACCATTGCTCCCATTCACACACACGGAGCAGCACTGAAGGGCGCAGGGGGGGGGGGGGGGGGAGACGCCCTGGGCAGCAATAAACCTCACATTTGGGCACTGACAAGGTAGATTAGGCTGCTGGGCAGTAATTCTACGATCCCCTGCCATTTTCTATAAAAAAAAAATCACCGGGACCGTAGCACGCAGTCGGGTGGGCGGAGCTTGATCCCCAGCACTAACCAGCGCCATGTTCTCCACAGAAGCTGCATGAGGAAAACGCTGGCTCCCTGGTCTCTCCCCTGCTGAACATTCAGGCTGGAAAAAAGAGGAGGGGTGCATTTTGAGAGCAGTGAGTGGGAATCTGGTCATTATAAGCGCTATCTGGTCATATTTTTCCAGTGTTATTAAGCGCTGGGTGTGTGCTGGCATACTCTCTCTCTGTCTCTCCTAAGGGCCTGGTTGGGGTTTTGTCCCCTTATAGGTTAATCCCTGTGTGTGTGGGGTGTCGGTACGTGGTGTCGACATGTCTGAAGCGGAAGGCTTTTCCAAGGAGGAGGTGGAGCAAATGAGTGGTGTGTCCCCGTCGGTTGTGCCGACTCCAGATTGGATGGACATGTGGCATATGTTGATAAGGCTGATTTAGGGGGGACATCAGGGGGTCAATCCTCAGATTGGACCGACTCACAGGGCCCGTCGGGGTCTCAAAAGCGTCCCTTAACACAAGACACTACTACCGACACAGATTCTGATTCCAGTGTCGACTATGACGAAATAAAATTGCACCCTAGGGTGACTAAAACCATTCAGTGTATGATTGTGGCAATAAGGGATGTGTTGCATATTGTGGATGAACCCTCTGTTCCCGACACAAGGGTACACATGTTTAAAGGAAAAGAAACAGATTATTAACTTTCCCACATCTCATGAATTAAATGAATTCTTTGGAAAAGCTTGGGAGACTCCGGATAAGAGACCGCAGATCCCCAAAAGAATTTATATGGCATACCCTTTCCCTAAGCAGGACAGGGAGATTTGGGAATCACCCCCCACTGTGGACAAAGCCCTGACGCGCTTGTCCAAGAAGGTGGCGCTACCGTCTCCTAACACAGCAGCCCTTAAGGACCCTGCAGATCGCAGGCAAGAAACTACCTTAAAGTGTATTTATTCTCATACGGGTGCTGTGCTAAGACCGACAATTGCGTCGGCATGGGTGTGTAGCGCAATTGCAGCTTGGACAGATGAGCTGACAGATCAATTTGATAATATGGATAAGGATACTATATTCCTAACTCTAGCCCATATTAAAGACTCAGTCTTATTTATGAGGGATGCTCAAAGGGACATTGGATTGCTAGCTTCTAGGGCCAATGCCATGTCTGTCTCAGCGAGAAGATCCTTATGGACTCGCCAATGGACGGGTGATGCGGATTCCAAGAAACATATGGAAGTACTTCCCTACAAGGGTGATGTATTATTTGGGGATGGGCTGACGGACCTGGTTTCCACAGCAGGTAAATCAAATTTTTTACCATATATTCCCCAACAGCAAAAGAAAGTAACACCCTATCAGATGCAGTCCTTTCGGTCGCACAAGTCCAAAAGAGGTCGGGGATCCTCTTTCCTCGCCAGAGGTAAGGGCAGAGGCAAGAGAGCACCTGCTTCGGCAGGTGCCCAGGAACCAAAGTCCTCCCCGGCTGCTCCAAAACCCACAGCATGACGCTGGGGCTCCCCTGAGGGAGTCCGCACCGGTGGGGGCACGTCTTTGACTTTTCAGTCAGGCCTGGGTCAGTTCGGACCTGAATCCCTGGGTGTTGGAAATAGTTTCCCAGGGTTACAAATTGGAATTCGAGGAGGTGCCCCCGCGCCGATTTTTCAAATCGGCCCTACCAGCTTCCACATCGGAAAGGGATGTAGTGTTAGCTGCAATTCAAACGCTGTGTATACAGCAAGTGATAATCAAGGTTCCCCTGC
Organism: Pseudophryne corroboree; assembly: GCF_028390025.1. NCBI lineage: Eukaryota > Metazoa > Chordata > Amphibia > Anura > Myobatrachidae > Pseudophryne > Pseudophryne corroboree. Next base: position 340,893,493 of record NC_086446.1, read on the forward strand.
ACCAGCAGGGAAGAGGTTACTATTCAACCCTATTTGTGGTCCCGAAACCGGACGGTTCGGTCAGACCTATTTTGAATCTGAAATCCCTAAACCTGTACATAAGAAGTTTCAAATTCAAAATGGAATCTCTCAGAGCGATAATAGCCAACATGGAGGAAGGGGAGTTTATGGTGTCTCTGGACATAAAGGATGCGTACCTTCATGTCCCCATACTGTATACACAGGATAGGTCAAATGAATAGCAGTGGACTCATACCCTGATAGCCCACTCTGTGGGCTGTGTATCACATGAAAAGTAAAACCACAAGGCAAAAGCTGCAGCCCGCTGCACCTGGATCTGGGACCACGCACCGCACCAGCTTCAGCGACCGATCCGTCAGGACACCTGTACCGGGTGAAGTCGGGGATGACAGCTCATGTGGAACAGGAATCGCATGGTAAGCCCCACCTCAATGCATTTCGTAATCACTTCACTTCCTGACGAAGTGATTACGAAATGCATTGAGGTGGGGCTTACCAGGCGATTCCTGTTCCACATGAGCTGTCATCCCCGACTTCACCCGGTACAGGTGTCCTGACGGATCGGTCGCTGAAGCTGGTGCGGTGCGTGGTCCCAGATCCAGGTGCAGCGGGCTGCAGCTTTTGCCTTGTAGTTTTACTTTTCATGTGATACACAGCCCACAGAGTGGGCTATCAGGGTATGAGTCCACTGCTATTCGTTTGACCTATCCTGTGTATATATGTGGTTTATGAATTAAATTGATTTGCACTATGAGCGCATTCTCCTTCTTTTGCTATTTTTATATATATATATATATATATATATATATATATATATATATATATATATATATATATATATATATAAGCTAAGTACCTCAGGTGTGCTAATGTATGTAATAGAGGAATAGTACTACAATGAAATACCCTTATATCAAATAGTCACTCTAATCTTTAAAATATGATAATGACATTTAGTCCATTATATAGAAGGTTTATTCTTGTTCAATAAACAGAGGTATATATCAACTGCACATGAAGCTCAATACAATAAATTTACATACGCAATTATAACATATAAACCTGCTCAATTGTGATGCTGATTGTCACCTTTACCCTTACAAGTGTGAATTCGTAGGGGAGTATCCCCACATATATTGCAGGCGGTTATGCAGATAACCTAATGCGTTTCGTCCACTTATGGAACTTCTTCAGGGGTACAAATCAATGGATACAATTCAGATAGTGTATAGAATCAACACTTATGGATTGTTATTCTTCAAAAGAGCACAAGGATTCCCCAAAATTGGCTTTGTAGTACTGAAAGGATCCTATTAATAGTATACTTTTAAGTGAATATCATGTGTTTTCAATGGATAAACACCAACAGCATAGGACCTAGTATTAGTGATGTATGTCTTTCCCTCTGTTTGTCAGCAATTATTGCAAGACACTACTGAGTGCCGTACACTGGATAGTATGTATGGATTTTTTTGGTAATGTGCACCACGGTAATAAAATTGGGGAAGCTACTCGCTATATTATACATAAAAAGATCTATTATCTATTTAATATGACCTCTAATACACTTCTATACTGTTATCCAATGTTGGTTTTGCATTTTTGGGGGTACAGGCTGATTTCCCCATTTTCACCTACACTTTTAACTGCATGGATTTTCAAGCAAATCCTGTTTTCATGATTTTTGATTTCGCACCTATTCAATTCCAAAATTGTGAAAACAGGATTTGTGCAAAAAATGTTACAGTGAAAATGGGGAAATCAGCCTCTAGCCCAAAAAATGGCAAACATAGGATAACAGTAAATAAGTATATTAGAGGTCATATTAAAATAGATTTGGGGTACTTAAATTGAGTCAAATTGCTTTTATATGCATTTTTTTTTTAAATGGAAAAAAAATTCTAAAAGCTATTTTCTATTCTAGCAAAATAAGTGCTCTCATTAAATTTTGTGTATATAAAAATGGGTATAAGTTTATATTTGGGTCATTTAAGGAGATGTTAAAAAAAAAAAAAGTGGAAAAAGACTGACTACTCACACCTTCAAGCTTAAAAACATTTGACCCACTCAAAGCACCCCAATCTACCTGTCCCATACACTGAACCCTTAATTCATTCACTTTGCACTTTTTCACCCAAAAAATTACATGTCATTATTGGCAGCTACAAATTAAAACCGTCAAAGCGCCTACTTGGTCACTGCGGGGGCGGGAGGAGGGGGGGGGGGCGAATTGGTTCCCAGTGGGTTCTGAATCAAATCCTGACATTTTTACCTTTTAAAATAGAGATTTTCCACAACTTTGCACCTGTTCAGAGTAGGTGAAGTGAACTTCACAGTAAAATTTTCCACAATAAATTATTGCAGCTAATTGAATAGGGGTCTTGCATGATTTGCAGTAAAATCGCTTTTTTTCACGCAATAATTAATACCTACCGGTAAATCCTTTTCTCCTAGTCCATAGAGGATGCTGGGGTCCACTTCATGACCATGGGGTATAGACGGTTCCGCAGGAGCCATGGGCACTCTTAAGACTTTTCAATGGGTGTGAACTGGCTCCTCCCTCTATGCCCCTCCTCCAGACCTCAGTTATAGGAACTGTGCCCAGGGAGACGGACATTTCGAGGATAGGATTTACTTTAAAACTAATGATGAGATACATACCAGCTCACACCGCAACCGTGCCGCACACATGGCCTTCAACACAAGACGGGTGCCCAGCATCCTATTAAGAAAAGGATTTACCGGTAGGTATTAAAATCCTGGTTTCTCATACGTCCTAGAGGATGCTGGGGTACACTTCATGACCATGGGGTTTATACCAAAGCTCCAGTACGGGCGGGAGAGTGCGGATGACCCTGCAGCACCGATTGACCGAACTTGAGGTCCTCATCGGCCAAGGTGTCAAACTTGTAGAACTTTTGCAAATGTGTTTGACCCTGACCAAGTAGCTGCTCGGCAGAGTTGTAATGCCGAGACCCCCTGGGCAGCCGACCAGGATGAGCCCACCTTCCTAGTAGAATGGGCCTTCACCGACTTAGGTAACGGCAAACCAGCCGTAGAATGAGCATGCTGAATCGTTCCTCTGATCCAGCGTGCAATAGTCTGCTTGGAAGCAGGACACCCAATTTTGTTGGGAGCATACAGGACAAACAGAGCCTCTGTTTTCCATATCCTAGCTGTTCTAGCAACATAAATCTTCAAAGCCCTCACCACATCAAGAGACTTTGACTCAGTGAAGGTGTCAGTAGCCACTGGCACCACAATAGGTTGGTTTATGTGGAAAGATGAAACCACCTTTGGAAGAAAATGTTGGCGAGTTCTCAACTCTGCTCTATCTTCATGGAAGATCAGATAAGGGCTCTTGTGAGACAAGGCCCCCAATTCAGACACCCGCCTTGCGGATGCCAAAGCCAAAAGCATCACCCCTTTCCAAGTGAGAAACTTTAACTCTATCTCTCTTGTAGAGGTTCAAACCAATCCGATTTAAGGAACTGCAACACCACGTTAAGGTCCCATGGTGCCACTGGAGGCACAAATGGAGGCTGGATGTTGAGCGCCGGGCTAGGATCCTGCGCTCAACAGCCATGCCGTCAAACGTAGCCGCGGTAAGTCTTGATACACGCACGGCCCCTACTGTAGCAGGTCCTCGCGAAGAGGAAGAGGCCGAGGCTCTTCTATGAGCAACTCCTGAAGATCTGTGTATCAAGCCTTCCTTGGCCAGTCTGGGGCAATGAAGATTGCACGAACTCTTGTCCTTCTTATTATCTTGAGAGCTTTTAGGATCAGCGGAAGTGGAGGGAAGACATACACCGACCTGAATACCCACTGGGCCACCAGCGCATCCACTGCTATTGCTTGAGGGTCTCTCGACCTGGAACAATATCTCTGAAGCTTCCTGTTGAGACGAGACGCCATCATGTCTATTTGAGGAATTCCCCAAAGACTTGTCACCTCTGCGAAGACTTCTTGGTGGAGGCCCCACTCTCCTGCATGGAGATCGTGTCTGCTGAGGAAGTCTGCTTCCCAGTTGTCTACTCCCGGAATGAAAATTGCCGACAGAGCCTGTACATGTCTTTCTGCCCAGAGGAGGATCTGTCACCTCTACCATTGCCGCTCTGCTTTTCGTTCTACCCTGCCTGTTTATGTACGCGACTGCTGTTATATTGTCCGACTGGATCTGGACGGGATGATCTTGAAAAAGATGTACCGCCTAATGAAGGCTGTTGTAAATGGCTCTCAATTTCAGCATGTTTATGTGAAGGCAGGCTTCCTGACATGACCATTTTCCTTGGAAGCTTTCCCCCTGAGTGACAGCTCCCCAGCCTCGGAGACTTGCATCCGTGGTTACCAGGAGCCAGTCCTGAATCCCGAACCTGCGTCCCTCTAGTAGGTGGGAACTGTGTAGCCACCACAGGAGCGAAATCCTGGCTTTCGACGACAGGATTATCTTCCAGTGCATGTGTAAGTGGGAACCCGACCACTTGTCCAACAGGTCCCACTGGAATGCTCTGGCATGGAACCTGCCAAACTGTATGGCCTCGTAAGCCTCCACCATCTTCCCCAACAACCGAATGCACTGATGGGTCGACACACTTGTTGGCTTTAATTTCTGTTTCACCAGGTTCTGGATTTCCAGAGCCTTTTCCACCGGAAGAAATACTCTCTGAACCTCTGTGTCCAGAATCATTCTGAGAAAAGCCAATCTTGTCGTCGGATTCAACTGTGACTTTGGGAAATGTATGATCCAACCGTGTTGTTGGAGTATGACCAGGGAGAGTGTGATGTTTTGTAGCAACTGCTCCCTGGATCTCACCTTTATCAGGAGACCGTCCAGATAAGGGATTATACTGACTCCTTTTTGACGAAGGAGGACCATCATTTCCGCCATCACCTTGGTGAATACCCTCGGCGCCGTGGAGAGACCGAAAGGCAACGTCTGGAATTGGTAATGGCAATCCTGAACCGCGAATCTCAGATAAGCCTGGTGAGGAGCATAAATGGGAACATGCAGGTAAGCATCTTTTATGTCTACTGACACCATGTAGTCCCCCTCTTCCAGACTGGAAATCACTGCCCTCAGTGATTTCATTTTGAACTTGAACCTTTTCAAGTAGAGATTCAGATTTTTTAGGTTCAAAATTGGTCTGACCGCGCCGTCCGGCTTCGGAACTACTAAGAGGCTTGAATAAAACCCCTCCCCTTGCTGTGACACAGGTACCAGGACGATGACCTGATCCTGACAATTTTTGAATCGCCGTCGTTACTGCCTCTCTTTCTGGAAGAGAAGCTGGCAAGGTCAATTTGAAAAATCGGCATGGGGGAACGTCTTGAAACTCCAGCTTGTACCCCTGGGACACTATTTGTAAAACCCAGGGATCCAGGCCAGATTGAATCCAACCTTGACTGAACAGTTTGAGAGGTGCCCCCACCCGAGCGGCCTCCCGCAAGGGAGCCCCAGTGTCATGCTGTAGATTTGGCAATAGTAGGGGTTGACTTCTGCTCCTGGGATCCTGAAGTCATGGAGGACTTCTTTCCCTTTCCCCTTCCCCTACCTGCAAAGAAGGGAGAACCTTTGGCCTTTTTGTATTTATTGGGCCGAAAGGACTGCATGTGAGAGTGATATGTCTTTTTTGCTGGTGCAGGAGCAGAAGGCAAAAAAGTCGACTTACCTGCGGTAGCCGTTGAGACTAACGCATCCAGTCCATCACCAAATAAGGCCTCACCTTTATACAGGAGAGCCTCCATATTCTTTTTGGAATCTGCATCCGCGTTCCACTGGCGAATCCACAACGCCCGCCTAGCCGATACTGCCATGGTAGCGGCTGTTGAACCCAAGAGTCCAATATCTTTCATCGCCTCTAGCATGTATGCGGCAGCATCTTTGATATTCCCTAACTTAAGGAGTATCTCATCTTTATCAATCGTGTTAATTTCTGATGACAAGCTTTCTGACCATTTTTCAATAGCGCGACTCATCTACGCGCAAGCAATTGTGGACCTGAGCAGCGTACCATTGGCAACATAAATGGATTTTAATGTAGTCTCCGTTTTGCGGTCTACCGGGTCCTTTAGTGAAGCCGTCCCAGGTGCAGGGAGAATTACTTTCTTTGTCAACCTGGACAGTGCACTGTCTAACACCGGGGGTGACCCACTTTTTCCTGTCCTCTGCAGGGAAAGGATAAGCCATCTGAATCCTCTTGGGAATACGAAATTTCTTTCAGGATTCACCCACACCCCTTCAAAGAGAGTATTTAGCTCGTGGGAAGGAGGGAAAGTGACCTTAGATTTCTTCTCTTTATAGAAATAGGCCTTTTCCTGAGGTACAGGAGTGGATTCGGTAACCTCCAGAACTTCTCTTATAGCCACAATCATATATTGTATATTTTTCGCCAATTTATGATCTATTTCCCTGGAGTCACTATCGTCGACACAGGAATCAGTGTCTGTGTCGGTATTTACAATATTTGCAAACGGTCTCTTATGTGACCCAGAGGAGTCGCCTGTGGGTGGAAGAACAGAACCCTGAAAAATCACATCTTCCACAGACTTTCTCCACCATTCTGCATGAGATTCAGACTTAACTAACCTCCTATTGATATGATGCATACTATCACGTATTTCTTTCACCCATGCAGGCTCTTGGTGTGTCGGTAGCGCCACCACATTGTCTGTGTCCCTAAAATGGCTTCCTCCGGTGAAGAGCTCCCTGCCTCTGACATGTCTTACACATGTGCACAACACACACAGACACAGACACACTGGGACTTATAGGGGACAGACCCACAGTAAAATCTGTCAGATGGACACCGTTTAGGAGCAGCCAGTTCACAACCCCAGCACCAGTATATAATGCCTGTGAACACAAAATGTCCACTGACATGCAGCACTGTTTTACACAGTAAACACACTTGTAAAGCACCAAATTCGCTTGTGCCCCCCCCCCCCTGTTTTGCACCCTGATACTTGTAGTCAGAAGTGGAGGAGGACCAGCGATGTCTCTGCAGCCCGAGGAGAGAGAGAAAATGGAGCTGAGCAGTGTGCTGGCTGCCTGAGGAAGAAGCTCCGCCCCCGCAATGGCGCGTTTTTACCTCAGAGTTTTTATAATATTTATACTGGCGGGGGTAGGGCTGTGCCTGGGCATCTTATGCCCCCTTTTAGCCATTTTTTATGGGTATTTTGCTGCCCAGGGCGCCCCCCGCCGCGCCCTGCACCCTGCGGTGCCTGTGTGTGTGGGCAGCAATGGCGCGCTGCGCTCCCGCCAACCTCGCCGTACCTCAGCCGTCACTTTACTTGATTGAAGATCTATCTTCTTACACTCACCTGTCTTCTGACTTCTGGCTCTGTGAGGGGGGTGACGGCGTGCTGTGGGAGTGAGCATCTAGACACGGCTAGCGTTCAGTACCCTTCAGGAGCTAATGGTGCCCTGTCAGCCAGAAGCAGAGCCATGAAACTCTTCAGGAAGTTGGTTCCTACTTCTGCCCCCTCAGTCCCACGAAGCAGGGAGACTGTTGCCAGCAGTTCTCCCTGAAAATAAAAAACCTAACATAAGTCTTTTCAGAGTAGCTCAGTAGAGCTCCTCTGGAGTGCATCCAGTCTGCCTGGGTACATTTCTAAAATTGAGGTCTGGAGGAGGGGCATAGAGGGAGGAGCCAGTTCACACCCATTGAAAAGTCTTAAGAGTGCCCATGGCTCCTGCGGAACAGTCTATACCCCATGGTCACGAAGTGGACCCCAGCATCCTCTAGGACGTATGAGAAAAACGGGTTATTGCAGCTAACTGTATTAGTAGAGATGAGCGGGTTTGGATCTTTGAGATCCGAACTTCATGTTCGAAGCCGGGAACTGAGTCAGGCTCGGGACTTCCCGCCAGACTCTGATCCCAGAACGAGGCAAAATGTCATCATCCTGCTGTCGGATTCTCATGGGTTTTGTATTCTATATATAAGTGTTGCTGCTGTTTTCACTCTGGAGTTGTAGAGTGAGGGAGACAGACCTCTGTCTGTGGGTGGTGGCGTACAGAGGTGCTGCTGTCCTGTTCTGGGGTGGTGTACTGTGCTGTTAGGGGTGCTGCTGATCTGTGCTGTTCTGGGGTGGTGCACTGTACTGTTAGGGGTGCTGCTGTCCTGTGCTGTTCTAGGGTAGTGTCCTGTGCTGTTAGGGGTGCTGCTGTCCTGTACAGGGTTGCTGTTCTGGGATGTCCTGTGCTGTTTGGGGTGCTGCAGTCCTGTGCTGTACAGGGGCACTGTTCTGTGTGCAGTAAATACCCCTGTAGTAAAAATAAAGGAACACTGGCCCTGTCCTGCATGCTGTACAGAAGTGTTGTAAAAATACAGGGGTGCTGTGTCCCTGTCCTGTAAAAATACAGGGGTGTTGTAAAATAAAGCAACACTGGCACTGTCCTGTATGCTGTAAAAATACAGGGGTGTTGTAAAAATACAAGGGGTGCTGTGTCCCTGTCCTGTATGCTGTAAAAATACAGGGGTGTTGTAAAATAAAGGAACACTGGCACTGTCCTGTATGCTGTAAAAATACAGGGGTGTTGTAAAAATACAAGGGGTGCTGTGTCCCTGTCCTGTATGCTGTAAAAATACAGGGGTGTTGTAAAATAAAGGAACACTGGCACTGTCCTGTATGCTGTAAAAATACAGGGGTGTTGTAAAAATACACGGGGTGCTGTGTCCCTGTCCTGTATGCTGTAAAAATACAGGGGTGTTGTAAAAATACAAGGGGTGCTGTGTCCCTGTCCTGTAAAAATACCGGGGTGTTGTAAAATAAAGGAACACTGGCACTGTCCTGTATGCTGTAAAAATACAGGGGTTGTTAAAATACAGGGGTGCTGTAGCCCTGTATGTTGTAAAAATACAGAGGGGAGGTTTAAAAATAAAGGAACACTGTTCCTGTGCGCTGTAAAAATACAGGGGTGTTGTGAAAATACAGGGGTGCTGTGTCCCTGTCCTGTATGCTGTAAAAATACAGGGGTGTTGTAAAAATTATACCCCTTTCACACTGCAAATATATCCCGGGATATTGCCAGGTTGAGCCAGCTCGACCCGGGTCAAGGTGGTCTAAAAGCACCACTTTTGAATATCCCCGGTCGAGTAACCCTGCATTTCAACCCGGTATAAAAGCAGTGTTATACAATGGTTGGACCCGGGTCAATGTGCACTCTAAAGTGTCCAACCCAGGTTATTCAACCCTGCGTTCATGTAAAAGTGCTGATTGGCTGTTCTTTGTGTGCCTTGATGATGTCAGCAGCCTGACCCCTGCTACACAGGAGAGAACAGAGGGCATTAAGAATTAGAGCTGTTAAGAATTAGGGGTGAGGCGGAGATTGCTAGGCAGCTTACTGCATACCTCCCTACTTATTAAAAGTACAAAGAGGGACCTTGGGGCGCGTCACACGCATGCGCGCCCAAAAAGGGGACGTGACCTATATGAAAAGGGCATGGTCTAGTGGTAGAGCTGCAGTCACGAGTCACGCTCCCTTGTACCGTCACTGAGGGGGCATGCCCAGCGCTATGAGCTGCTGGAATGCCCCCTCTGTCACCTGTGAATAGACGCTGTGCGCGTGCGCACAGTGTCTATTCACCGCTGCTCTGCTAAGCAGAACAGAAGTGACAGGAGCCTCCGAACTGGGCCCCCTACCCCCCCCCCCCACCGTGGGACACTGCGGCCCGTGGGTGGGACAGTCCCAAAAAAAGGGACTGTCCCGTGAAAAATGGGACAGTTGGGAGGTATGTTACTGGAACAGTTAAAGATGCAATTGTGTATAAAAACATAGCTGTTAGCCATGATTCCTACAATGCTGTGAGCTGTACCCACCCTCTCCTTTTGTCCCCTTCCGACACCTCATCTTTCTGAGCCAAAAAAAGTCAATTTAAAATGACATTCATGGTGTTTTAATTGGTTACCCGGGTTCAGTTAAACCTTGCAATAACCGGGTTGAAAGTGTAGTGTGAAAGGGTCGGACACGGATTCAAAATACCAGGTCGAACCCGGGTTTGTGGTGTGAAAGGGGTATAAAGTAACACTGGCCCTGTCCTGTATACTGTAAAAATACAGGGGTGCTTTGGCCTTGTCCTGAATGCTGTGAAAATACAGGGGTGTTGTAAATATAAAGGGGCACTGTTCTGTTTGCTGCAAAAATAAAGGGGCACCGTTCTGTGTGCTGTAATAATAAAGGGGCGCTGTCCTGTGAAATAGAGAACAAACATTTGGAGGAAAAAATAGTGAAAGATCAGGAACCACTTTCACTTCCTAGTACTAGTACTGAAGCTGCTACTGCCACCAGTCATGACATCGACAATGCAATTCCATCAACGTCGTCTGCTAAGGCCAATGCCCAATGTCATACTGAGCATGTAAAATTCTAGAAGCAAGAATTAAGAACCAAAAAAAAGAAATTATCTGATGAGAAACGTAAAATTGGCAATATGCCATTCACGACACAAAGTGGCAAGGAGAGGCTAATGCCTTGGCCTATGTTCATGACTGGTGGTCCAGCTTCTCATGAAGATGGAAGCCCTCCTCCCTCTCAAAATATTAAAAAATAAAGCTTGTTAAAGCATAAGAAACAACTGCGTTCAGAAACATCATAAATCCCCAAGGAGAGTCCAAGTGTGTCCATGGTTGCAATTTCTAGGACTGACCTTCCCAAGACTGTATGGGAAGAGGAGGCTCCTACCACCATTTGCGCTCCCACTGCAAGTGCTGGGAGGAGCACCACCAGTCCAGTTGCTGATATCGAGATTGAGGATGTCACTGTAGAAGTACACCAGGATGAGGAGGATATTGGTATAGCTGGCGCTGAGGAGGAAGTTGACGATGAGGATTCTGACGGTGATGTGGTTTGTTTGAATAAGGCACAAGTGGAGACAGTTGTTGGCCATGGGATGAAAAAGCCCATTGTCATGCCTGGGCAAATTACCAAAAAAGAAATCCACCTCTTCAGTGTGGAATTAGTTCTCTGTGAGGATGTATACACTGAAGGGGGTGAGGAATCGGAGGATGAGGACGACAGCTTGCCTCTGTAGAGCCAGTTTGTGCAAGGAGAGATTAATTGCTTTTCTTTTTTGTGGGGGCCCAAACAAACCAATCATTTCAGCCAGTCATGAGGCAGACCCTGTCTCTGAAATGATTGGTTTGTTAAAGTGTGCATGTCCTGTTTATACAATATAAGGATGGGTGGGAGGGCCCAAGGACAATTCCATCTTGCAGATCTTTTCTTTGTCTGCCACATAATTCCAGGGCTGCTGCCCTATATGGGGTGCTTCCCCTCTGCCCTATCAGTCCAGGGGTGCTGCCCCACTGCCGTTTAAGTCCAGGGGTGCTGCTGCCTGTCTGCAGTGCTATTCTCCAGGGGTGCTGCCTATGCTGTATAAGTCCAGGGGTGCTGCCTATCTGCTGTATAAGTCCAGAGGCGCTGCCGTATAATTCCAGGGGTACCCTGTCTGAACCCGCTCACTTCTAGTAGATATATCTTCTAGTAAGCACTGTGTACCCAGCATCAGAGAGAGGTTCTTCTCAATTATTTCATGTTAGGGACTCAAATGAATGGCTGCAGTTACTCAACCTTAATTTTGATTTATTAATGTTCCACATTTTGGGATTATTCACAAGATGTGCACTTGTTGTACAGGGTTCTTTTCCTTTATTTTGTAAACGTTTTCTCCTTAATAATTGTACAATATAAGGGCTGCGTAGGGTTATCGCAAGACCTTGCGGTGTTAGAAGAACAGAGTTTCAGTGATCTTGCATTGCATCAGCTTTCCATTGCACTGCAGCACTAGATGGGACAGGAGCTCCTGTGAGGCACAAACAGTTACTGAATAAGGGCCCAGTATGGAGTCTCATGGTGACTTCTAGCCAGTAAGATGTCTTGCTTGCCAGGCTGAGGCATGCTGGTGGCACAAAGGTTAGCACTGCTTCCTCCCACAGTCCTACTTGTAATATGAAATGACTTTGGACTCGAGTGGTAAGCTCCACTAGGGCGGGGGCTCAATAACAGAAAAAAAAAAATCACTGCAAAGTTCTGCTTAGTACTGTACTGAACCCACCTGAACTCAACTTGTCCAATCCGGTGATGCTGTGGGGGCTCACGAGGGGCTACTAAAATATCTAAGGGGCTGCTTTATTTGAATAAAATAAGACACACCGCTATCACTGGCGTGCGCAGCACATTTGATTAGGGGGTGCACCGTCGGAGGAGTGTGTCTAGCACCGCCTTTTGGGCGTGTCTAGCACCATCTATTGATGGTCAACGCATATAAAATATCCACCCTTGTACCAATCCTAATAAAGCAGATACATTGTCATATGTTGTGGTGTGCACGAAACAAACACCCCTGATGGCACTCACTGCAATTACAGTACTCGTCCTCAGCCTGGTCTGGCTCCCCCTCTCTTTCCCCTGCAAGCTGCAGTCACTCACTGACACTGACAGTCGCAGACTAGTTACTGCTGCTGCTGGAAAAACGAGTGACGTGTCAATGCTGCTGCTGACCGCCTGCCAGTATTGAACTTGTCTTCCTTACGTAACATCACACTGTTTTTGTACGTGGAGGTGGAGCTGGGAATTTGAAAGCCGGTGGCAGTGGCACCCTTGATTAACCCAGGCGTCCGGTCAGTAGTGCAGTCCTGACAGGGTGCAGCGCAGAGGGGACAGTAATCTGCCTGCTCGGCGATTGCTGCATCAGGCATGTGAGATTGGGGTGCCGGACATTAGGGGGTGCCTGTGCGCACCAGGCACCCCCCCCCCTGCGCACACCTATGACTATGCTCACATGCGTGTAACTGGGACACACAGGTATGCTCAAATGCGTGTAACTGGGAGCTGTGGAAACTTAAAATAAGGCATCTGCCACAAAATATGTAAATAAAAATGCAATTAAAATATGGAAAAAAAGAAACCCACCAGATTTTCACAAAATAAATCTCCAGACTCCGTGGAGGGGAATATATCCAATCTTGATCCTATGGTATACAACAGTTTGCATCCCAGCATTAAATCCAAGATTATCGTAATCCCTGAAAATGGAGATGTGGGTACAAATTTGGAGGCTTTAGCCCCTAGTTTTTCAGTTTGTCCAGTAATGTGGTAATTATATATTTGCTTGGTTAAAGTCCTTTCTGTTTAACACCAAGACAGGAGTGGAGGTGAAAGCCTGTGTGTTGTTCCTGATTGCGTGTGCCTCTGTCATTTTTAATCACCTTCTTGACACTGTCCTTTTCTTCTTGCCTCTTCTCATAATGTGAAAAGTCATCAAATATGGAGGTGGTATGTTTGTAGCTAGCTATGATTTGGAGAACTTGTCAAGCTTTTCTAGGGGGACCACCTTTCGCTGAAATGATGGGTTTATTAAACTGTGTATGTCCTGTTTGAACAACATAACGGTGGGTGGGAGGGCCCAAGGACAGTTCCATCTTGCGCCTCCTTTTTTTCTTTGCATTATGTGCTCTTTGGCGCCTAGTTTTTAAAACTGCCATCCTGTCTGCCACAGCAGTGCCACTTCTAGATGGGCCAGGTGTTTGTGCCACCCACTTGTGTCGCTTAGCTTAGTCAAGAGTATAAGGAAAATGAATTCACTGTGCTAATTGTGTGTATAAGCTGCTCCAATAAAATTGTCATGCATTAAAAAAAAAAAATCACAAAGGAGCGCTGATTAAAAAAAAAGAAAAAAGACATAAAAAAGGAAAATTTGATAAATGTTATGAACGCCAGCACCTGTAGGAAAAAAATGGTGTTAGTAAATGTTTACAACCCTTTTGTTGAAAGGGTTAAATGGAATCTGTGAAGCTGTGGGTTCCAAGGAACCTGTGGACGAGTCATTAAGGCATACAGTGGAAATTCTAACTTTCCCTATCTCTACCTGACGGGTTTTAGTTCCTCCGACTGGTAACTTCTAATGCGGCGCGTCCGTCTGTATGCCTGGCGGCGCTTGCTGTTACCGTCACTGCTGTCTGCTTCTCTACGTTCCCAGCACTCTGTCACAGCGTATGCACGCTGCACCAATGCGTTTCGGGCGATCCGGCCCTTTCTCAAGGTTGATGCTGGTCTTGGGGTGGTCCTTTTTATTTAAAAATCTTTGTTGATAAATTGGATTAAAATTGTTTTCAATTAAACATTAATTAATTTAAAAAAAAAATCCGTACTGCATTAATAAAAATAAGGTTTTCAAAATATGTGAAATAGTAAAAAGGTTTTTGTTATTAAAAAAAAAAAAAAAGTTAAAATCGAAATCGATATTTAGTCCATTAGGTTACAAAGTATGTAAATAGTAAATCCATTTGGATTCCGTTTTTTTCAACTCCTGAGGGAAATCCCCTCCTCTCCAATTAGGGATAACCTTTTGGATTCCCATGAATAGCATACCTTCTGGGTTCTTAATTGTGTTTCTCCTGGAAATGTTTAGAGGCACTGTGGGTTTGTAATCTATTTCTTCTTATATTATAGATGTGTTCTGTGATTCTTTTTTTTTTATTTTTATTTTAGTTTGTCCTATATATTGTAGACCGCATGGACATTGTAGCAAATAAATTACCCCTTCAGTTTCACAGGAAATAGTCTTTTATTGTGTATTTTTTTTTTTTTTGTTACATTACAGCAAAGAGAGGATAAAGGCTGTGTTCTTGCTTTTTTTGTTATTTTGCAGGCAGGACAGTTCAAACAGAAGAAATAACCTTTTCTTTCTGATGTTCTTGTTACTTTAACATCCCTGATAGGACTCCTTACCAGTTCATGTTTTAAATTAGATGCTCTTTTGTAAACAATCCTTGTTTTTTTTCTATAAAGGGAGCTAATTGTTTATCTAGATGCAAAATATGTCAGTGTTTGGTTAGTATTGTTTGTAGCGCTGAATATTGGCTGTTTTGTTGAGTGATGAAACTAACCTTTTGGTCTTGTAATTGGATTTCTTTGTTTGTACCAGGGGCGGAACTGTGGGAGGCAGTGGAGTCGGCTGCCGCCGGGCTCCTGACCACAAGGGGGCGCATCTCCTCCACTGTCTCCCGCAGCCTGAGAACTGCGCTGCTATTGTGGACGGAGGAGCAGTCACTGACACGGAAGCTGCCTCCTGTAGGGAGAGATGGCACTGGCTGCAGCTAGGGGGAGCTCCAGAGCACAGCTCCTCTTCTAGCCAGCCGAGGGAAGCTCTCTGCTCCGTCAGCCTGATGATGAAAGCCAAAGGTAGACACTGTGTGGGGGGTAGGGGAGAGGTGTATTTGGGGGGAAGCACTGTGTTTTGTGTGTGCTTGTTTTTAAGTGAGGTGTGTGTGTGTTTTTAATGAAAGTTGTGCATTCAAGTAAAAGGCATGTGTGTGAGTGATGTGTGTGTAAGTGAGAGACATGTGTATGTAAGTGAGAGGCATGTATGTGTGTGTAAGTGGGAGGCATGTGTATGTAAGAGAGACTTGTGTGTGTAAGTGAAAGAGACGTGTGTGTGTGTGTTTAAGTGAATGAGGCGTTTGTGTTTTTTTTATATATATATCTAGTGTTCACGCTAGGTGTCTGCACCTTTTTTTAGACAGATGAATCCCACCCTGCCCGTTTTTGTGCGCCCTACCAACCCGCCGTTTTCTGCCTGCCGTACCCCGCCACGCCGCCAGACCCAGCCGTGCGCCGCCGGACCCGGTAAGCACATGAGAGTCCCCCTGGGCTAAATTAACCTTGTAAGTATTTTGCAGCTGTAAACTTCAATCTCAGTGCTCTCTACCTGGTGCAGTGTGCCTCAGTGCTCTCTACCTGGTGCAGTGTGCCTCAGTGCTCTCTACCTGGTGCCGTGTGCCTCAGTGCTCTCTACCTGGTGCAGTGTGCCTCAGTGCTCTCTACCTGGTGCAGTGTGTCTCAGTGCTCTCTACCTGGTGCAGTGTGCCTCAGTGCTCTCTACCTGGTGCAGTGTGCCTCAGTGCTCTCTACCTGGTGCAGTGTGTCTCAGTGCTCTCTACCTGGTGCAGTGTGCCTCAGTGCCAGGGGCGGAACTGTGGGAGGCAGTGGAGTCGGCTGCCGCCGGGCTCCTGACCACAAGGGGGCGCATCTCCTCCACTGTCTCCCGCAGCCTGAGAACTGCGCTGCTATTGTGGACGGAGGAGCAGTCACTGACACGGAAGCTGCCTCCTGTAGGGAGAGATGGCACTGGCTGCAGCTAGGGGGAGCTCCAGAGCACAGCTCCTCTTCTAGCCAGCCGAGGGAAGCTCTCTGCTCCGTCAGCCTGATGATGAAAGCCAAAGGTAGACACTGTGTGGGGGGTAGGGGAGAGGTGTATTTGGGGGGAAGCACTGTGTTTTGTGTGTGCTTGTTTTTAAGTGAGGTGTGTGTGTGTTTTTAATGAAAGTTGTGCATTCAAGTAAAAGGCATGTGTGTGAGTGATGTGTGTGTGTGTGTAAGTGAGAGACATGTGTATGTAAGTGAGAGGCATGTATGTGTGTGTAAGTGGGAGGCATGTGTATGTAAGAGAGACTTGTGTGTGTAAGTGAAAGAGACGTGTGTGTGTGTGTGTTTAAGTGAATGAGGCGTTTGTGTTTTTTTTATATATATATCTAGTGTTCACGCTAGGTGTCTGCACCTTTTTTTAGACAGATGAATCCCACCCTGCCCGTTTTTGTGCGCCCTACCAACCCGCCGTTTTCTGCCTGCCGTACCCCGCCACGCCGCCAGACCCAGCCGTGCGCCGCCGGACCCGGTAAGCACATGAGAGTCCCCCTGGGCTAAATTAACCTTGTAAGTATTTTGCAGCTGTAAACTTCAATCTCAGTGCTCTCTACCTGGTGCAGTGTGCCTCAGTGCTCTCTACCTGGTGCAGTGTGCCTCAGTGCTCTCTACCTGGTGCCGTGTGCCTCAGTGCTCTCTACCTGGTGCAGTGTGCCTCAGTGCTCTCTACCTGGTGCAGTGTGTCTCAGTGCTCTCTACCTGGTGCAGTGTGCCTCAGTGCTCTCTACCTGGTGCAGTGTGCCTCAGTGCTCTCTACCTGGTGCAGTGTGTCTCAGTGCTCTCTACCTGGTGCAGTGTGCCTCAGTGCTCTCTACCTGGTGCAGTGTGTCTCAGTGCTCTCTACCTGGTGCAGTGTGTCTCAGTGCTCTCTACCTGGTGCAGTGTGTCTCAGTGCTCTCTACCTGGTGCAGTGTGCCTCAGTGCTCTCTACCTGGTGCAGTGTGCCTCAGTGCTCTCTACCTGGTGCAGTGTGCCTCAGTGCTCTCTACCTGGTGCAGTGTGCCTCAGTGCTCTCTACCTGGTGCAGTGTGTCTCAGTGCTCTCTACCTGGTGCAGTGTGCCTCAGTGCTCTCTACCTGGTGCAGTGTGCCTCAGTGCTCTCTACCTGGTGCAGTGTGTCTCAGTGCTCTCTACCTGGTGCAGTGTGCCTCAGTGCTCTCTACCTGGTGCAGTGTGTCTCAGTGCTCTCTACCTGGTGCAGTGTGTCTCA
Organism: Pseudophryne corroboree; assembly: GCF_028390025.1. Lineage (NCBI taxonomy): Eukaryota > Metazoa > Chordata > Amphibia > Anura > Myobatrachidae > Pseudophryne > Pseudophryne corroboree. The sequence continues at coordinate 340,910,928 of NC_086446.1, forward strand.
GTGCTCTCTACCTGGTGCAGTGTGCCTCAGTGCTCTCTACCTGGTGCAGTGTGCCTCAGTGCTCTCTACCTGGTGCAGTGTGCCTCAGTGCTCTCTACCTGGTGCAGTGTGCCTCAGTGCTCTCTACCTGGTGCAGTGTGCCTCAGTGCTCTCTACCTGGTGCAATGTGTATAACGTGCTCTATCTGTCGCAGTGTGTAGGAGGTTCTATCTGGTGCAATGTGTATTAGGTGCACCACCGTGTTGTAATAAAGTGTTTGGCCCCTATTATGAAACAACGCCGCTAGATTTTTGGAGCGCGCCTTCGGCGCGCACTGTCCATGTTTTGGCCCATAGGTATGGGAGCACCAAGCATTATAGTATGTACCTAAGTTTGCCCATCCCTCCCCGTGATCAGCACCCTGCCGTAAAAAAAATCCTACAGTGAACACTAATTATATCGGCACACCACTGCGCCAAAGCATCTCCATCGAGACCTGCTGGCGGGTGAGGGAGCACTGTAGGTGTACTATAATGGTATGCTGGTGTCTGTTTTATTGTAATAACTGACTTGGTGTGCGTCCACTTTGTATGTGTATCTATATTACTACTGGGAAAGGTACCTGAGCACGCTGCTACTGTTCACCCTTAGTGCCGGATAGCTACATATGGTATGTGTGTGTATGTGTATATGTAGGGGGGCACCAACATTTATCATGCCTCCGGGCGACTGGGACGAACTTACGCCACTGGTTTGTACTGTATTAGTTGTTTTCTATCCAGGTTATTTGTTCTTTTAATATGTTGCTGTAATTCTTTTTCTTTGTATCCTTTATGTATAATTTATTCTTTCATGTCCCGGGCTTGTTGAAGAAATGTTTCTGTATTTGAACAATTACGCTTCACTCGTAAAAACTGACCGCCTGGTATATTTTTTTTATTCACATTTTTTGATGGTTGCTGTTTGTCAGCAGCATATTGTTAGAACTAACATTTTTGGTATGAGTCATTGTGTTGATCATGTTATTTTCTATGTATATTTCTAGATCTAAATAAATGACCATTTGTTTGCTGGTTGTTGATGTGAACTCTAACCCATAATTGTTCTTGTTAATGTATGTAAGGAATTCCAACAGGATTTCTTCTGCTCCATTCCATAAGAAAAACAGGTCATCTATATATCTTTTCCGTGTTAGCAAGTATTTGTCATATGGGTTGTTGTGCCAGATTGTCTCTTCTTCCCATTTTGCCACAAAAAGATTGGCATAACTCGGTGCGAATGAACTTCCCATAGCGGTCCCTTTCACTTGATTATAGCATCTTCCTTGGTCCCAAAAGAAATTGTGGTGTAGTATAAAGCTGACACAACTCATTATATAATTTATCTGTGCATTTGGCAAATGGGAATCCGCTGAAAGGAAGTATCTCGTAGCGTCACAACCTTTCTCATGATCTATACATGTCTACAAAGATTTTACGTCGTTTGTACATAAGATGTAATCTTCTTGCCAGACCAAGGTTTCTAATATTTGAAGTATGTTGATGGTATCTCTTAAATAACTTTGTTGTATAATCACTATGTCTTGGAGGAATGAATCCACATATTTCAAGATATTAGCTGACAGTGAATTTGTCCCAGATCTGATGGGACGTCCAGGGGGGTTGTCTATATTCTTGTGTAATTTCGGAAGTTGGTAAAAGGTGGGTATCTTCGGAAATTCTGTATATAAGAAATCATATTCTTTTCTTGTCAGGATCCCAATCTCCAATCCTTCATCCAATAATTATTTTAGTTCTCTCTGATATACATGTGTTGGGTTTCCTTCTAGGAGACAATAGGTGGCAGTATCATCTAATAGATTATCAACCTCCGCTTGATGTGTCTTTATCCATAATAAAAAGGCTTCCGCCTTTGTCTGCTGGCTTGATCACGATGGAATAGTCTTCCTTTAATTTGATTAATGCTTCATTTTCTTTTTTGGTGATGTTAAATTACTTTTTTTTTTTACCTGTAGGTTTTCTTAGATCTGACTCCACCAGTCGTTGGAACGTTTCTATAGGTGCTCCCTTAATGTATGAGTGGAAGAACTTTGAAGATGGTTTAAAGTTGGAATGGACAAAGTTGTCTTCTACATCTTGATCCAAATTTTGATTTTCCTTTTTTGAGAAGAATTTCTTTATGCAGAGTTTTCGAACGAATCTGTGTATCTATGTACAGTACATATCAAATTGGTTAGCATTAGAATGTGCTGAAAACTTTAAGCCTTTGTTGAGCAATGTTATTTCTTGTTCTGTAAGGATTCTTGTGCTTAGATTGAAGCTACCTTTGTTGTGTTGTTGTGAGATTTTAGTGCTTAATTTCTTCTTTTTTTGCCTTTCCTCAGCCTTAATGACTCATCCACAGGTTGCTTGGAACCCACAGCTTCACGGACTCCATTTAACGCTTTTTTCCCTACAGGTACTAGATTATCTTAGTCATCCAGCGACCTCGGTGCAACCTTTTGGCCTAAAAGCAATATTGTGAGGTGTTCAGAATAGACTGGAAATGAATGTTATTGAGGTTAATAATACTGTAGGATTAAAAAAAAAAATATGTGATTTTAGCGGTTTTTATGTTGTTGTTTTTTTTAAAAATCCAGATCCAAAACCAAAACGCGAAAATAAGATTTTACTCACCGGTAAATCTATTTCTCGTAGTCCGTAGTGGATGCTGGGACTCCGTAAGGACCATGGGGATTAGCGGCTCCGTAGGAGACTGGGCACAACTAAAGAAAGCTTTAGGACTACCTGGTGTGCACTGGCTCCTCCCACTAAGACCCTCCTCCAGACCTCAGTTAGGATACTGTGCCCAGAAGAGCTGACACAAATAGGAAAGATTTTGAATCCCGGGTAAGACTCATACCAGCCACACCAATCACACCGTATAACTCGTGATACTATACCCAGTTAACAGTATGAAATATAACTGAGCCTCTCAACAGATGGCTCAACAATAACCCTTTAGTTAGGCAATAACTATAAACAAGTATTGCAGACAATCCGCACTTGGGATGGGCGCCCAGCATCCACTACGGACTACGAGAAATAGATTTACCGGTGAGTAAAATCTTATTTTCTCTGACGTCCTAAGTGGATGCTGGGACTCCGTAAGGACCATGGGGATTATACCAAAGCTCCCAAACGGGCGGGAGAGTGCGGATGACTCTGCAGCACCGAATGAGCAAACTCTAGGTCCTCCTCAGCCAGGGTATCAACCTTGTAGACTGTTGCAAAAATGTTTGAACCCGACCAAGTAACAGCTCGGCAAAGTTGTAAAGCCGAGACCCCTCGGGCAGCCGCCCAAGAAGAGCCCACTTTCCTCGTGGAATGGGCTTTTACAGATTTAGGGTGCGGCAGTCAAGCCGCAGCATGTGCAAGTTGAATCGCGCTACAGATCCAGCGAGCAATAGTCTGCTTAGAAGCAGGAGCACCCAGCTTGTTGGGTGCATACAGGATAAATAGCGAGTCAGTTTTCCTGACTCCAGCCGTCCTGGAAACATATACTTTTCAGGGCCCTGACTACGTCCAGTAACTTGGAATCCTCCAAGTCCCAAGTAGCCGCAGGCACCACAATAGGTTGGTTCACATGAAAAACTGATACCACCTTAGGAAGGAATTGGGAACGAGTCCTCAATTCCGCCTTATCCATATAAAATACAGATAAGGGCTTTTGTATGACAAAGCCGCCAATTCTGATACACGCCTGGCCGACGCCACGGCCCACAGCATGACCACTTTCCACGTGAGGTATTGTAGCTCCACGGATTTAAGTGGCTCAACCCAATGCGACTTCAGGAAATCCAACACCACGTTGAGATCCCACGGTGCCACTTGAGGCACAAACGGGGACTGACTATGCAGCACTCCCTTAACAAAAGTCCGAACTTCAGGCAGTGAAGCCAGTTCTATTTTGGAAGAAAATCGATAGAGCCGAAATCTGGATCTTCATGGAACCCAATTTTAGGCCCATAGTCACCTCTGACTGTAGGAAGTGCAGAAATCGACCTAGCTGAAATTTCTCCTTTGGGGCCTTCCTGGCCTCACAGCACCATATGCGGTGATAATGGTTTGCGTTCACTTCTTTCCTAGCTTTAAATAGCGTAGGGATAACTTCCTCCGGAATGCCCTTTTCCTTCAGGATCCGGCGTTCAACCGCCATGCCGTCAAACGTAGCCGCGGTACGTCTTGGAACAGACAGGCCCCCTGCTGCAGCAGGTCCTGTCTGAGCGGCAGAGGCCATGGGTCCTCTGAGATCATTTCTTGGAGTTCTGGTTACCAAGCTTTTCTTGGCCAACCCGGAACAATGAGTATAGTTCTTACTCCTCTCCTTCTTATTATTCTCATTACCCTGGGTAAGAGAGGCAGAGAAGGGAACACATACACCGACTGGTACACCCACGGTGTTACCAGAGCGTCCACAGCTATCGCCTGAGGGTCCCTTGACCTGGCGCAATATCTTTGTAGCTTTTTGTTGAGGCGGGACGCCATCATGTCCACCTGTGGCCTTTCCCAACGGTGTACAATCATTTGGAAAACTTCTGGATGAAGTCCCCACTCTCCCGGGTGGAGGTCGTGTCTTCTGATAGTCTGCTTCTCAGTTGTCCACTCCGGGAATGAACACTGCTGACAGTGCTAACACATGATTTTCCGCCCACCGGAGAATCCTTGTGGCTTCTGCCATCGCCATCCTGCTTCTTGTGCCACCCTGTCGGTTTACATGAGCGACCGCCGTGATGTTGTCTGACTGGATCAGCACCGGCCGGTGTTGAAGCAGGGGTCTAGCCTGACTTAGGGCATTGTAAATGGCCCTTAGTTCCAGAATATTTATGTGTAGGGAAGTCTCCTGACTTTTCCATAGCCTTGGAAGTTTCTTCCCTGTGTGACTGCCCCCCAGCCTCGAAGGCTGGCATCCGTGGTCACCAGGACCCAGTCCTGTATGCCGAATCTGCGGCCCCCTAGAAGATGAGCACTCTGCAGCCACCACAACAGCGACACCCTGGCCCTTGGAGACAGGGTTATCCGCCGATGCATCTGAAGATGCGACCCGGACCACTTGTCCAACAGATCCCACTGGAAAATCCTTGCATGGGACCTGGCGAATGGAATTTCTTCGTAAGAAGCTACCATCCTTCCCAGGGCTCGCGTGCATTGATGCACCGACACCTGTATACGTATTAGGAGGTCTCTGTCTAGAGACGACAACTCCTTGGACTTCTCCTCCGGGAGAAACCCTTTTTATCCTGTTCTGTGTCCAGAACCATACCCAGGAACAGTAGACGCGTCGTAGGAACCAGCTGCGACTTTGGAATATTCAGAATCCAGCCGTGCTGTTGTAGCACTTCCCGGGATAGTGCTACTCCGCCGAACAACTGCTCCCTGGACCTCGCCTTTATAAGGAGATCGTCCAAGTACGGGATAATTATTTCGGCCATTACCTTGGTAAATACCTCGGTGCCAGGGACAGACCAACGGCAACGTCTGGAATTGGTAATGACAATCCTGTACCACAATTTTGAGGTACTCCTGGTGAAGAGGGTAAATAGGGACATGCAGGTAAGCATCCTTGATGTCCAGTAATACCATGAAATTCTCCAGGCTTGCAATAATCGCCCCGAGCGATTCCAATTTTGAACTTGAACCTTCGTATATAAGTTTTCAAGGCTTTCAATTTTAGAATGGGTCTCACCGAACCGTCTGGTTTCGGTACCACAACATTTTGGAATAGTAACCCCGGCCTTGTTGAAGGAGGGGTACCTTGATTTCACCTGCTGGAAGTACAGCTTGTGAATTGCCGCCAGTACTACCTTTCTCCGAGGGCAGCAGGCAAGGCTGATGTGAGGTAACGGCGAGGGGGAGTCGCCTCGAACTCCAGCCTGTATCCCTGTGATACTATTTGCAGAACCTAGGGATCCACCTGTGGGCAAGCCCACTGGTCCCTGAAGTTCCCGAGACGCGCCCCTACCGCACCTGTCTCCACCTGTGGAGCCCCAACGTCATGCGGTGGACTCAGAGGAAGCGGGGGAAGATTTTTGATCCTGGGAACTGGCTGCTGGTGCAGCTTTTTCCTTCTTCCCTTGTCTCTGTGCAGAAAGGAAGCGCCTTTTGACCCGCTTGCTTTTCTGAAGCCGAAAGGACTGTACCTGAAAATACAGTGCTTTCTTAGGCTGTGAGGAAACCTGAGGTAAAAAATTTTCTTCCCAGCTTATACTTTCTTTCTAGGAGCTCAGGAGAGCCCCTAGTGTGCATCCAGCTCAGCCGGGCACAAGAATCTAACTGAGGTCTGGAGGAGGGTCTTAGTGGGAGGAGCCAGTGCACACCAGGTAGTCCTAAAGCTTTCTTTAGTTGTGCCGAGTCTCCTGCGGAGCCGCTAATCCCCATGGTCCTTACGGAGTCCCAGCATCCACTTAGGACGTCAGAGAAAGGGTGGTTTTGGCAAAACCAATCCAGATTCAAACTACGAACTGCGATCCAGATCCAAAATCCGAAAAGTGTCCGGTGCACATCTCTAGTGAATACTCCCCTATATGTAATTAGAAATCTGAAAATACGCCCCTGGCGGGCAAAATTATACATAATTAAACATTAAAATACTCATACAAGCAATCAAATCCCATTATTTTTCTTTCATAGCCTTTTAAAGTATACTTTAAGGTTCAATTTAAACAAAGGAGGGACATGATAACTGCTCTGCCTTAGGGTGATAATGCTAATTGAACCCACTTTTTTTTTTTGCACCAAAATAATTATTAAGTATGAAGTAAAGGAATGTATAATGAACTCTCCGAATCAGGCAATATTTATAAAACATTTTTTTTAGAGACACTTCATATTTTGATTTACAAAGGGTTAAAATTTCAAAGTGATACGTGGATTAAGCACGGAGATGTGAATTTGTTATCAGATACACCTCACAAAAACGGAGCATCAGGAGTGGCATTTCCCAGCAAATACTCAAAACTTTAACCCCCTATATCGCAAAAACTCTGAGGCCTAGAGAAGAAAAAATGTACATGGGTTAGTAGCTATGTCGTAGTATAAAGTGTACAAAGTACCATGAAAATATGAGTTGGTGGGTGTCATGCCTGGTTGAACTGTCATGGAATAACCCTAGAGTCGCATGCAGTGTTAATGCCGCAAGCAGTTGGCCAACATTTTAAGTTTGCACATGCGTTCTAAATCGCAATGCGTATGCAGCTTGATTGTTAGTGATCAAAGATGCAGGACAGAATTAGACTCGGGGCCAAAATTTACTAAAAATATCGAGTTTGGCCGATTTGTGGGGGGTTTTTTTTAAGTCCCAACATGGGAATTCACTAAGCACAAATCTCGGCAGTGTTTGGACTATTCGTAATGGTTTGAATGACAAAGTTCAGAAATACGAATGAATAGACCATCGGTCAAACGCGGCTGTTATTTCCTACAACACGGGTATTCACTATTCATTTGTATTTGGGTGTTAGTCTCTGAGTGCTCAAGTGCGGGTGTATTTTTTTGCAATTCGTTAAAAAAAGCAGCAAAAAAAAAAAAAAATAGACCTGCTTTTTCCTGGCGAGTTTGGATAATCATGCACGGATCAGTGAGATCTGTGCATGGTTATCTACGGGAAAGGGTCCGTTTACTGTAAAAACTTGGAAAAAAAATTGCGTGGGGTCCCCCCTCCTAAGCCAAACCAGCCTCGGGCTCTTTGAGCCGGTCCTGGTTGCAAAAATATGGGGAAAAAATTGATAGGGGTTCCCCCATATTTGAACAACCAGCACCGGGCTCTGCGCCTGGTCCTGGTGCTAAAAATACGGGGGACAAAAAGCGTAGGGGTCCCCCGTATTTTTAACACCAGCACCGGGCTCCACTAGTCAGAGAGATAATGCCACAGCCGGGGGACACTTTTATATAGGTCCCTGCGGCCCTGGCATTAAATCACTAACTAGTCACCCCTGGCCGGGGTACCCTCCAGCTACCCAAGGGCCAGGGGTGAAGCCCGAGGCTGTGTCCCCCATCCAAGGGCTGCGGATGGGGGGCTGATAGCCATGTGTAAAAAAAAGAATATTGTTTTTTGTAGCAGTACTACAAGTCCCAGCAAGCCTCCCCCGTAAGCTGGTACTTGGAGAACCACAAGTACCAGCATGCGGGGGGGGGGGGGGGGAACGGGCCCGCTGGTACCTGTAGTACTACTACAAAAAAAAATACCCAAATAAAAACAGAACTCACACACCTTGAAAGTAAAACTTTATTACATACATGTACACCTACATTCACACATACTTACCTATGTTCACACGAAGGTTGGTCCACTTTGCGGTCAGCGGTTGACCGCGAGTAACCTCACCGCTGACCGCAAAGTTCTCACCATTGGATACAATGTAGCGCCTATGCGCTACATTGTATCTCTGCCGTGCGCAGCCTGACTGACAGCTCAGGAGCGCACAGGCAATCAGGAGAGTGCCACGACGTGGCGCTCCCTGATTGGCTGAAGGGACCCTCTGTGACAGGAGTCACGGGGGGTCTCGGCAGTCGGGGAAAGGGGTCCCATGTGTAAACATGGGACCCCTTTCAGTGCGTGGTTCGGGTTTTTCGGTTTGTTTTTTGCCAAGTACGTGGATTACAAGCTCAGAAGAGGACCGATCTACACTTGGTTTTTGTGAGTATAATTTTATTCACAGGTACCCCATTGATTCTACTTGGACTAGTGGAGCCCGGTGCTGGTTTTAAAAATACGGGGGACCCCTACGCTTTTTGTCCCCCGTATTTTTAGCAGCAGGACCAGGCGCAGAGCCCGGTGCTGGTTGTTCAAATATGGGGGAACCCCTGTCAATTTTTCCCCATATTTTTGCAACCAGGACCGGCTCAAAGAGCCTGAGGCTGGTTTGGCTTAGGAGGGGGGACCCCACGCAATTTTTCTTTTTAATTTTAACACTTTATTTTTTTTAAGGTGCACAATGAAGCCCTGCACGGATCTCACAGATCCGGCCGGGATTCCTTGTGTTTTGTCAGGCAGTGTTTTACTCATCACTCCCGTAAAACACTGCCTGACATTACGAATCACATCGACATCGGAAAAGACGAATGTTGCAAACTCGGCAGATTAGTAAATGACCGTATCAGGATTCAAAAAGTTGCAGTAAAATGCACCCGATACCACTTGAGTTCAAACACCCTTAAAAATGGCAAAAACACGAATATTAGTAAATATACCCCCGGGTCTGTGGAATTCCTGGGAGGTAACCGGGGAGGTGGCTAAACAGATCTGGGATTTGTCGCTGTAAATTGCTGCGTCTACCACGAGAGGGTGGGGACAAGCCCAGGCCACTGACACTGTGCCCACTGCCCACAAACTATCCATTTGTACTACACAGAGCACAGACCCAGCACTGTCTCTGATGCACTGGAAGTTCCTGACTTGTGTATTTGACTACTGTGTGTACCTTCAATAAATGCTATCGTGCAGTGGTATCATTAGACGTGGGTGGGAGGAGCCCAGATCACAGCACTTACAGAAGGAACAAGACAGACACAGGTTCTGAACCAGATGGCAATATATATAAAATATTTATTTTTTTTGCAGTACGGATGGTGTAATATTTAGAATTACTGCCTCACAAACACTGACGTAATGGGTTTGAGTCCCACCATGGCCCTAACTGTGTGGAATTTGTATAATCTCCTCGTACTTGTGTGGGTTTCCTCCCGCAATAAAGAAGAAAAAACTAGTGTATTGCGCTTGATGCACTAATTATCTAAATAAATTAATAAATAGCACTCTATAGTTGTGTGTCTGTTTTACTTCAAATTTTAATATATCCAATATTGGTATATATGATTCATGTATGTGAAATGTTATTAAAATATTCTAGTTGGTTTTTATGAAAGCAAGTTCCATGTGTGTTAATTTGAAGTAAAACAGACACACAACTATAGAGTGCTATTTATTCATTTATTAATTTATTTAGATAATTAGTGCATCAAGCGCAATACACTATTTTTTTCTTCTTTCTTGTGTTTCCCTGAGGATATTGCCAATCCTTTAGTGTGTGCAGCTGGTGTACTGAGTAAATTAACTACATACTCAATTATATTTGCGCCAGGAGCTGGGGTGTTAATCACTCCTAAATTTTGGTTTTTCCTCCCGCAATACAAAAAATATATACTGGTAGGTTGTCTGTCAACAAAATTAACCCTAGCGTGAATGTGTTTGTGTGTACAGTACATGTAAAAGGGAATATCACTCTTTATCTGTCTCTACTTTATCTTTTGCTAAAGCTTAATACATTTGGGCAATAGAGTGTAAACTCCAATGGTGCAGGGATTGATGTGAATGACCAAAATAATCTCTATAAAGCATTGTGGAATATGTGTGCGCTATATAAATAACTAGTAATAATAGATTTTTTTTTTTTTACCACAAATTGCTTTATTTTACTCAAATAACATATAACACACGCAATCACAGTTCTAATGAGCAATATTTTACACTACCGCACATTTATCACAGTCTGAGATGTGCATGAAATGTAAATTATCTGCATCCATGAGCAAATGGAAATGGGCTGTAACTGGATAGGGAGTAAGGAGTCATGCAATACAATTCATTTTCATAGGAATGTCATGGGGGTGCAATTCGTTTTACAAAGTCGAAGAGTCAGCATTGTGAGGGGGTGGGGGGCAACTTCTATCTTGCCTCTGGGTAACTGGGATGAAAACATAGTATCCCACCACATTTGCACCTTATCCCCTTTATGTAGCGGTTATATGGCCTATGCCACAGGTGTTGCTTTTTCAATAGTAGATAAGTATCATTTGCCAATTATGATCTCACTGTACAATTAAGAAAAAAATTACAATAAAGAAATAAATTATGAAGCAGTGAGCAAGACAGACATTATCATTGTATCAACAATATTTCTACTTACAATGACTCATGTGTATTGCACTGTAAAGAAGGGTCTAAATTCCTCCTCACTATGGCAACCTGCATGGATCCTGGGACCGGTGTGTCCTCCTTGTCTCCTATAGAAAACGAACACGGTGTGAGACAAGTGTGTGACAGCATAGCCTCTGCATAAGGGCCCTGGTATTTGTGTCATACCCACCTCCTGCCATCTTACACACACTTTATACACAAGACAAAGCTTCTTCCACTTCTCCCCGCGTCACTCAGTTGCTAGGATACCACCGGCTCCCATGATGCTGTGCGGCGCCTCCGGTGTGACCTTCACTTCCGGGAGCATGACGGCGGCCCTGGTGAGAGGAGCGGCTCGGGAGCTAGGTGAGAGCGCGTGACCGTACCGGAACATCCCGGGAACACAGTGAGCCGAAACGTTGGCACAAGTATTACGTCATGGCTTAATTGTAAAATGTGACCTCGTATGACAGTCTGCCAACAGGGTGACAGCCATGACAGTTCCGCCATGCAATGCTGCATATTACACTCGCGTCAGTGGTGTCGTTTTCTCCCAGGTCATTCATTTATTTGCGCCTACAGATTCCGGTTATAACAGCATACCTCCCAACATGGCCCTCTCCAGGAGGGACAGAATGCTCTGCTCCTGGACTTCCCTGTTAATTTATGATTGCCAGCACCTGTGGTGAAACACCTTTCTTATCCATTAACCTGTTCAAAACAGGTGCCGGCAATGATACATTAAGAGAAAAGTCCAGAAGCAGAGCGTTCTGTCCCTCTTGGAGAGGGTCATGTTGGGAGGTATGTAACCTTGTGCCCCCTCTGTTTCTTACTGATGCTGTACACAGTATAGTCCAGGTGTAGGCAACATCCGCTACTCCAGCTGCTGTGGAACTAAACATCCCAGCATGCCTTGACTTAGTTTTAAGGTCCGTACACATACACATTATACGATGTTGCTCTGTGATCGACGTCATCTAATGCTTCCCCTCCCGGGCCGGCCGGTCGGCGGCCAACTGTACACACTAAGCGATATGACCGCTCATATCGCACAGTGATGTCACGCCTCCGCCAGCCCTGCATGGAGGTCGTGGACGACAGTCCCGATCATGCATGCACTGGCGACAGCGACGATCGTTGCCGACCCGCGGGGCCGCGCATCGGTCGTCGCTGGCGGCATACACACTTGCCGATAAAATGAGCGACGCTCAGGAAGGGGGAAAATGAGCGACGTCGCTCATTTTATCAGCAAGTGTGTATGGGCCTTTAGCATGCTATAACAACTAAACTAGGAGGGCAAGCTGGGATGTGTAGTTCCACAGCAGTTGGAGTACCACACATTACGTACCTTTGGTGTAGACTCTCACAGTACCTATGATGGTGCTTTTTTGTCAATATATGGAACATTTACACATTGGTGCTGGTCAGTAGTGTTAGAGCACAGCGATGGCCCCCTCACACTACCTGTACATATCAATGTCATTTTATGGTATTTTTTATACTGCTCTTCATTTTAAATATGTCCACTTATAAAAATAAAAAAAATGGTCCATAACACTTTCTTACAGACATAGATCCTTCCCCATCCACTTTCTCTAATTATTGCATAATATTTTTCAGATGGATTTGGTTGGAAACAACTTTAGATAAAGAGAAATGGACCTCAAATTTTTTTTAATACTTGGGAAATTTATGTGGCAACCCTTCCCATAGACTTTCAAAGGAGGATTAGACACCCTTAAAAATACGGAGTGGTATGAGACAATGTTGCTGTTGGGAGATCCCCCCCAATAATACTCATTAGTTAGACTTTTAGGGCTACAGCGGCCCCCTCAAACTCTGGGCTCCTCCTATTCGTGTTAGAGGGAACCTCACGATTCTGGAATACTGTGTCCAGTTTTGAAGACCATATCTCCAGGAGGATATAAATACATTAGAGAGTGTACAAAGAAGGGCAACTAAAATGTTGCATGGCCTACATCACAAAACTCATAGGCATTACACGCTTGCCGATACCACTGAAAGATATGAACAATCTCGTTCATTAATGAACAAGATATCGTTCATATCTTTCAGTGTGTAGGCAACAACGATGAACGATGCGCGGCCCCCGGGAGAATATAACCTGTGGCAAACACAGAGAGGCGAGCCCTCAAGGGGCTTTATAGCGCTCGCCCCGCTGCCAGAATACTGGTGGCCCGTATCCTGCTGTCGGGATAATGACAACCAGGATCCCTGCTGCCTGTAAAACTTATGTATTCTGGGAAATGGGCATTGATACACAAGGATTGGTGCTACCTATTGCATAATGGTCCAGACAGATTGCAGTTTCTTTGTGGGCTGTATGATATGGTCACACAGACTAAAGATCTGTGTCAAACTGAGGAAAAAGAAAATACTATGGGTGGTATCCTATTAGAGGAGATAAAACATCGGTTCACACTTTTTTCCGGTGTTTCACCAATGTTTTTTTTTACAGGCTATCCAATTAGGATCACCCCTAAAAAACAGTGAAACCTGTGTGTTTTCGTGAGAAACAAAGAGAAAACGGGGCCGTTTCTGGCCGAGGCAGGTGAAACAAAATTCCTGATAAGCTGTGGTGACCCGTCAGTGTCCCATGCACGGCGCAGCAGCAGGCTGGGCTGTAGTAAAGATGCTGGGGTCCGGCACTAAGCGCCGTGACCCCCGGCAGGGAAGTAGGAGCAGCGCCGCATTCCCCTCTTCCCCTGACACCTGGCGGTGGTCATATGACAGGGGAGCAGTCATGTTACCGGAGAGCCGGAGGTCAGCGCTACCCTGTCTGCACCAGGAGCTGGCATTCGGTGCAGTAACAAAAACCCATGATAAGCTGTAGCTTGTTCCGGCTTATCAGGGCTAATAGAATAGCCCCGGGCATCATCATTACCACGGGTAATTGGATATCCCTGCATATGTGAGGATGTGTGGACTGTACAGAGGGGATGTAATTTCATATGAATATTTATGAAGGTTATGTTGGCAGTCCTGGAATTTGATAAGCTTGCCTGAAGAGGTGAGTATTCATCAAACACTAGAAGGTTGAAGACTAGAGGAGAGTTTTATTGTGTGGGGGAGAGTATTCCACAAAGTGTGTGCAGTCCGAAGGAAGTCCTGCAACCGTTAATGGGAATGAGTAATGAGTGTGGATGAGAAATACAGCTCTTGTGCAGAGCAAAGAGGTCGTGTTGGGAGATATTTTAAGATAAGCGGAGAGCTGTATATTGATGTAGTATGGTTAATAGCCTTATATGTAAGTAAAAGTGTTTTAGATTGAATATGATAGAATACAGGCAGCCAATGGAGTGACTGACAGAGCGGATCAGCAGATGATGAACATCTAGCGAGGAAGATCAGCCTTGCTGATGCACCTAAAATGGATTGTAAAGATGGGAGTCTTTTGTAAGACCAATACGGAGGCTATTGCAATGATTAATGTGGGAGATGAGAGCATGGATTAGTTCTTGCAGTGTCTTGTGTAAGATAAGGGCGTATTTTAGATATGTTTTTTTGATGCATGTAACATGATTTAGAGACAGATTGAATGTGGGGAACAAAGGACAGTTCAGAGTCATGTATGACACCTAGGCAGTGAGCTTGTGGGGTAGGGATGATTGTCAAGTTATCAACAGTGATAGAGATATCAGGTTGGTAACTACTTTTGTCCAGTCCAAATATAATTAATTCTGTTTCTCTAACGTCCTAGTGGATGCTGGGAACTCCGTAAGGACCATGGGGGATAGCGGGCTCCGAAGGAGGCTGGGCACTCTAGAAAGATTTATGACTACCTGGTGTGCACTGGCCCCTCCCACTATGACCCTCCTCCAAGCCTCAGTTAGATTTCGTGCCCGGCCGAGGTTGGATGCACACTAGGGGCTCTCCTGAGCCCTTAGAAAGAAAGTATAGTTTTAGGTTTTTTATTTTCAGTGAGACCTGCTGGCAACAGGCTCACTGCAGCGAGGGACTAAGGGGAGAAGAAGCGAACTCGCCTGCTTGCAGCCGGATTGGGCTTCTTAGGCTACTGGACACCATTAGCTCCAGAGGGATCGACCGCAGGCCCAGTCCTTGGTGTTCGGTCCCGGAGCCGCGCCGCCGTCCCCCTTACAGAGCCAGAAGCAAGAAGAGGTCCGGAAAAACGGCGGCAGAAGACATCAGTCTTCACCAAGGTAGCGCACAGCACTGCAGCTGTGCGCCATTGCTCCTCATGCACACTTCACACTCCGGTCACTGAGGGTGCAGGGCGCTTGGGGGGGGGCGCCCTGAGCAGCAATAAAAACACCTTGGCTGGCAAAAATACCACAATATATAGCCCCAGAGGCTATATATGTGGTAAATACCCCTGCCAGAATCCAGAAAAAAGCGGGAGAATAGGCCGCGGAAAAGGGGCGGAGCTATCTCCCTCAGACACACTGGCGCCATTTCTCCTTCACAGATCCGCTGGAAGGAAGCTCCCTGGCTCTCCCCTGCAGTCTACACTACAGAACAGGGTAAAAACAGAGAGGGGGGGCACTAAATTTGGGCGCAATATATATATATATAATATAAAAAGCAGCTATAGGGGACATAACTCAGTTAGTCCCTGCATTATATAGCGCTCTGGTGTGTGCTGGCATACTCTCACTCTGTCCCCCCAAAGGGCTTTTGTGGGTCCTGTCCTCATTCGGAGCATTCCTTGTGTGTGTGCGGTGTGTCGGTACGGCTGTGTCGACATGTTTGATGAGGATAATGATGTGGAGGCAGAGCAGATGCCTTTAGAAGGGATGTCACCCCCTGCGGGGCAGACACCTGAGTGGATGGGCTTATGGAAAGTAATGAGTGCACGTATAGACTCCTTATATAAGAAAATCGACGACATGCCTAATGTGGGACAGCCGACTTCTCAGCTCGTGCCTGCCCAGGCGTCGCATGGGTCGTCAGGGGCTCTAAAACGCCCGCTACCTCAAGCAGACCCAGATGTCGACACTGATACTGACACCAGTGTCGACGACGATGAGTCAAACCTGATGCCCACTAAGGCCATTCACTGCATGATTGAGGCAATGAAAGAGGTGTTAAACATTTCTGATATAACTACAGGTACCACTAAAAAGGGTATTATGTTTGGAGAGAAAAAAATAAGAATTTACTTACCGATAATTCTATTTCTCGGAGTCCGTAGTGGATGCTGGGGTTCCTGAAAGGACCATGGGGAATAGCGGCTCCGCAGGAGACAGGGCACAAAAGTAAAGCTTTCCGATCAGGTGGTGTGCACTGGCTCCTCCCCCTATGACCCTCCTCCAAGCCAGTTAGGTACTGTGCCCGGACGAGCGTACACAATAAGGGAGGAATTTTGAATCCCGGGTAAGACTCATACCAGCCACACCAATCACACCGTACAACTTGTGATCTAAACCCAGTTAACAGTATGATAACAGCGGAGCCTCTGAAAAGATGGCTCACAACAATAATAACCCGATTTTTGTAACTATGTACAAGTATTGCAGATAATCCGCACTTGGGATGGGCGCCCAGCATCCACTACGGACTCCGAGAAATAGAATTATCGGTAAGTAAATTCTTATTTTCTCTATCGTCCTAGTGGATGCTGGGGTTCCTGAAAGGACCATGGGGATTATACCAAAGCTCCCAAACGGGCGGGAGAGTGCGGATGACTCTGCAGCACCGAATGAGAGAACTCCAGGTCCTCCTTAGCCAGGGTATCAAATTTGTAGAATTTAGCAAACGTGTTTGCCCCTGACCAAGTAGCTGCTCGGCAAAGTTGTAAAGCCGAGACCCCTCGGGCAGCCGCCCAAGATGAGCCCACCTTCCTTGTGGAATGGGCATTTACATATTTTGGCTGTGGCAGGCCTGCCACAGAATGTGCAAGCTGAATTTTATTACACATCCAACTAGCAATAGTCTGCTTAGAAACAAGAGCACCCAGTTTGTTGGGTGCATACAGGATAACAGCAAGTCAGTTTTCCTGACTCCAGCCGTCCTGGAACATATTTTCAGGGCCCTGACAACATCTAGCAACTTGGAGTCCTCCAAGTCCCTAGTAGGTGCAAGGCACCACAATAAGCTGGTTCAGGTGAAACACTGACACCACCTTAGGGAGAGAACTGGGGACGAGTCCGCAGCTCTGCCCTGTCCGAATGGACAAACAGATATGGGCTTTTTTGAGAAAAAACCACCAATTTGACACTCGCCTGGTCCAGGCCAGGGCCAAGAGCATGGTCACTTTTCATGTGAGATGCTTCAAATCCACAGATTTGACTGGTTTTAAACCAAT
Source organism: Pseudophryne corroboree (assembly GCF_028390025.1). Classification (NCBI taxonomy): domain Eukaryota; kingdom Metazoa; phylum Chordata; class Amphibia; order Anura; family Myobatrachidae; genus Pseudophryne; species Pseudophryne corroboree. The sequence continues at coordinate 340,928,125 of NC_086446.1, forward strand.
GTGATTTGAGGAATCCCAGAACTACGTTGAGATCCCACAGTGCCACTGGAGGCACAAAAGGGGGTTGTATATGCAATACTCCCTTGACAAACTTCTGGACTTCAGGAACTGAAGCCAATTCTTTCTGGAAGAAAATCGACAGGGCCGAAATTTGAACCTTAATGGACCCCAATTTGAGGCCCATAGACACTCCTGTTTGCAGGAAATGCAGGAAACGACCGAGTTGAAATTTCTTTGTGGGGCCTTCCTGGCCTCACACCACGCAACATATTTTCGCCACATGTGGTGATAATGTTGTGCGGTCACCTCCTTTCTGGCTTTGACCAGGGTAGGAATGACCTCTTCCGGAATGCCTTTTTCCCCTAGGATCCGGCTTTCCACCGCCATGCCGACAAACGCAGCTGCGGTAAGTCTTGGAACAGACATGGTACTTGCTGAAGCAAGTCCCTTCTTAGCGGCAGAGGCCATAAGACCTCTGTAAGCATCTCTTGAAGTTCCGGGTACCAAGTCCTTCTTGGCCAATCCGGAGCCATGAGTATAGTTCTTACTCCTCTACGTCTTATAATTCTCAGCACCTTAGGTATGAGAAGCAGAGGAGGGAACACATACACCGACTGGTACACCCACGGTGTTACCAGAACGTCCACAGCTATTGCCTGAGGGTCTCTTGACCTGGCGCAATACCTGTCCCGATTTTTGTTCAGACGGGACGCCATCATGTCCACCTTTGGTATTTCCCAACGGTTTACAATCATGTGGAAAAAACTTCCCGATGAAGTTTCCACTCTCCCGGGTGGAGGTCGTGCCTGCTGAGGAAGTCTGCTTCCCAGTTTCCATTCCCGGGATGAAACACTGCTGACAGTGCTATCACATGATTTTCCGCCCAGCGAAAAGTCCTTGCAGTTTTTGCCATTGCCCTCCTGCTTCTTGTGTCGCACTGTCTGTTTACGTGGGCGACTGCCGTGATGTTTTTCCCACTGGATCAATACCGGCTGACCTTGAAGCAGAGGTCTTGCTAAGCTTAGAGCATTATAAATATACCCTTAGCTCCAGTATATTTATGTGGAGAAAAGTCTCCAGACTTGATCACACTCCCTGGAAATTTTTTCCTTGTGTGACTGCTCCCCAGCCTCTCGGGCTGGGCTCCGTGGTCACCAGCATCCAATCCTGAATGCCGAATCTGCGGCCCTCTAGAAGATGAGCACTCTATAACCACCACAGGAGAGACACCCTTGTCCTTGGATATAGGGTTATCCGCTGATGCATCTGAAGATGCGATCCGGACCATTTGTCCAGCAGATCCCACTGAAAAGTTCTTGCGTGAAATCTACCGAATGGAATTGCTTCGTAGGAAGCCACCATTTTTACCAGGACCCTTGTGCAATGATGCACTGTTTTTAGGAGGTTCCTGACTAGCTCGGATAACTCCCTGGCTTTCTCTTCCGGGAGAAACACCTTTTTCTGGACTGTGTCCAGAATCATCCCTAGGCACAGCAGACGTGTCGTCGGGATCAGCTGCGATTTTGGAATATTTAGAATCCACCCGTGCTGTTGTAGCAGTATCCGAGATAGTGCTACTCCGACCTCCAACTGTTCCCTGGACTATGCCCTTATCAGGAGATCGTCCAAGTAAGGGATAATTAAGACGCCTTTTCTTCGAAGAAGAATCATCATTTCGGCCATTACCTTGGTAAAGACCCGGGGTGCCGTGGACAATCCAAACGGCAGCGTCTGAAACTGATAGTGACAGTTCTGCACCACGAACCTGAGGTACCCTTAGTGAGAAGGGCAAATTTGGGACATAGAGGTAAGCATCCCTGATGTCCCGGGACACTATATAGTCCCCTTCTTCCTGGTTCGTTATCACTGCTCTGAGTGACTCCATCTTGATTTGAACCTTTGTAAGTGTTCAAAAAATTTTTTAGAATAAGTCTCACCTAGCCTTCTGGCTTCAGTACCACAATATAGTGTGGAATAATACCCCTTTTCTTGTAGTAGGAGGGGTAATTTAATTGTCACCTGCTGGGAATACAGCTTGTGAATTTTTTCCCATACTGCCTCCTTGTCGGAGGGAGACCTTGGTAAAGCAGACTTCAGGAGCCTGCGAAGGGGAAACGTCTCGACATTCCAATCTGTACCCCTGGGATACTACTTGTAGGATCCAGGGGTCCTGTACGGTCTCAGCGCCATGCTGAGAACTTGTCAGAAGCGGTGGAACGCTTCTGTTCCTGGGAATGGGCTGCCTGCTGCAGTCTTCTTCCCTTTCCTCTATCCCTGGGCAGATATGATCTTATAGGGACGAAAGGACTGAGGCTGAAAAGACGGTGTCTTTTTCTGCAGAGATGTGACTTAGGGTAAAAACGGCGGATTTTCCAGCAGTTGCCGTGGCCACCAGGTCCGATGGACCGACCCCAAATAACTCCTCTTCCTTTATACGGCAATACACCTTTGTGCCGTTTGGAATCTGCATCACCTGACCACTGTCGTGTCCATAACATCTTCTGGCAGATATGGACATCGCATTTACTCTTGATGCCAGAGTGCAAATATCCCTCTGTGCATCTTGCATATATAGAAATGCATCCTTTAAATGCTCTATAGTCAATAAAATACTGTCCCTGTCAAGGGTATCAATATTTTTAGTCAGGGAATCCGACCAAGCCACCCCAGCTCTGCACATCCAGGCTGAGGCGATCGCTGGTCGCAGTATAACACCAGTATGTGTGTATATACTTTTTATGATATTTTCCAGCCTCCTGTCAGCTGGTCCTTGAGGACGGCCCTATCTATAGACGGTACCGCCACTTGTTTTGATAAGCGTGTGAGCGCCTTATCCACCCTAAGGGGTGTTTCCCAACGCGCCCTAACTTCTGGCGGGAAAGGGTATACCGCCCATAATTTTCTATCGGGGGGAACCCACGCATCATCACACACTTTATTTAATTTATCTGATTCAGGAAAAACTACGGTAGTTTTTTCACATCCCACATAATACCCTCTTTTGTGGTACTTGTAGTATCAGAAATATGTAACACCTCCTTCATTGCCTTTAACGTGTGGCCCTAATAAGGAATACGTTTGTTTATTCACCGTCAACACTGGATTCAGTGTCCCTGTCTGTGTCTGTGTCGACCGACTAAAGTAAACGGGCGTTTTAAAACCCCTGACGGTGTTTTTGAGACGTCTGGACCGGTACTAATTGTTTGTCGGCCGTCTCATGTCGTCAACCGACCTTGCAGCGTGTTGACATTATCACGTAATTTCCTAAATAAGCCATCCATTCCGGTGTCGACTCCCTAGAGAGTGACATCACCATTACAGGCAATTGCTCCGCCTCCTCACCAACATCGTCCTCATACATGTCGACACACACGTACCGACACACAGCACACACACAGGGAATGCTCTGATAGAGGACAGGACCCACTAGCCCTTTGGAGAGACAGAGGGAGAGTTTACCAGCACACACCAAAAACGCTATAATTATATAGGGACAACCTTATATAAGTGTTTTCCCTTATAGCATCTTTTTTATATATTTCTAACGCCAATTTAGTGCCCCCCCTCTCTGTTTTAACCCTGTTTCTGTAGTGCAGTGCAGGGGAGAGCCTGGGAGCCTTCCCTCCAGCCTTTCTGTGAGGGAAAATGGCGCTGTGTGCTGAGAAGATAGGCCCCGCCCCTTTTTCGGCGGCCTCGTCTCCCGCTCTTAACGGATTCTGGCAGGGGTTAAATATCTCCATATAGCCTCCGGAGGCTATATGTGAGGTATTTTTAGCCAAAATAGGTATTCATTTGCCTCCCAGGGCGCCCCCCTCCCAGCGCCCTGCACCCTCAGTGACTGCCGTGTGAAGTGTGCTGAGAGGAAAATGGCGCACAGCTGCAGTGCTGTGCGCTACCTTTAGAAGACTGAGGAGTCTTCTGCCGCCGATTCTGGACCTCTTCTTACTTCAGCATCTGCAAGGGGGCCGGCGGCAAGGCTCCGGTGACCATCCAGGCTGTACCTGTGATCGTCCCTCTGGAGCTGATGTCCAGTAGCCAAGAAGCCAATCCATCCTGCACGCAGGTGAGTTCACTTCTTCTCCCCTAAGTCCCTCGTTGCAGTGATCCTGTTGCCAGCAGGACTCACTGTAAAATAAAAAACCTAAGCTAAACTTTTCTAAGCAGCTCTTTAGGAGAGCCACCTAGATTGCACCCTTCTCGGCCGGGCACAAAAATCTAACTGGCTTGGAGGAGGGTCATACGGGGAGGAGCCAGTGCACACCACCTGATCGGAAAGCTTTACTTTTGTGCCCTGTCTCCTGCGGAGCCGCTATTCCCCATGGTCCTTTCAGGAACCCCAGCATCCACTAGGACGATAGAGAAAACTACCCGTAGTTTTTCCCCCATCAGATGAATTAAATGAAGTGTGTGAAGAAGTGTGGGCTTTCCCTGATAAAAAATTGGTATTTCCTAAGAAGGTACTAATGGCGTTCCCTTTCCCGCTAGAGGATAGGTCACGTTGGGAAACACCCCCTAGAGTGGATAAAGCGCTCACACGTTTGTCTAAAAAGGTGGCACTACCGTCTCCGGATACGGCCGCCCTCAAGGAACCTGCTGATAGAAAGCAGGAGGCGATCCTGAAGTCTGTATATACACACACAGGCATTATACTTAGGCCAGCTATTGCGTCAGCTTGGATGTGCAGTGCTGCCGCTGCATGGTCAGATAAACTGTCAGAAAATATTGACACATTAGACAGAGATACGATCCTGTTAACCATAGACCATATAAAAGACTCAATCTTATATATGAGAGATGCACAGAGGGAAATCTGCCGACTGGCATCTAAAGTAAGTGCATTGTCCATTTCTGCTAGGAGAGGCTTATGGACTCGCCAGTGGACAGGAGATGCAGATTCAAAAAAGCACATGGAAGTGTTACCATATAAGGGTGAGGAACTATTTGGGGATGGTCTCTCGGACCTAGTTTCCACAGCAACGGCTGGGAAGTCAGCATTTTTACCCCATGTCCCCTCACAGCCTAAGAAGGCGCCGTTTTATCAGGTTCAGTCCTTTCGGACCCAGAAACGGAGCCAGGTACGGTGGGGGGTCGCCTCAAAAATTTCAGCGATCAGTGGGTTCGCTCACAGGTGGATCCCTGGATCCTGCAAATAGTATCTCAGGGGTACAAGCTGAAATTCGAGGCGTCCCCACCCTACCGGTTCCTAAAATCTGCCTTGCCGATTGCTCCCTCAGACAGGGAGGCGGTGCTAGCGGCAATTCACAAGCTGTATTCCCAGCAGGTGATAATCAAGGTACCCCTACTTCAACAAGGCCGGGGTTATTATTCCACACTATTTGTGGTACCGAAACCGGACGGTTCGGTGAGACCCATTCTCAATTTGAAATCCTTGAACACATACATAAAGAAATTCAAGTTCAAGATGGAATCGCTCAGGGCGGTTATTGCAAGCCTGGACGAGGGGGATTACATGGTATCCCTGGACATCAAGGATGCTTACTTGCATGTCCCCATTTACCATCCTCACCAGGAGTACCTCAGATTTGTGGTACAGGATTGCCATTACCAATTCCAGACGCTGCCGTTTGGACTGTCCACGGCACCGAGGGTATTTACCAAGGTTATGGCGGAAATGATGATACTCCTTCGAAGAAAGGGAGTTTTAATTATCCCGTACTTGGACGATCTCCTAATAAAAGCGAGGTCCAAGGAACAGTTGTTGTTGGGAGTAGCAGAGCCGGCCTTAGGCATAGGCAAACTAGGCAATTGCCTAGGGCATTTGGTATGCTTAGGGGCACCAGCAGCTTCTGCTGATTAAAATGATATGCGGCATGCCTATATTCTGTGTGTGACTGCGGCTGTATCTGCATACAAAATGCTACGTTGCAGTGTACTCCTGGAAATCACTGTAATGTAGCATTTCATATGCAGATATAGCCGCAGTCACACACAGAATATAGGCATGCTGCATATCATTTTAATCAGCAGAAGCTGCTTGTGCATCCTAGCCACATAGTAATGCAAATAAGATTATAAACAAAAGGCGCCTGACATTAGCAGAGCTGCCACTGACTCATGCCAGGCATCTCCTGCAGAACTAGCGGCGGTGCTAGGGGGCACCAGCCAAAATCTTGCCTAGGGCATCATATTGGTTAGGGCCGGCTCTGGGGAGTAGCACTATCTCAGGAAGTGCTGCACCAGCACGGCTGGATTCTGAATATCCCAAAGTCACAGCTGGTTCCGACGACACGGCTACTGTTCCTGGGTATGATTCTGGATACAGTCCAGAGAAAAGTGTTTCTCCCGGAGGAGAAAGCCAGGGAGTTGTCATCTCTAGTCAGAGACCTCCTGAAACCAAAACAGGTATCAGTGCATCGCTGCACGCGGGTCCTGGGAAAGATGGTGGCTTCTTACGAAGCAATTCCCTTCGGCAGGTTCCATGCCAGAATCTTTCAGTGGGACCTGTTGGACCAGTGGTCCGGATCGCATCTTCAGATGCATCGATTAATAACCCTGTCTCCAAGAACCAGGGTGTCTCTACTGTGGTGGCTGCAGAGAGCCCATCTTCTAGAGGGCCGCAGGTTCGGCATACAGGACTGGGTCCTGGTGACCACGGATGCCAGCCTTCGAGGCTGGGGGGCAGTCACACAGGGAAGAAACTTCCAAGGACTATGGTCGAGTCAGGAGACTTCCCTTCACATAAATATTCTGGAACTAAGGGCCATCTACAATGCCCTAAGTCAAGCAAAATCCCTGCTCCTACACCAGCCGGTGCTGATCCAGTCAGACAACATCACGGCAGTCGCCCATGTAAATCGACAGGGCGGCACAAGAAGCAGGATGGCGATGGCAGAAGCCACAAGAATTCTCCGATGGGCGGAGAATCATGTACTAGCACTGTCAGCAGTGTTCATTCCGGGAGTGGACAACTGGGAAGCAGACTTCCTCAGCAGACACGACCTCCACCCGGGAGAGTGGGGACTTCATCCAGAAGTCTTCCAGATGCTGGTAAACCGTTGGGAAAAACCACAGGTGGACATGATGGCGTCCCGCCTCAACAAAAAGTTGAAAAGATATTGCGCCAGGTCAAGGGACCCTCAGGCGATAGCTGTAGACGCTCTAGTGACACCGTGGGTGTACCAGTCGGTTTATGTGTTCCCTCCTCTGCCTCTCATACCAAAGGTATTGAGAATAATAAGAAAGCGAGGAGTAAACACAATTCTCGTGGTTCCGGATTGGCCAAGGCGAGCGTGGTACCCGGAACTTCAAGAGATGCTCTCAGAGGACCCGTGGCCTCTACCGCTCAGACAGGACCTGATACAGCAGGGGCCCTGTCTGTTCCAAGACTTACCGCGGCTGCGTTTGACGGCATGGCGGTTGAACACCAGATCCTGAAGGAAAAGGGTATTCCGGAAGAAGTCATTCCTACGCTTATTAAGGCCAGGAAAGATGTTACGGCAACGCATTATCACCGTATATGGCGAAAATATGTTGCATGGTGCGAGGCCAATAAGGCCCCAACAGAGGAATTTCAACTAGGTCGATTTCTGCATTTCCTGCAAGCAGGAGTGGATATGGGCCTAAAACTAGGCTCCATTAAAGTACAGATCTCGGCTCTGTCGATTTTCTTTCAAAAAGAACTAGCTTCAGTACCTGAAGTTCAGACTTTTGTAAAAGGAGTGCTGCATATTCAGCCCCCGTTTGTGCCTCCAGTGGCACCTTGGGATCTCAACGTGATGTTGAGTTTCTTAAAATCACATTGGTTTGAGCCACTTAAAACCGTGGATCTGAAATATCTCACGTGGAAAGTGGTCATGTTATTAGCCTTGGCTTCAGCCAGGCGAGTGTCAGAATTGGCGGCTTTATTATGTAAAAGCCCTTATCTGATTTTCCATATGGATAGGGCAGAGTTGCGGACTCGTCCCCAATTTCTCCCTAAGGTGGTGTCAGCGTTTCACCTGAACCAGCCTATTGTGGTGCCGGCGGCTACTAGTGAATTGGAGGACTCCAAGTTGCTAGACGTTGTCAGGGCCCTGAAAATATATGTTTCCAGGACGGCTGGAGTCAGAAAATCTGACTCGCTGTTTATCCTATATGCACCTAACAAGCTGGGTGCTCCTGCTTCTAAGCAGTCTATTGCTCGCTGGATTTGTAGTACAATTCAGCTTGCACATTCTGTGGCAGGCATACCACAGCCAAAATCTGTAAAGGCCCATTCCACAAGGAAGGTGGGCTCATCTTGGGCGGCTGCCCGAGGGGTCTCGGCTTTACAACTTTGCCGAGCAGCTACTTGGTCAGGGGCAAATACGTTTGCAAAATTCTACAAATTTGATACCCTGGCTGAGGAGGACCTGGAGTTCTCTCATTCGGTGCTACAGAGTCATCCGCACTTCTCCCGCCCGTTTGGGAGCTTTGGTATAATCCCCATGGTCCTTACGGAGTTCCCAGCATCCACTAGGACGTTAGAGAAAATAAGAATTTACTCACCGGTAATTCTATTTCTCGTAGTCCGTAGTGGATGCTGGGCGCCCATCCCAAGTGCGGATTGTCTGCAATACTTGTAAATAGTTATTGTTAACTAAAGGGTTATTGTTGAGCCATCTGTTGAGAGGCTCAGTTGTTTTCATACTGTCAAACTGGATATAGTATCACGAGTTGTACGGTGTGATTGGTGTGGCTGGTAAGAGTCTTACCCGGGATTCTAAATCCTTCCTTATTATGTCTGCTCGTCCGGGCACGGTGTCCTAACTGAGGCTTGGAGGAGGGTCATAGTGGGAGGGGCCAGTGCACACCAGGTAGTCATAAATCTTTCTAGAGTGCCCAGCCTCCTTCGGAGCCCGCTATCCCCCATGGTCCTTACGGAGTTCCCAGCATCCACTACGGACTACGAGAAATAGAATTACCGGTGAGTAAATTCTTATTTTTGTAAATATTAAGTTTGAAGATGAAATGACAGAAAGGCATTCAGTGACGTGGACCAATACAGATGGTGACAAATCTGCAGTGAATAGGTATATTTGAGTATCATCCGCATACAGGTGACACTGAAATATGAAAGAGCTGATTAGTTTGCCAAGAGGTGAGGTATAGATTGAGAAACGCAGGGGGCCTAAGACTGAGCCTTGTGGTACTCCTACTGATATAGGCTGTGAAAAGGAGGTGGAATCAGAGAAGAGAACACTGAAAGAATGATTAGATAGGTAGGATGAGAACCTTAAGATCTTGTCCATACAAGATATAGGGGTATATGCAATTGCGGTCGAATTCCCGAAATTGTCGAATTTCGAGTCATTTTCGCCCAAAAAAAAAATTCGCCAATGCAATTCAGTGCTTTCCGACCAAAAAACGGACTTTCAAAAATCGACTTTTTGAAATTCGAATTTTTGCAAATTCGACTTTTCTGCAATGATACAAGTGCTGCAATTCGACAAAAGCATATTCAATTCAAGTTTGGAAATTCGACAGCAGTGCTTTTAGACAGCAAATTCGTCATTTTCAATCCGCCACACTTTGGAGGGTGAAAACAATAAAAAAAAATTTAAACATGTTTTTTTTTGGTGTTTTTTTTTTTTAGGAATAGCATATCTATTTATATTAGAAGGGATTAGGTACTTTTTTTTTTTTTTTTTTTTTGGAGGCACAAATATTCATATATTTTTTAAAATATTATTTTTTTTTTATTTTTTTTTTATTGCTGGAACGGTAAAATCCTTTAAAAAAATGGCGTGGGGTCCCCCCTCCAAAGCATAACCAGCCTCGGGCTCTTCGAGCTGGTCCTGGTTCTAAAAATGCGGGGAAAAAATTGACGGGATCCCCCGTATTTTTAAAACCAGCACTGGGCTCTGCGCCTGGTGCTGGTGCAAAAAATATGGGGGACAAAACGAGCAGGGGTCCCCCGTATTTTTCACACCAGCATCGGGCTCCACTAGCTGGACAGATAATGCCACAGCCGGGGGTCACTTTTATGCCGTGCCCTGCGGCCGTGGCATTAAATATCCAACTAGTCACCCCTGGCCGGGGTACCCTGGGGGAGTGGGGACCCCTTCAATCAAGGGGTCCCCCCCCCCAGCCACCCAAGGGCCAGGGGTGAAGCCCGAGGCTGTTCCCCCCCATCCAATGGGCTGCGGATGGGGGGGCTGATAGCCTTTTGTGATAATGAAAAGAATATTGTTTTTTCCAGCAGTACTACAAGTCCCAGCAAGCCTCCCCCGCAAGCTGGTACTTGGAGAACCACAAGTACCAGCATGCGGGAGAAAAACGGGCCCGCTGGTACCTGTAGTACTACTGGGAAAAAAATACCCAAATAAAAACAGGACACACACACCGTGACAGTAAAACTTTATTTCATACGTCGACACACACATACTTACCTAAGTTCACACGCCGACATCGGTCCTCTTCTCCATGTAGAATCCACGGATACCTGAAAATAAAAGATCAATATACTCACCTCAGCCATGGTCCAGAGATACATCCACGTACTTGGCAAAAAAAGAAAACGAACACACGGGCCACCGGACTGAAAGGGGTCCCATGCTGACACATGAGACCCCTTTCCACGAATGAGACCTGTCAGTGACAGCTGTCACACAAAGGTCTCTAAAGCCAATCAGGAAGCGCAACTTCGTTGCGCTCACCTGATTGGCTGTGCGCTGTCTGAACTCAGACAGCGCATCGCACAGCCCCGTCCATTATATTCAATGGTGGGAATTTAGCGGCTAGCGGTGAGGTCACCCGCCGGTCAGCGGCTGACCGCGGGTAACCCCACCGCAGACAGCAAAGTTCCCACCATTGAAACTAATGGAGCGGCTTTGCGATGCGCTGTCACAGCACAGACAGCGCACAGCCAATCAGGTGAGCGCCACGGAAGTAGCGCTTCCTGATTGGCTGAAGGGACTTCAGTGACAGGAGTCACGTGATGTCCCGGCATTCGGGAGAAAGGGGTCTGATGTGAAAGCATGGGACCCCTTTCAGTACGGCATGGAGCGGGTGTTCGGTTTGTTTTTTTAACAAGTACGTGGATTTATATCTGGACGTGGATGTACCTCTGGACGCTGGAAGGTGAGTATAATTTTTTCACAGGTACCCTCGGATCGTCGGAGACCGTGGCAGTCGGCGTGTCAACATAGGTAAGTATGTGTGTGTCGGTAGTGTGTAATAAAGTTTTACTATCAAGGTGTCTGTGTACTGTTTTTATTTGGGTATTTTTTTCCCAGTAGTACTACAGGTACCAGCGGGCCCGTTTTTCTCCCGCATGCTGGTACTTGTGGTTCTCCAAGTACCAGCTTGCGGGGGAGGCTTGCTGGGACTTGTAGTACTACTGGAAAAAACAATATCTTTTTATTATCACAAAAGGCTATCAGCCCCCCCATCCGCAGCCCATTGGATGGGGGGGGGACAGCCTCGGGCTTCACCCCTGGCCCTTGGGTGGCTGGGGGGGGGGGGACCCCTTGATTGAAGGGGTCCCCACTCCCCCAGGGTACCCCGGCCAGGGGTGACTAGTTGGGTAGTTAATGCCACGGCCGCAGGGCACGGCATAAAAGTGACCCCCGGCTGTGGCATTATCTGTCCAGCTAGTGGAGCCCGATGCTGGTGTTAAAAATACGGGGGACCCCTGCTCTTTTTGTCCCCCGTATTTTTGGCACCAGCACCAGGCGCAGAGCCCGGTGCTGGTTTTAAAAATACGGGGGATCCCTGCCCAATTTTTCCCCGCATTTTTAGAACCAGGACCAGCTCGAAGAGCCCGAGGCTGGTTATGCTTTGGAGGGGGGACCCCACGCCATTTTTTTTTCAGGCTTTTTCCCGTTTTTTAAAATCGCGGCAAAATCCGCCAAATCGGACGATTTTCGCCCGCGGGACTGTCGAATCCGTTTTGCATTGAATATGGTGAATTCCGGCAGCCACCTGCCAGAATTCACCTGTCGAATTGTGTTGAATTTAAAAACGGCGATAATTTGCCGCGATTCGCCGTGAATTGCATATACCCCATAGAATTGATTGAAGATTGAAGTGGGAAGAACAGAGAATTTATGTTGCATGGTTTAGAAAATTAGAAATTTCCCTACAGAAGTGTGAATTAGGCCTTTAAAATAATACAAGTTTGCCTAAAGAATTCTAACATCTTAAAGAAAGTACAATAATCAGAAAGGGGTGAAAGAAGATCTTTAAATGCAGTGAACTGTTTTGATTTGTAGCAATATGTAACCTTCATTGTGGTTCTGTTTTTTGATATGTACTATCGTGCATTCCTATCTTGTTTCAATGGACTTCCTTTATTATAGAAAATCTGAGGCTTGGGTGTAACTGTTTAAAGAAGATATATTTTGTATCTTTGTATACAGTAAATAGCACAGTAATTAGTTTTATATCAAATATTTTAATCACTTATTGCTGTACCTTTCATTTTTTGCTGAGTTAAAAAAAAGTAAAATAAATAAAACATAAATGTAATTTATTACATTTAGACAACAGTAATACAAGTATTTTATTGAAGACATAATAAAGGTTATATTTTAATGCAAATTGTACTGGTGCGTTGCATTTACCAATATCCTTTCTACTTCTGTTGATTATTGTACCTTCTGTTGTGTTTTTTTTTTTTTGTAGTAGTACCTACTTGAAGCTACTATCGTTTTGTTTGTAGTATCTAAGGTGTAGGTATGACATTATTGGTGTGGTGGAAACATATACAAGAGTCCTAAAGAATGCTAACAATAGAGAATAATGATGCCAAAAGTAAATAATGAGGTTGACACTCTCTGCTTTGCTGTGACTGTCCTCGGCCGGTGCTGCACAGCTAAGGGTCCGGGGTGAATGGCTGTTGACACATGAGGTGCCCGAGTGTAGTAGCTGCCTCCCTGGGTGAGTCTGTGCCATCTTATGGTTACCTCTGCAGGGGGAGGCTAGCTGGCAGCTTCTACTACAGCCTGAGGTTTAGTTGCGGCCTTCTTAAGCTGATGGAGAGTAGTCATATCAAGATCTATTGCCACATGTCATAAGGGGGATCCTGCCCTGATCTGCCCTCCTAAAGACCTAATTTTGCCATAGACTCTCTGCATACCTGGGGCATCCCTCTCCCTGTGCTGGAGACATGAAGGTGACTGGACTGCTCCTTTTCTTATAACATACCCTCCCTCTATGACCTGCATGGGGGGCTGACAGTGTGCACCCTGGCCGATCGGACCCTGTCCTACCAACCGTGCTCATGAATGTTTTTCCTATCATGCAGTGTCTAGCCTTAATTGGGACATATTTGAATGTCCTGTTGCCATTTTTATTAAATTTATCATATCTGCTGTTTACGATGCCCCTGAAGAAAGATTAATACCCCTTTCACATCGCACTAAAAACTCGGTATCGACACGGCATATTGCCGTGTCGAAACTGGTCAGTGTGCGATGTGAAAGGTCCTTTGCAGAATTAGCGGGTCGCCTGACCCGGTAATTCAACCCGGTAAAAAAGAAGGGTTATTACCGGGTTGAATACCGGGTCAGGTGCAGTGTGAATGGGAGCCGTTCCGATGCGACACGGCTCCCATTCACAGCATAGGGAGAGGCGGCGCAGGAGATGAGCTCATCTCCCAGCGCCGCCTCCACCCCCGCCCCTGCTGCTGCTGCGCCCCCCGCTGCTATGGCAACCGACCCGGTATATTGCCGGGTCGGAAAGCCAGCAGAGGAGCGCAAATGCCGGATCCCACCCGGTAAGGACACGTTTCTCTTACCGGGTAGGATCCGGCATTTGCGATCTGAATGCAGCATTAGTGAAGGACAGAGAATTCTCGGCTACCTTTAATATCTACCAATTTCTTTGACATAGTGATTCAGCCCCCAGCTATTTAAGGAAAAATGTGGATCTCCTTAGCGTTTCTGCAGACAGATGTTACCCATGTTGCTCAGTGGGTTTTGGCCCTTGAAGATGCCACAGAGGGAACTTGTGAGGTCCTACAGAGTGTTTGCAACCTGATGGATTGATCATCTGAGCTTTGCTCCGTTCAGGTCCGCCATAAGGATATGAAAAATAGGGGATGTTGCAGGTATTGGGTGGGGATCCTTTAAAAAATTACACAACAAGCCATTATAGATGTTTTAACAAAAATCTTCAGTGAGATCCTGTCCAAGGACACGCATACGCATAGTCCACCGAGCACTCCGCCCGGGAGGTTTGCCCTCCGAGGCCCCTCCGGAACATTATCTGCCAGCTACATTATTATACTATAAAAGCTGAGATTCGTAGAAAGGTACGCCAGCTGGACAACATTAAATATGAAGACAGCAAGGTCCAAATATTTCAAGACCTTTCCTGGCATACTTTACAGCTGAGACGTCTTCTTAAACTTCTTTTGTCGGACATTTGGAAGAAGGATCTCATGTAAAGATGGGGTTTCCATTTAGCCTCAATGGTGCTAAAGGATGGAACTCTCATTATGCTGAAATCTCCTGACCTACATGACTTTTGTACTGGTCGGTTTTCTCCTCCCGACTGGATAACCCTAACATGCATTCCACTGAGAAATGGCAAAATATTTCCAGATCGCAACCTCATGGGAAATATACAAGGCCTTGATCTATCCGCTCTGGCTCAGATGACCCTGGGTGACTTAAGTAAATATCTCTATGCTGAAATATCTATTTATTTGTCTTATGTGCTCCATGGTGTACTTTCCTTTGTTTTGGATGTGATGATATTTTCAACAGTACTGTAGCATTGTCTCTCTTCCAAGCCCACTGGGGCTGAGGTTTACCTCATTTCTTACGTTTGATGATATTATACTCTGAGGTTTATTTTTATCACTGTTATTTTCATGTTACTATGTTGTGATAGTTGTACTATCTGTTTATGGTGGTTGTAGGTTGATTTGGACTTGTGTGGTGGGTTGCATGGTTCGGCCCCCGGATGGCTTATTCTGACTCCATTGTTACTTTGGGCCTTGCTCTAATTTGCTCTCAGCAGACTAAGAAAACATACATTTTAAAATAATTAAAAAGTCCACAAGTACTGTGTGTCATCAGAGCAAGATTCCCATTGTTTGCACAATAAAATATCAGGTGGAGATGTATCCTAGGGACCAGGTGTGTCTGAGGCAGGGGTGTAGCTATATACCAGATACTCGGGTGTCTCTGAGACACGGGTACAGCTATTTATAAAGGGACAGATGGGTGCAGCTATATAGCAGGGACCAAGGGTGCACTTATATACCAGGTGCTTAGGTGTCTCTAAGACAGGGGTACAGCTATTTATAAAGGGACAGGTGTCTCTAAGATGGGTGCAGCTGTATAGCAGGGGCCAAGGGTGCACTTATATACCAGGTGCTTAGGTGTCTCTAAGACAGGGGTACAGCTATTTATAAAGGGACAGGTGTCTCTAAGATGGGTGCAGCTGTATAGCAGGGGCCAAGGGTGCACTTATATACCAGGTGCTTAGGTGTCTCTGAGACAGGGGTACAGCTATTTATAAAGGGACAGGTGTCTCTAAGATGGGTGCAGCTGTATAGCAGGGGCCAAGGGTGCACTTATATACCAGGTGCTTAGGTGTCTCTGAGACAGGGGTACAGCTATTTCTCTATCGTCCTAGTGGATGCTGGGGTTCCTGAAAGGACCATGGGGAATAGCGGCTCCGCAGGAGACAGGGCACAAAAGTAAAGCTTTCCGATCAGGTGGTGTGCACTGGCTCCTCCCCCTATGACCCTCCTCCAAGCCAGTTAGATTTTTGTGCCCGGCCGAGAAGGGTGCAATTCTAGGTGGCTCTCCTAAAGAGCTGCTTAGAGAAAGTTTAGCTTAGGTTTTTTACTTTACAGTGAGTCCTGCTGGCAACAGGATCACTGCAACGAGGGACAGAGGGGAGAAGAAGTGAACTCACCTGCGTGCAGGATGGATTGGCTTCTTGGCTACTGGACATCAGCTCCAGAGGGACGATCACAGGTACAGCCTGGATGGTCACCGGAGCCTTGCCGCCGGCCCCCTTGCAGATGCTGAAGTAAGAAGAGGTCCAGAATCGGCGGCAGAAGACTCCTCAGTCTTCTAAAGGTAGCGCACAGCACTGCAGCTGTGCGCCATTTTCCTCTCAGCACACTTCACACGGCAGTCACTGAGGGTGCAGGGCGCTGGGAGGGGGGCGCCCTGGGAGGCAAATGAATACCTATTTTGGCTAAAAATACCTCACATATAGCCTCCGGAGGCTATATGGAGATATTTAACCCCTGCCAGAATCCGTTAAGAGCGGGAGACGAGGCCGCCGAAAAAGGGGCGGGGCCTATCTCCTCAGCACACAGCGCCATTTTCCCTCACAGAAAGGCTGGAGGGAAGGCTCCCAGGCTCTCCCCTGCACTGCACTACAGAAACAGGGTTAAAACAGAGAGGGGGGGCACTAATTTGGCAATATGCTTATATATTAAGATGCTATAAGGGAAAACACTTATATAAGGTTGTCCCTATATAATTATAGCGTTTTTGGTGTGTGCTGGCAAACTCTCCCTCTGTCTCTCCAAAGGGCTAGTGGGTCCTGTCCTCTATCAGAGCATTCCCTGTGTGTGTGCTGTGTGTCGGTACGTGTGTGTCGACATGTAGGAGGACGATGTTGGTGAGGAGGCGGAGCAATTGCCTGTAATGGTGATGTCACTCTCTAGGGAGTCGACACCGGAATGGATGGCTTATTTAGGAAATTACGTGATAATGTCAACACGCTGCAAGGTCGGTTGACGACATGAGACGGCCGACAAACAATTAGTACCGGTCCAGACGTCTCAAAAACACCGTCAGGGGTTTTAAAACGCCCGTTTACTTTAGTCGGTCGACACAGACACAGACAGGGACACTGAATCCAGTGTCGACGGTGAATAAACAAACGTATTCCTTATTAGGGCCACACGTTAAAGGCAACGAAGGAGGTGTTACATATTTCTGATACTACAAGTACCACAAAAGAGGGTATTATGTGGGATGTGAAAAAACTACCATAGTTTTTCCTGAATCAGATAAATTAAATAAAGTGTGTGATGATGCGTGGGTTCCCCCCGATAGAAAATTATGGGCGGTATACCCTTTCCCGCCAGAAGTTAGGGCGCGTTGGGAAACACCCCTTAAGGTGGATAAGGCGCTCACACGCTTATCAAAACAAGTGGCGGTACCGTCTATAGATAGGGCCGTCCTCAAGGACCAGCTGACAGGAGGCTGGAAAAATATCATAAAAAGTATATACACACATACTGGTGTTATACTGCGACCAGCGATCGCCTCAGCCTGGATGTGCAGAGCTGGGGTGGCTTGGTCGGATTCCCTGACTAAAAATATTGATACCCTTGACAGGGACAGTATTTTATTGACTATAGAGCATTTAAAGGATGCATTTCTATATATGCGAGATGCACAGAGGGATATTTGCACTCTGGCATCATGAGTAAATGCGATGTCCATAACTGCCAAAAGATGTTATGGACACGACAGTGGTCAGGTGATGCAGATTCCAAACGGCACAAAGGTGTATTGCCGTATAAAGGAAGAGGAGTTATTTGGGGTCGGTCCATGGGACCTGGTGGCCACGGCAACTGCTGGAAAATCCACCGGTTTTTACCCTAAGTCACATCTCTGCAAAAAAAGACACCGTCTTTTCAGCCTCAGTCCTCTCGTCCCTATAAGATCATATCTGCCCAGGGATAGAGGAAAGGGAAGAAGACTGCAGCAGGCAGCCCATTCCCAGGAACAGAAGCGTTCCACCGCTTCTGACAAGTTCTCAGCATGGCGCTGAGACCGTACAGGACCCCTGGATCCTACTAGTAGTATCCCAGGGGTACAGATTGGAAGGTCGAGACGTTTCCCCTTCGCAGGCTCCTGAAGTCTGCTTTACCAAGGTCTCCCTCCGACAAGGAGGCAGTATGGAAAAAAAAAATTCACAAGCTGTATTCCCAGCAGGTGATAACTAAATTACCCCTCCTACTACAAGAAAAGGGGTATTATTCCACACTATATTGTGGTACTGAAGCCAGAAGGCTAGGTGAGACTTATTCTAAAAAATTTTTTGAACACTTACAAAGGTTCAAATCAAGATGGAGTCACTCAGAGCAGTGATAACGAACCAGGAAGAAGAGGACTATATAGTGTCCCGGGACATCAGGGATGCTTACCTCTATGTCCCAAATTTGCCCTTCTCACTAAGGGTACCTCAGGTTCGTGGTGCAGAACTGTCACTATCAGTTTCAGACGCTGCCGTTTGGATTGTCCACGGCACCCCGGGTCTTTACCAAGGTAATGGCCGAAATGATGATTCTTCTTCGAAGAAAAGGCGTCTTAAGTATCCCTTACTTGGACGATTTCCTGATAAGGGCATAGTCCAGGGAACAGTTGGAGGTCGGAGTAGCACTATCTCGGATACTGCTACAACAGCACGGGTGGATTCTAAATATTCCAAAATCGCAGCTGATCCGACGACACGTCTGCTGTGCCTAGGGATGATTCTGGACACAGTCCAGAAAAAGGTGTTTCTCCCGGAAGAGAAAGCCAGGGAGTTATCCGAGTTAGTCAGGAACCTCCTAAAAACAGTGCATCATTGCACAAGGGTCCTGGTAAAAATGGTGGCTTCCTACGAAGCAATTCCATTCGGCAGATTTCACGCAAGAACTTTTCAGTGGGATCTGCTGGACAAATGGCCCGGATCGCATCTTCAGATGCATCAGCGGATAACCCTATATCCAAGGACAAGGGTGTCTCTCCTGTGGTGGTTATAGAGTGCTCATCTTCTAGAGGGCCGCAGATTCGGCATTCAGGATTGGATGCTGGTGACCACGGAGCCCAGCCCGAGAGGCTGGGGAGCAGTCACACAGGGAAAAAATTTCCAGGGAGTGTGATCAAGTCTGGAGACTTTTCTCCACATAAATATACTGGAGCTAAGGGTAAATTTATAATGCTCTAAGCTTAGCAAGACCTCTGCTTCAGGGTCAGCCGGTATTTATCCAGTGGGAAAAACATCACGGCAGTCGCCCACGTAAACAGACAGGGCGACACAAGAAGCAGGAGGGCAATGGCAAAAACTGCAAGGACTTTTCGCTGGGCGGAAAATCATGTAATAGCACTGTCAGCAGTGTTTCATCCCGGGAATGGAAACTGGGAAGCAGACTTCCTCAGCAGGCACGACCTCCACCCGGGAGAGTGGAAACTTCATCGGGAAGTTTTTTCCACATGATTGTAAACCGTTGGGAAATACCAAAGGTGGACATGATGGCGTCCCGTCTGAACAAAAAACGGGACAGGTATTGCGCCAGGTCAAGAGACCCTCAGGCAATAGCTGTGGACGTTCTGGTAACACCGTGGGTGTACCAGTCGGGGTATGTGTTCCCTCCTCTGCTTCTCATACCTAAGGTGCTGAAATTTATAAGACGTAGAGGAGTAAGAACTATACTCATGGCTCCGGATTGGCCAAGAAGGACTTGGTACCCGGAACTTCAAGAGATGCTTACAGAGGTCTTATGGCCTCTGCCGCTAAGAAGGGACTTGCTTCAGCAAGTACCATGTCTGTTCCAAGACTTACCGCAGCTGCGTTTGTCGGCATGGCGGTGGAAAGCCGGATCCTAAGGGAAAAAGGCATTCCGGAAGAGGTCATTCCTACCCTGGTCAAAGCCAGAAAGGAGGTGACCGCACAACATTATCACCACATGTGGCGAAAATATGTTGCGTGGTGTGAGGCCAGGAAGGCCTCACAAAGAAATTTCAACTCGGTCGTTTCCTGCATTTCCTGCAAACAGGAGTGTCTATGGGCCTCAAATTGGGGTCCATTAAGGTTCAAATTTCGGCCCTGTCGATTTTCTTCCAGAAAGAATTGGCTTCAGTTCCTGAAGTCCAGAAGTTGTCAAGGGAGTATTGCATATACAACCCCCTTTTGTGCCTCCAGTGGCACTGTGGGATCTCAACGTAGTTCTGGGATTCCTCAAATCACATTGGTTTAAAACCAGTCAAATCTGTGGATTTGAAGCATCTCACAGGAAAAGTGACCATGCTCTTGGCCCTGGCCTGGACCAGGCGAGTGTCAAATTGGTGGTTTTTTCTCAAAAAAGCCCATATCTGTTTGTCCATTCGGACAGGGCAGAGCTGCGGACTCGTCCCCAGTTCTCTCCCTAAGGTGGTGTCAGTGTTTTACCTGAACCAGCTTATTGTGGTGCCTTGCACCTACTAGGGACTTGGAGGACTCCAAGTTGCTAGATGTTGTCAGGGCCCTGAAAATATGTTCCAGGACGGCTGGAGTCAGGAAAACTGACTTGCTGTTATCCTGTATGCACCCAACAAACTGGGTGCTCTTGCTTCTAAGCAGACTATTGCTAGTTGGATGTGTAATACAATTCAGCTTGCACATTCTGTGGCAGGCCTGCCACAGCCAAAATATGTAAATGCCCATTCCACAAGGAAGGTGGGCTCATCTTGGGCGGCTGCCCGAGGGGTCTCGGCTTTACAACTTTGCCGAGCAGCTACTTGGTCAGGGGCAAACACGTTTGCTAAATTCTACAAATTTGATACCCTGGCTAAGGAGGACCTGGAGTTCTCTCATTCGGTGCTGCAGAGTCATCCGCACTCTCCCGCCCGTTTGGGAGCTTTGGTATAATCCCCATGGTCCTTTCAGGAACCCCAGCATCCACTAGGACGATAGAGAAAATAAGAATTTACTTACCGATAATTCTATTTCTCGGAGTCCGTAGTGGATGCTGGGCGCCCATCCCAAGTGCGGATTATCTGCAATACTTGTACATAGTTACAAAAATCGGGTTATTATTGTTGTGAGCCATCTTTTCAGAGGCTCCGCTGTTATCATACTGTTAACTGGGTTTAGATCACAAGTTGTACGGTGTGATTGGTGTGGCTGGTATGAGTCTTACCCGGGATTCAAAATTCCTCCCTTATTGTGTACGCTCGTCCGGGCACAGTACCTAACTGGCTTGGAGGAGGGTCATAGGGGGAGGAGCCAGTGCACACCACCTGATCGGAAAGCTTTACTTTTGTGCCCTGTCTCCTGCGGAGCCGCTATTCCCCATGGTCCTTTCAGGAACCCCAGCATCCACTACGGACTCCGAGAAATAGAATTATCGGTAAGTAAATTCTTATTTTATAAAGGGACAGGTGTCTCTAAGATGGGTGCAGCTGTATAGCAGGGGCCAAGGGTGCACTTATATACCAGGTGCTTAGGTGTCTCTGAGACAGGGGTACAGCTATTTATAAAGGGACAGGTGTCTCTAAGATGGGTGCAGCTGTATAGCAGGGGCCAAGGGTGCACTTATATACCAGGTGCTTAGGTGTCTCTGAGACAGGGGTACAGCTATTTATAAAGGGACAGGTGTCTCTAAGATGGGTGCAGCTGTATAGCAGGGGCCAAGGGTGCACTTATATACCAGGTGCTTAGGTGTCTCTGAGACAGGGGTACAGCTATTTATAAAGGGACAGGTGTCTCTAAGATGGGTGCAGCTGTATAGCAGGGGCCAAGGGTGCACTTATATACCAGGTGCTTAGGTGTCTCTGAGACAGGGGTACAGCTATTTATAAAGGGACAGGTGTCTCTAAGATGGGTGCAGCTGTATAGCAGGGGCCAAGGGTGCACTTATATACCAGGTGCTTAGGTGTCTCTGAGACAGGGGTACAGCTATTTATAAAGGGACAGGTGTCTCTAAGATGGGTGCAGCTGTATAGCAGGGGCCAAGGGTGCACTTATATACCAGGTGCTTAGGTGTCTCTGAGACAGGGGTACAGCTATTTATAAAGGGACAGGTGTCTCTAAGATGGGTGCAGCTGTATAGCAGGGGCCAAGGGTGCACTTATATACCAGGTGCTTAGGTGTCTCTGAGACAGGGGTACAGCTATTTATAAAGGGACAGGTGTCTCTAAGATGGGTGCAGCTGTATAGCAGGGGCCAAAGGGTGCACTTATATACCAGGTGCTTAGGTGTCTCTGAGACAGGGGTGCAGCTGGGGGACAAGTTGCTGGGACTGACCCGTTCTTAGCAGATGCTGTGTCTCTCTCTCTCTCTGTCTGCCACGCTGGCCACCTTGAAGGTGAGCAGCTGGAACATGAACAGCTCTTCTTGGGCGTGGTTATGCAGCCATCCAAAGTACCGCTCCTTATGGTCTGATTCTTATTTGGCGATTGATGTCTATGTGACAACAGAGACAGCCGCAGCTTGCCAATAATAATCAGCCTGATTCTTGTTGGCTGCTGGGTCGTGTCAATAGTCAATCATGTATTCCTTTCATCCACCATTTTATTCTTTTTGTAAGTCAACTTGTAGAGTGTGTGTTCTACATGACTGACCTCGGCATCCCGACTTTAAGATTGCCGACAGGGACCTGGGTAATTAATTTACCCCTACCCTAACCCACCTGTTGTGGCGACTAGAGAAGGACACAGACCCCCCCCTGGTGCCTATCCCTAACCCACACCCCAGGCCCTAACCCTCACCCCAATACTTATCCTCGGGATGCTGTTGGTTGGGGTTCCAGCGCTGGGACTCCGAGTGGAGTCAGTCACCTGGACTGCCGGCATCCAGCGCTCCGGGGATGCTGACTGCATCCCCTTGTAGAGACTGTTCTCTCAGCAATGTATTTGCAGGGACTGTTAGCAATTGGTTTCCAGAATCATGGCATTCTGTGTAATTACAGGAGCTAAAGCTGTATTTGCTAGAAACCCACTGTGTAAGAGCAGTTGAATGTAACAGGGTGATCACATACTTCATAGAAGTTTTAATTTCTAGAAGCCATTTATTATGCATAACAGAGAATATAAAGGCTGGAGAGCATATGGCTGTCACAAGCTCCTGCAGTATGTATGGGGTTGGTAGAGGTTGGTGTGTGCTGTTGGGGGCTAAAGGTTAATGTAGTGTGCTGTTGGTTGTGCCATATTCTGTGGAGGGTCTCAGGTCAGTGCAGTGTGGGAGCATGAGCTGGTGCACTGTATTATTGCGAGTGGGGACACAGGATTGTGCAGTATACGTACTATGGGGAGCCATAAGTTGGTGCAGTCTGCTGTTGGATGTACCACATGCTATGGGGAGTCTCATGCTGTGCAATGTTCTATGGGGAGACCACAGGAGGGCACAGTGTGTTATGGGGAGGTCACAGTTGGGCAGTGAAGCTGGGACGCCATTTGTGGCCACAGTCTGCTATGAGGAGGCACAGGAGGGACTATTGAGGGTACCACGTGCTTACGTAAAGTGCCGTGGAGGCACAGCTTATCATGTAAGCTGCTTTCAAAAGGAGGTACACATGGGCATAGTGTGCTATAGGGAAGCCACACACAGGCTGGCACTATGTGCTGTTGTGAGACCACACATTGGTGGGTACAGTGTGCTTGTTACAAGGCCTCACATATGCAGGTACACTGGGTTATGGGCCTAATTCAGATCTGATCGCAGCAGCAAATTTGTTAGCTAATGGGCAAAACCATGTGCACTGCAGGGGGGGGGGGGATATAACGTGCAGAGAGATTTAGATTTGGATGGGGTGTGTTCAAACTGAAATCTGCAGTGTAAAAATAAAAAAAAAAAGCAGCCAGTATTTACCCTGCATAGGAACAATATAACCCACCCAAATCTAACTCTCTCTGCACATGTTATATCTGCCTGCCCTGCAGTGCACATGGTTTTTCCAATTAGATGACAAATTTGCTGCTGCGAGCAGATCTGTATTACCCCCTATGATGCACTATTGACTGGTAAAGTGTGCAATTGAGAGGCCAAACATAGGCGAGCACTGTGTTAGCAAAAAGCCACACACATGCAAGGGATGCTAGGGGGAGGCCGCATACATGTGAATACCATGTGCCAGGAGGGAGCTGCACACACAGGCCAACACAATGTGTCACACTATGGGGGGAACTCAGTTGGGTGCAAGGTTTAGCAATATAAAATATGTGCTAATGTGAAGTGGGGGCTGCAGCCTGATAGACTATATTTATCACTTAAGCAGTTTAATGTTTAGTATATTGGGTGATTCTGGAGATTATTAGGTATTAAGTTATTTTTCTATTAAATGTGTTACATTGGTCTATTTTTTTAAATAATTGCAACACTGACTTTCATCTGTTATTATTGCTTAGTGCAGCAATGCAAGATGTGTTACTACTACAATTTATTATTATTATTATTATTATTATTATTATTATTATTATTATTATTATTATTATTGTACTAGTAGCAGTAGTAGTGATGTCCTTCACACAATTTGAAAATGCCACCTTCACTGGAATCGTAATGCTTCGGCTAAAGGGCGATGTGCATTCTCATGTT
This sequence comes from Pseudophryne corroboree, assembly GCF_028390025.1. NCBI lineage: Eukaryota > Metazoa > Chordata > Amphibia > Anura > Myobatrachidae > Pseudophryne > Pseudophryne corroboree. The sequence continues at coordinate 340,952,371 of NC_086446.1, forward strand.
AAAATTCCAACTGCAAACTGGAGAGGTGGCACACTCACAAAAAGGGTCTGTCTGTTTAGAGGGAGGAGCAAGACACAAAGCCAGCCAAAGAGAGGCAGGACCTCTCTGCACACTCTCTAGTTAAAGAGCAACAAGCGATAACCCCTTTCCTGCTCTTTTTGTTTCTATAACCGAGTTTTCAGTGCTTAATAATTAGACCCATAATCTCCTAGCACCTAAAATATTTTGGGGTAATTCAGTAATGAGCTATGCGCCATCAGACATCACTGTGATGTCCAGCTGCGTACATTAGTGTTCAGTATCTTCGCTCGTTTTTCTACACACATCTTTGGAGTCATGGAGTACATTCATCTGGTCATTTAGTGCTTTGAGGCAGCAGTGCTAGCCATTACACAGTGCTGAGGTCATGGGTTCAATTCCCACCATGGCCCTAACAGTGTGGAGTTTGTATATTCTCCCCGTGCTAGCTTGAGTTCCTCTGGGTACTCCGGTTTCCTCCCACAATCCAAAAATATGCTGGTGGGTTGGCTCCTGGCAAAAATGAATCCTAGTGTGTGTTTGTTTGTTTGTGTGTGTATGTGTTTCGGGCAGACTGGATGGGCCAAGTGGTTAGAATCTGCTATAAAATACTGTGTTTCTATGTAAATGTATGAATATGAAACAGGGCAAAGAAATATAGATTAAAGGAGAAAACTGAAAGTATATGAACCCTAATCCTAATGTAGTATGGTATCAATGGACATGTATAACAATAAGGACATTACAAGGTATGGTGATATGGAACAGGTAAAAGGTTCATTAAAATGCAGATTTACATAAATGTCTAAATATTCTATACTGTTTGACAATATATAGCGCCACCTGCTGCTCTTGACTGTGATTTACTCACAGCAGCCCTGGAAAATGTTTATAAAAGTTTTATATAGTTGTTACTCTGTCAGTTCTTTTCAGTGGGTGTAGTATGGTATGATGGCGGCCGGGATCCCGGCGACCAGCATTCCGGCGCCGTAATCCTGACCACCGGCATACCGACAGCTGGGCGAGCGCAAATGAGCCCCTTGCGGGCTCGCTGCACTCTCCACGCTGCGGGCACGGTGGCGCGCTACACGCTATTTATTCTCCCTCCAGGGGGGTTGTGGACCCCCAAGAGGGAGAATAGGTGTTAGTATGCAGGGTGTCGAGATTATGGCGCCGGGATCCCAACAGCCGGCATACTGAATGCCACCCCCTTTTCAGTTTATTGCTTTAGGCACCTCAGACTATGGTCTCTGTCGTTTGCATAAAAGCATTTTTTTCCCTCATACCGTCATTGCTAAGTGCTTAGGGCGGTATCCTATTAGCTAAGGATTCCCCCGGGGCTATCCTATTAGCCCTGTAAACCAGCACTTATTGCGGAATCCCCAATAACCAGCCCCCCGGACACCCATTTATCGGCCCTGAACACATGGGTCTGCGATGTTATCACGGATCCCATGTATTATCGCCCGATAATGGGTGAGTTACCACATGTAGCGTTATCGGGCTAAAAAGCCCGTTATTACCGTGTGTTAACTCACTGCTCCTAATAGGATACCATCCTTAGTCTTTTTGAATTGACAGTAACATCTTATTTTTTTTATTTTTTTATGCAGCTTGGCTTCCATCACTGCAGTGTGTCCGTCATGGCTCCAAAGCTGTCACTCGTCACAAAAAGGCTATACACTTCGAGAGGCAGAAGATTTTGGCACTCACAGAATACATTGCGCCTAAACCAGTTTTCGATGAAGCCTGTGTGAAACCCAAGGACCGAGCTGCTGACACAGACAAGGTAGTATTGAGGTATACTCCCCAAAGAATTTCCCCAAGGCACTGCAAAGAGCTAGATAGCTCCATGAACAAATACAAGAATAGGGGAATAAGTTAAACAGTTGCTAATTTATGTGGCGCATGCTTAAGGGTATTCGATTAGTGAGGTGCTGGCGCTTCAGGTCTTTCTCTGGATCCTTGTAAACACCATAAAGGTTTTCAGGAAAATTTGCAATGTTACTGTATCGTAATTATCAATGCGCGGAATCATTGACTACCCCCTCTTAGAGGACTGATACAAATTGTTGGCTGGAAATCAGAGGAGGATATGTATTGAGGAGGCCATATACTGTAGCTATCATGGAAAGTTAATTCTGGACGGAACAGCTGCAAGCAGACCCAAAGCCACCTGTTTTCCGCCACCAAGTAAGATGATATAAAGCCCAGCCGGTTACATAATGTATAACTAGTTTGAGCAACTGAGTTGAAACTTTGCCGGACAACAGTAGTACAAGTTTGTTATTTGCTGCCTTTTATATGTAATAGGGCTCTCAAGATTATCCTGCTATCAAGTTTAAAGAGTACAAATAAAAATGTTTTTGTACCAACCAATTAAATATTTATAAAAAGATTTACTTTGCAAAATAAACCTCACAGATAGTCATATTAAGGAGCTATCCCTTAAAAATGTGCAAAAAGTATAAATTGTATTACACATTGTCCTATCTATAAAATCACCCTCACTATCACAGCATCTTTGGCAATATGCGTTTCAAGTTGACCTTGTAAAGAGGGAACACTCTATATCAGACATGAGCAGTTATCAACATATGAGGCAAACAGATACTGTCCCCACATAACCTCCACCCCCCCTTCCCATTATGGACACCACCCACCAAGAATTTCTATAATATTTGAGTGTCCATAACAAAGAGAAAATAATTATCGCGTTTGCTCGCAGAGATGGTCACAACTTGCTACAGATTTACAGAATGAGTAACATCATAATGGATTCCTACTTTAAATATTCAGTTGTTTTTTAATAAAACATTGCCTGTTCAGGACCTGCCTTGTATACTGGCCACCAGGCAATGGGCTCTGCCTGGTACACTGTCCACCAGGCAATGGGCTCTGCATTATACACTGACCACAAGGCAGTGGGCTCTGCATCATACATTGATCACATGGCAAAGGGTTCTGCCTTGTACACCAGTCACTAGGCAATGGGCTCTGCCTAGCATACTGGCTCCCAGGCAGTGGGCTCTGCCTTGTACACTGGTTCCCAGGCAGTGGGCCCTGCCTTGTACACTGGTTCCCAGGCAGTGGGCTCTGCATTATACACTGACCACAAGGCAGTGGGCTCTGCATCATACATTGATCACATGGCAAAGGGTTCTGCCTTGTACACTGGTCACTAGGCAATGGGCTCTTCCTAGCATACTGGCTCCCAGGCAGTGGGCTCTGCCTTGTACACTGGTTCCCAGGCAGTGGGCTCTGCCTTGTACACTGGTTCCCAGGCAGTGGGCTCTGCCTTGTACACTGGCCACCAGGCAGTGGGCTCTGCCTTTTACACTGGCCACCAAGCAGTGGGCTCTGCCTTGTACACTGGTCACCCGGCAGTGGGCTCTGCCTTGTACACTGGTCACCCGGCAGTGGGCTCTGCCTTGTACACTGGCCACCAGACAGTGGGCTCTGCCTTGTACACTGGCCACCAGGCAGTGAGCTCGGCATTGTATACTGGCCACCAGGCAGTGAGCTCGGCATTGTACACTGTCCACCAGGGAATGAGCTCGGCATTGTACACTGTCCACCAGGGAATGAGCTCGGCATTGTACAATGGCCACCAGGCAATGAGCTTGGCATTGTACACTGGCCACCAGGCAATGAGCTTGGCATTGTACACTGGCCACCAGGCAATGGGCTCCAGTAGGGTATTATAATTATTGTAATGACCAATGCATGGGGCTCTCTCGGTGCTGGGTTTGGGGTTTGCATTAAAGTGCCAAAACAGTTTGTTTTGCCATTAATTGTAATTTCTCTGACGTCCTAGTGGATGCTGGGAACTCCGTAAGGACCATGGGGAACAGCGGCTCCGCAGGAGACTGGGCACAAAAAGTAAAAGCTTTAGACTAGCTGGTGTGCACTGGCTCCTCCCCCTATGACCCTCCTCCAAGCCTCAGTTAGATTTTTCTGCCCGAACGAGAAGGGTGCAAGCTAGGTGGCTCTCCTGAGCTGCTTAGAAGTAAAAGTTTAAATAGGTTTTTTATTTTCAGTGAGTCCTGCTGGCAACAGGCTCACTGCATCGTGGGACTAAGGGGAGAAGAAGCGAACTCACCTGACTGCAGAGTGGATTGGGCTTCTTGGCTACTGGACATTAGCTCCAGAGGGACGATCACAGGTTCAGCCTGGATGGGTCCCGGAGCCGCGCCGCCGGCCCCCTTACAGAGCCAGAAGAGCGAAGAGGTCCGGAGAAAGCGGCGGCAGAAGACGTTCCTGTCTTCAAATAAGGTAGCGCACAGCACTGCAGCTGTGCGCCATTGCTCTCAGCACACTTCACACTCCGGTCACTGAGGGTGCAGGGCGCTGGGGGGGAGCGCCCTGAGACGCAATAAAAACGATATAAAAACCTTATATGGCTAAAAAAAATGCATCACATATAGCTCCTGGGCTATATGGATGCATTTATCCCCTGCCAGTTTCCTGAAAAAAGCGGGAGAAAAGGCCGCCGTGAAGGGGGCGGAGCCTTTCTCCTCAGCACATGAGCGCCATTTTCTTTCACAGCTCCGCTGGAAGGACGGCTCCCTGACTCTCTCCCCTGCAGACTACAGAAACAGGGTAAAACAAGAGAGGGGGGGCACTATTGGCAGCTAATATATAATACAGCAGCTATAAAGGGAGTAACACTTATATAAGGTTATCCCTGTATATATATAGCGCTCTGGTGTGTGCTGGCAAACTCTCCCTCTGTCTCCCCAAAGGGCTAGTGGGGTCCTGTCCTCTATCAGAGCATTCCCTGTGTGTGTGCTGGGTGTCGGTACGATTGTGTCGACATGTATGAGGAGGAAAATGATGTGGAAGCAGAGCAATTGCCTGTGTTAGTGATGTCACCCCCTAGGAAGTCGACACCTGACTGGATGGTAGTAATTAAAGAATTACGTGACAATGTCAGCACTTTGCAAAAAACTGTTGACGACATGAGACAGCCGACAAATCAATTAGTGCCTGTTCAGGCGTCTCAGACACCGTCAGGGGCGCTAAAACGCCCGTTACCTCAGATGGTCGACACAGACCCTGACACGGATACTGAATCCAGTGTCGACGGTGACGAGACAAACGTAATGTCCAGTAGGGCCACACGTTACATGATCACGGCAATGAAGGAGGCATTGAACATTTCTGACACTACAAGTACCACAAAAAAAAGGGTATTATGTGGGGTGTGAAAAAACTACCAGTAGTTTTTCCTGAGTCAGATGAATTAAATGAGGTGTGTGATAAAGCGTGGGTTTCCCCCGATAAAAAACTGCTGATTTCTAATAAATTATTGGCACTATACCCTTTCCCGCCAGAGGTTAGGGCACGTTGGGAAACACCCCCTAGGGTAGATAAGGCGCTCACACGCTTATCAAAACAAGTGGCGTTACCGTCTCCTGATACGGCCGCTCTCAAGGAACCAGCTGATAGAAGGCTGGAAAATATCTTAAAAGGTATATACACACATACCGGTGTTATACTGCGACCAGCGATCGCCTCAGCCTGGATGTGCAGCGCTGGAGTGGCTTGGTCGGATTCCCTGACTGAAAATATTGATACCCTGGATAGGGACAGTATATTATTAACTATAGAGCATTTAAAGGATGCATTACTATATATGCGAGATGCACAGAGGGATATTTGCACCCTGGCATCTAGAGTAAGTGCGATGTCCATTTCTGCCAGAAGAACGTTATGGACGCGACAGTGGTCAGGTGATGCGGATTCCAAACGACATATGGAAGTATTGCCGTATAAAGGGGAGGAGTTATTTGGGGTCGGTCTATCGGACCTGGTGGCCACGGCAACGGCTGGAAAATCCACCTTTTTACCCCAGGTCACCTCTCAGCAGAAAAAGACACCGTCTTTTCAAACCCAGTCCTTTCGTCCCTATAAGGGCAAGAGGGAAAAAGGCCGCTCATTCCTGCCCCGGGGCAGAGGAAGGGGAAAAAGACTGCACCATGCAGCCTCTTCCCAGGAGCAGAAGCCCTCCCCCGCTTCTGCCAAGTCCTCAGCATGACGCTGGGGCTCTGCAAGCAGACTCGGGCACGGTGGGGGGCCGTCTCAAGAATTTCAGCGCGCAGTGGGCTCACTCGCAAGTGGACCCCTGGATCCTGCAGGTAGTATCACAGGGGTACAAATTGGAATTCGAGACGTCTCCCCCTCGCCGGTTCCTGAAGTCTGCTCTACCAACGTCTCCCTCCGACAGGGAGGCAGTATTGGAAGCTATTCACAAGCTGTATTCCCAGCAGGTGATAATCAAGGTACCCCTCCTACAACAGGGAAAGGGGTATTATTCCACGCTGTTTGTGGTACCGAAGCCGGACGGCTCGGTGAGACCAATTTTAAATCTAAAATCTTTGAACACTTACATAAAAAGGTTCAAATTCAAGATGGAGTCACTCAGAGCAGTGATAGCGAACCTGGAAGAAGGGGACTATATGTATTCTCTAGACATCAAGGATGCTTATCTCCATGTCCCAATCTACCCTTCTCACCAAGGGTACCTCAGGTTTGTGATTGTCCACGGCACCACGGGTCTTTACCAAGGTAATGGCCGAAATGATGATTCTTCTTCGAAGAAAAGGCGTATTAATTATCCCTTACTTGGACGATCTCCTGATAAGGGCAAGGTCCAGGGAACAGTTAGAGGTCGGAGTAGCACTATCTCAGGTAGTGCTACGTCAGCACGGGTGGATTCTAAATATCCCAAAATCACAGCTGATTCCAACAACACGTCTACTGTTCCTAGGGATGATTCTGGACACAGTCCAGAAAAAGGTGTTTCTCCCGGAGGAGAAGGCCAGGGAGTTATCCGAGCTAGTCAGGAACCTCCTAAAACCAGGACAAGTGTCAGTGCATCAGTGCACGAGAGTCCTGGGAAAAATGGTGGCTTCTTACGAAGCGATTCCATTCGGAAGATTCCATGCAAGAACTTTTCAGTGGGATCTGCTGGACAAATGGTCCGGATCGCATCTTCAGATGCATCAGCGGATAACCCTATCTCCAAGGACAAGGGTATCTCTCCTGTGGTGGTTACAGAAGGCTCATCTTCTAGAGGGCCGCAGATTCGGCATTCAGGATTGGATGCTGGTAACCACGGATGCCAGCCTGAGAGGCTGGGGAGCAGTCACACAGGGAAGAAATTTCCAGGGCTTGTGGTCAAGCATGGAAACGTCTCTTCACATAAATATCCTAGAGCTAAGGGCCATTTACAATGCCCTAAGTCAAGCAAGGCCTCTGCTTCAGGGTCAACCGATATTGATCCAGTCGGACAACATCACGGCTGTCGCCCACGTAAACAGACAGGGCGGCACAAGAAGCAGGAGGGCAATGGTAGAAGCTGCAAGGATTCTCCGCTGGGCGGAAAATCATGTGATAGCACTGTCAGCAGTGTTCATTCCGGGAGTGGACAACTGGGAAGCAGACTTCCTCAGCAGACACGACCTCCACCCGGGGGAGTGGGGACTTCATCCAGAAGTCTTCCAAGTGATTGTAAACCGTTGGGAAAAACCAAAGGTGGACATGATGGCGTCCTGTCTCAACAAGAAACTGGACAGATATTGCGCCAGGTCAAGGGACCCTCAGGCAATAGCGGTGGACGCTCTGGTAACTCCGTGGGTTTTCCAGTCGGTATATGTGTTCCCTCCTCTTCCTCTCATACCAAAAGTACTGATAATCATAAGAAGGAGAGGAGTAAGAACGATACTCGTGGCTCCGGATTGGCCAAGAAGAACTTGGTACCCGGAGCTGCAAGAGATGCTCACGGAGGACCCGTGGCCTCTACCTCTAAGGAAGGACCTGCTCCAGCAGGGACCTTGTCTGTTCCAAGACTTACCGCGGCTGCGTTTGACGGCATGGCGGTTGAACGCCGGATCCTGAAGGAAAAAGGCATTCCAGATGAAGTCATCCCTACCCTGATCAAGGCCAGGAAGGATGTAACTGCAAAACATTATCATCGCATTTGGCGAAAATATGTTGCGTGGTGTGAGGCCAAGAAGGCCCCTACGGAGGAATTTCAACTGGGTCGTTTCCTACATTTCCTGCAAGCAGGATTGTCTATGGGCCTAAAATTAGGATCCATTAAGGTTCAAATTTCGGCCCTGTCGATCTTCTTCCAGAAAGAACTGGCTTCAGTGCCTAAAGTTCAGACGTTTGTCAAAGGGGTACTGCATATACAGCCTCCTTTTGTGCCTCCAGTGGCACCTTGGGATCTCAATGTAGTTTTAGGGTTCCTAAAATCACATTGGTTTGAACCACTTGCCACAGTGGATTTGAAATATCTCACATGGAAAGTGGTAATGCTGTTGGCCCTGGCTTCAGCCAGGCGCGTATCAGAATTGGCGGCTTTATCCTATAAAAGCCCTTACCTGATATTTCATTCGGATAGGGCGGAATTGAGGACTCGTCCTCAATTTCTCCCTAAGGTGGTTTCAGCGTTTCACATGAATCAACCTATTGTGGTACCTGTGGCTACTAGGGACTTGGAGGACGCCAAGTTGCTGGACGTAGTCAGGGCCCTGAAAATATATGTTTCCAGGACGGCTGGAGTCAGAAAATCTGACTCGCTGTTTATACTGTATTCACCCAACAAGCTGGGTGCTCCTGCTTCTAAGCAGATGATTGCTCGTTGGATTTGTAGTACAATTCAACTTGCACATTCTGTGGCAGGCCTGCCACAGCCAAAATCTGTTAAAGCCCATTCCACAAGGAAGGTGGGCTCATCTTGGGCGGCTGCCCGAGGGGTCTCGGCTTTACAACTTTGCCGAGCAGCTACTTGGTCAGGGGAAAACACGTTTGCTAAATTCTACAAATTTGATACCCTGGCTGAGGAGGACCTGGAGTTCTCTCATTCGGTGCTGCAGAGTCATCCGCACTCTCCCGCCCGTTTGGGAGCTTTGGTATAATCCCCATGGTCCTTACGGAGTTCCCAGCATCCACTAGGACGTCAGAGAAAATAAGAATTTACTTACCGATAATTCTATTTCTCGTAGTCCATAGTGGATGCTGGGCGCCCATCCCAAGTGCGGATTGTCTGCAATACTTGTATATAGTTATTGTTACAAACAAATCGGGTTGTTTATTGTTGGAAGCCATCTTTTCAGAGGCTCCTACGGTTATCATACTGTTAACTGGGTTCAGATCACGAGTTGTACGGTGTGATTGGTGTGGCTGGTATGAGTCTTACCCGGGATTCAAGATCCTTCCTTATTATGTACGCTCGTCCGGGCACAGTATCTTAACTGAGGCTTGGAGGAGGGTCATAGGGGGAGGAGCCAGTGCACACCAGCTAGTCTAAAGCTTTTACTTTTTGTGCCCAGTCTCCTGCGGAGCCGCTGTTCCCCATGGTCCTTACGGAGTTCCCAGCATCCACTACGGACGACGAGAAATAGAATTATCGGTAAGTAAATTCTTATTTTTATAACTAATTAAAATTTTCGGAATTTTCAGGAAAACCTACTGGAGAGGTTCCAGTGTTCCCAGCTAGAGGCAGTTCTCCGGGATAGTAAAATGGTGGCTGTGTTTCAGCGCAACTCGCTTGCAGCGGATGATTTTCTACTTCTTAAACACAGGCTTTTTAAGCATGAAATCTACATTAAGCTCTTTTCTAACCAGGTAGTAATGTTAAAAAAGACATAATAGAAGGGCATAGAGATGTTCTGGGAATCGTTCACTCTGCTTTCTCTTATTCCAGGTCATAAGAAAAACTTTGGCCCAATCCCATCTCCAGGCCATGCTGCCACTATTCATCGGACAGACCTTTTTAGTAGTGAGTCACCAGCCAAAGGCGAAGGAGATGTTACAGACAGCGCGGAATGTGTCACAGATAGTGCTACTGGGTATGCGTCCTGTTCATGGAATGTGTAGTTGCACCAAAATTCAGAATATTTAGACAGGTTAAAGAATCATCTAGGCTTATTTGCACCAGGGATGTATATGCTAGCTTTGTGTATTCCCCCTGTGTGGACTAGTCATAAACTCAGCGCTGGTGTCTGTCACCTCTTTGTCTGCCCTCTGTCACTTTCTGTCCTTTCCTTCAGCTACATCATATCTCACCTGAAATAATGTCACATGTAATTAGGTGAAAGCCTCTCTGGGCAATTATATTAGAAAAAGATTGTTGCACCTTGAGAATATCAATATAGATAGTAAGGATTATGCAGAAGACAAGGCCATCCATGACAGCTGTACAGAGTTTTACTGACATCACAGAATATAGTTAGTTTTTATAATTAAAATTGTAATTTACAGTTTATATTAGACATATACAAAGTTAAAGTTAAAAAAAACCCTCATTGTTCCTTTAATATGTATCTCTGTGTCATTCTGAGTTTGCTCCTCTTTGTAGGAGCCTGTATTGAGAATCGACTGCTAAGCAGACAAGGAGTTGTGAATTATTCCAGACTACCCAGCAAGGACGCATTGCAAAGCCAGCTTGTAGGAGCCTTAACAATGATGACCTCACAAACTTCAAATCTATTGACACATCATTCTGCACGGCTATGTCACATGCTCGAGCAACATAGCAAGGAAGAAGCCAAGAGTGCTTGAAAAAAATCTAATTATTGTCAAGGACATGATATTAATATTTACATTTAATAAAAATATTGTGTAGTGAAAAAGTTGTTGTGTATAAAATATTTTATTAATGTGACAATAGAGGACACCGAGATTCAGTGTTAATCTTTTACATACAGTAGAATGTGCTGTAATTTGCTTTGGGATCAGATGCAGTACCCCTACTCATGGTCATTGTCCTGACTTCACAGCTTCAATGTAAGGCTCATTGAATAAGTTTTACCATGTCTTTAATATGTGTCATTGGCTGTAAAACCCACAGAATGGCATGTCTGTGTCCCTGTCACATGTGTTGGGGGATCCACCTGATCTGTAAGGTGACAATCTCCTTCGTTTACTGTCTTCCACAAAGATTGCGGGGTCTCCCCATGGGATGGATTCCTCCTCTTTTGCTCGGTTGTCGTAAAAGGGATGAAACCAGCTTGAGGGTGTAGGACTTGGTTTGGGATGGTACTGTGCTGGTCCTGCCCAGGATGAGCCCAAGGTATCTGAATAATATGCAAGTGGAGGAGGCTGGGGATAACACTTCATTGCATATGCTGCAGCCATTTTGCCTGTTGTGTCATAAGGGGTGTAGTCTCGGTGTGTAGCAATACCTTGTGAAGATAGGTACCAAGGTGGTGGTTCTTTCTGCTCCATTGAGTAGAGTCGGGTGGTCTGCAGAGGGTCCTGCAAGAAGGGTGGTGGGTAACGAACTGGTGGTGATGGAGTTAGGCGTTCTCCAGATGGCGGTACACATAACCTGCAATAAGAGAAAAATAATCACTTTATTCAAGCTCATGAGCATTCAAGCATGATCACAGTAATAAACCATCGTCTGGTGGACCTGTCAAACCCATATATAACCAGCAAATGGAGAAAACGCAGCAACACTCTCCGAGTGGTGCAAGGACACAAAGTTCTAGTTCCTAGTGAAAACATAAGCTACATTTTCAGAATACATAAGCTGCAGGGGTGAGTCCTCCAGTGGTATCTTGGAGATGGTTATACGTTGCAAAGAGGTGAGCACATATTATCATTAACAGCCCTGTCCAGACATCAGCAAATATCACATTTCTACAGCGTGGTACACTCTGGTGTAGAGCAGGATCTTGATCCAGAGGCACCATCAGGCAAAGCTTTGACTGTCCCAGGATGCATTGGGGCCTCCTCTATAACCCCACCTCCAGGCACTGAGAGCTCAGTTTCGAGTGGTGCCTGCAGGCAGCAGGTCACCTAACAGGCGGGCTGCACTGGGCAGCCCTGAAAAAGCTAAGAAGACTTCAAGGGCCGCAGCACTGTTATGTCAGGGTGATATTCAGTGCTGCGTCTCCGTCACCTCCCAAGTGGCGTTGCATACTCCTGCGGCTCAGATCCCATTTGGACAACCACTGATTGTGCAAGTTGACCCAATTAAAAAGATGAGAGAGGTCTGTAATTTCCATCATAGGTATACTTCAACTGTGAGAGACAGAATCTGAAAAATAATAACTAGGAAATCACATTGTATGATTTTTAAACAATTTATTTGTATATTCTTGCGGAAAATAAATATTTGGACAATCAAAAAGTTTAACTCAATACTTTGTAATATAACCTTGGTTGGCAATTACAGAGGTCACACGTTTCCTGTAGTTCTTGACCAGGTTTGCACACACTGTAGCAGGTATTTTGGCCCACTCTTCCATGCAGATCTTCTCTAGAGCGGTCATGTTTTGGGGCTGTCGCCGGGCAACACAGACTTTCAACTCCCTCCACAGATTTTCTATTGGGTTGAGGTCTGGAGACCACTCCAGGACCTTGAAATGCTTCTTACGGAGCCACTCCTTAGTTGATATACAGGATGCTTATCTGCATATTCCTATTGCCATATCGCATCAGCAGTTCCTGTGGTCTGCTGTTTTCGACAGTCACTACCAATTCCAGGGTCTGCCGTTCAGACTGGCCACGGCTCCTTGGATCTTCCCCAAGGTTATGGCCGTGATGACGGCGCACCTTTTGTTGCCAGGGAACTCACAATCTGCTGATTCTGGTGAGTTCCCATGATGTCCTCTTCGGTCATCTACAATTGACGGTGAGTTGCTTACAAGCCTACGGATGGCTGATCAATTGGAAGAAGTCCTCGCTGGTCCCAGGTCAGAGCATAGTGCACCTAGGGGTGCTTCTGGATACACACAGTCAGAGACCTTTCCTGTCTCCAGACAAGGTCCTGAAAACCCAGGATAGGATAAGACACTTCATCCGTCACCCCAGAGTGTCAATTCACTCGGCAATGCAGGTACTTGGCCTGATGGTGTCGACGTTCAACATGGTGGAGTACGCTCAATTTCATTCCCGCCCTCTGCAACGATTAATTCTTGCCAAGTGGGACGGCCTTCCTCGTCGGATCTGATCCCAATGATCTTGTTGACTCTGGAGGTTCGTTTGTCGCTGACCTGGTGGCTCCAGGACCAGCAATTGAGCAGGGGTCATCCCTTCCGGATCCCCAACGGGGTCCTCCTGACGACGGATGCCAGTCTGAGTGGATGGGGTTCGGTGTTGGAGCAACACTCTTTTCAGGGTCGGTGGACCAAGGAAGAATCACTCCTTCCAATAAAGCTGATGGCAGTTTTCAATGCATTATCACTTGCCCTGCCTCTGGTACAGTACAGACCGGTTCAGGTACGGTAGACAACGCCACGACAGTGGCATACATAAACCATCAAGGCGGCACTCGAAGCCGCATGGCTATGAAGGAAGTGTCAAAAATCCTTTGTTGGGCTGAACTCCATCTGCCGAGTATATCAGCAGTGTTTATTTCGGGTGTCCTAAACTGGGAAGTGGACTACCTCAGTTGCCAGGACGTACATGCCGGAGAGTGGAGTCTTCATCCAGAAGTCTTTCAACCCCTCGTGTACTGGTGGGGTCTACCGGACGTAGACCTCATGCCATCTCGACACAATCACAAGGTTCCGGCCCTCGGATCAAGGACAAGGTATTCTCCAGCAGCGTTCGTAGACGCACTGGCGATTCCATGGAACTTTCAACTGCCTTACGTGTTCCCTCCAGTGTCACTCCTGCCCAGAGTTCTACGGAAGTTCAAACAGGAAGGAGGAATGCTGCTTCTAGTCGCTCCAGCATGTCCCAGAATGCTTGGTTCTCAGACCTGCAGGGTCTATCGACGGGGCATCCCCTTCTACTTCCTCAATGACCAGACCTCCTCGTACAGGGCCCTTGTCTCTGCCCAGACCTGGCCAGACTGGCTGTGACGGCGTGGCTCTTGAAGCTTCACTCCTGAGAGCCAAAGGATTTTCAGAGGCGGTTATTCAAACGATGTTGAAAGCCTGCAAACCGGCCTCTTCCCGGATTTATTACAGGGTTTGGAATTCTTACTTCACCTGGTGTGCTGAGAATTATTATGATGTCCATGGATTCAGAACTTCCAGAACTGGACTTAGGTCTTCGTCTGGCCTTCCTTAAGCTTCATATATCTGCCTTGTCGGTTTGGTTTCAGACAAAAATTGCCTCTATACCTGATGTCCAGACGTTCATTCAGGGCGTTATTCAGATGCAGCCTCCCTATGGGGGTCATTCCGAGTTGATCGCGGCTAGCAACTTTTGCAGCGCTCCGATCAGGTTAAAACTCAGCAAAACCGCATGCGTATGCACTGCAATGCGCAGGTGTGTCATACGGGTGCAAAGAGGATCGGTGCTGGGCGATGGATTTAACTAAGAATCCATTCGCACAGCCGATCGCAAGGTGATTGACAGAAAGAGGGTGTTTATGGGTGTCAACTGACCGTTTTCTGGGTGTGTTTGGAAAAATGCAGGCGTGTCCAAGTGTTTGAGGGCGGGTGTCTGACGTCAATTCCGGGACCGGACAGGCTGAAGTGATTGCAGCGGCTGAGTAAGTCCAGAGCTACTCAGAAACTGCAACAAACTTTTTTGTGCCGTCGGCTGCAAAAGCGTTTGCACACTTGCAAAGCGAAAATACACTCCCCAATAGGCGGCGACTATCTGATCGCAGCACAGCAAAAAGTTGCTAGCGAGCGATCAACTCTGAATGACCCCCTATGTCCCTCCTGTGGCTCCTTGGGATTTTTCTGTTGTGCAGAATGCTCCGCAAGAGTCTCCATTTGAATCTCTTGAATCGGTGGACCTGAAATGGCTCACAGCCAAGGTCCTGTCCTTGCTGGCCATTGGCTCTGCAAGACGGGTGTCGGACTTAGGTGCTTTATCCTGTTGTCCACCCTTTCTCATATTCCACCAGGACTGGGCGGTTCTACGTACTCGCCCCGGTTATTTGCCTAAGGTGGTGTCATCTTTTCACCTTAACCAAGAGATTGTGGTTCCGGCCTGTGGGCCTAATTCAGACCTGTTCACTCGCTTGGTTTTTTTTGCAGTCCTGCATTCACATATTCGCCGCCCACAGGGGAGTGTATTTTCGCTTTGCAAGTGTGCCTACGCATGTGTAGCAGAGCTGTACAAACAGATTTTGTTCTGTCTCTGACTAGCCCAGGTCTTACTCAGCCGCTGCGAACACTTCAGCCTGTCCGGGACCGGAATTTACATCAGGAACTTCCCTGCAAACACTTGGACATGCCTGCGTTTTTCCAATCACTCCCAGAAAACGGTCAGTTGACACCCACAAACTCCTTTTTCCTGTCAATCTCCTTGTGAATGGATCCTTTGCACAAACCCATCGCTGAGAGGCGATCCGCTTTGTACCCGTGCGACACACCTGCGCACTGCGGTGCACGCGCAATTTAGACCTGATCGCCTGCTGTACGAAAACTCAGCCTAGCGATCGGGTCTGAATTAGGCCCTTTGTCTCTTCGTATTTGTCTCCCAAAGAACGTTCTTTGGATGTGGTTAGGGCTCTCCGTGTCTATGTGGAGAGGACTGCCTCGATCAGGAGGTCAGATTCCCTTTTTGTAATGTTTGGGTTGTATGGCACTAGCTGCTGGTACCCTCTCCTGTCGTGAGATTGTGGCTCTATGTGACTAACATCTGCCTTCTCTTTTACCTGCTCCTGCATTGGACTGGTTAACGAAACTGAGCTCTCAGTGCCTGGAGGCGGAGTTATAGAGGAAGCCTCAGTGCATCCTGGGACAGTCAAAGCTTTGCTTGATGGTGCCTCTGGATCCAAGATCCCACTCTACACCCTGATGTTTTCCCTGTGGAACCCTGTGTACCTCGCAGAAAGATAGTTAACCATGGCAAGTCTACCATAACTCTCCTTTTCATATGTCTACAAGAGTTTGGAAGCTGTACTGACCCCATCATCACACTGGATACTTGTGAGTCACAGTGATCCCGGAATCCTTTAGCAAATGGATTGTGATCAATTTTCAGCTGTGTGATCTGTAAAACAATAGAATATTGTCACATTACCACATACTGGGGGTAATTCCAAGTTGATCGCAGCAGGAATTTAGTTAGCAACTGGGCAAAACCATGTGCACTGCAGGGGAGGCAGATATAACATGTGCAGAGAGAGTTAGATTTGGGTGTGGTGTGTTCAATCTGCAATCTAATTTGCAGTGTAAAAATAAAGCAGCCACTATTTACTCTGCACAGAAATAAAATAACCCACCCAAATCTAACTCTCTCTGCACATGTTATATCTGCCCCCCCTGCAGTGCACATGGTTTTGCCCAGTTGCTAACTAAATTCCTGCTGCGATCAACTTGGAATTACCCCCACTGTGCGATTCCTGCGTTTATAATAATTATTAGCATGACTCCGTTTAAATAGGTCAAATCAGGTACAGCGCAAAACTGGCTTTGGCTAGTGTGGTATGATCTGTCGATATGAGAATGCTGACCTGGTCATAATGTTGATGTTGACCATGTCGGCATTCAATATGTAGGCAGTGATGAAATGTCGACATATCATCACTGGTGGCCCTGCTCCTGATGGCTACAGTAATTTACCAGTCACAGGTCAGACCTCTGCTGCTGCAGAGTTACAGTGAGTATTCCTTACCTATTCCTAACTCTTCCTCCCTCTAGTGCCTCCTGCCCGAAGCCTAACCCTAACTTTACCTAATGTCTAACCATCCCGCCTGCGGCTAACCCTAATGTAAATACGTCACATATCGACATGCTGAGGATATCAACATGTTACCTGTCAACATTTTAACAATATGAACCTTACTGTCAACATTATAAATGTGCTACATTGTCAATGTTGACCTAATGACTACTTCCTGTCTTTGGCATTGCCTCCATTTGTACGGGTGCACATAGAGTTCTGCCAAATAGTACGTGTTTGTAAATTCAAATGGTGCCATTTACAGAAGAGCGCAAGTCTGATTTGGCTGAAAAGAAGCTCTTGGGCGGCATAAGGACGTGCCTTGTAAAGTACAGAGCAGTCGCACCAGCATGGAACAGTGGGGAAATTTGCATTCATTTTACAGAGACAAATGATTGAATTAAGATAAAAAACAGAGGTGATGATACATTATTAGGGGTGTTTCTCGTAATGTTTGAAGGCGAACCTTAGCCACTGAACAATAGCATTTGATTTTTCTTTGCGGTCCATAGCTATTCACAAAGACATTGGGGTATAAGTTACAGATAGGATCCGGGGCACCAGACAGCTTAAGCTTTGAAACTTCCAAAATGCTCCAGTCCTCTCTCCCTATACCCCGCCGCTGGCCAAGGGACTGTCAATTTGTTACTGGTGCCGGCAGGAGCCGGACGCACCGCTGGACAGTGGGGCTGCAACTTAACTGCCCCAAGCTTGATATTTTTTGTTTTTTTAACTTCAGAGTAACAGCACTTGGCTGTCTGGCTGACGCCAGCGCTGCTACTCCTACAACTCCACATCTCAGTCGTGGAGACGGACCGGAGATGCTGATGTGGGCGACTGTCCGTCCGCGACCCCACTAGGCCACCAGGGCAATACTATACTGGCTAGCTGGGGATATATATATTTATTTTCTGCTGCGGGGTACACTGGGCTCCACAAGTCTGGACAATGGGGTGTAGAGTAGGATCTTGATCCGAGGCACCAACAGGCTCAAAGCTTTGTCTGTTCCCAGAATGCACAGCGCCGCCTCCTCTATAACCCCGCCCCCCAGCACAGGAGCTCAGGCAGCCCTAAGAAAAGCTTTTTATGAGGTAAAAAGTGAAGACTTCAAGGGCAGCAGCAGGGGTAAATGTCTTCTGACATTCTCTGCTGCAGCTCCAGCTCTCCCCAGCGGCGCTGTACACTCCCGAGCCCTGGTTGCCGGGTACCTACAGCAGAGGCTCCGGTTTACTTCACGTTAGGCACACATGGCTGGGGCTCTCCAGGATCGCGTGGCCGTGCTTCGGGAGGTGGTAAGTGGGTCCCGCTCGCGGGACCCGGTCTTTATCGCGATCCGGCGCGGTCAGTGGGAGGCGGGCCGCGCACACTGGCGGTGGACACTGTGGATACAGGCGATCCAACTAGATCACCAGGGCATGGGCGCAGGTCAGGTTTTCTCTTAAAACCGATTTTAATATCGCCCACAGTACCCGGTGGTTTTGCCAGCAAGGGGGATAAGGCTTAGACCTGAAGCCCCTCCCCCAGCCCCAGGGCACCATTTCCAGCAAGTGTTACCGCCCTGGAGCTGCATCTCTGTCTTTCCTCACTCCCTGTCAGTGTCTGCGGCGCCATTACTCCTCAGCTCACTGTTCCTGGGACTGCTTGGGCAAATCCTCCTATGTAAAGCCGCCTGGTTGTCAGTGCTGTGACTTTACATGACACTTAAGTATTCTACCTGCCTTTTTAGTCAGTGTTAGTAAGAAAGAGTGCATTTAGTCAGGGGTTTATAGTACAATTACCCTGTGATATACATCCAGTTTCTTACTGTGTAGTGTTATATCTATTGACTATATAGCTGTGTAAGCTAGTCCAGTGCAGTATTATTGTCTGTAATTACCTCTGCATTGTACAAACTGTGACTATTTGTGTGTGCATTGATAGCTGAGTGGTGTCCATCTCGTGTCTTTCACTCAACTTGCTATCCCTATATTCTATAACCTGAGGGGGCTTGGTGCGTCAGGTGTTATTTAATATAGGATTTTCACAAAGATATACTGTATTACGTATTTTTCTCTGTGATTTAGTCACCATATCTCTCCTTTATCTCTGCTGGCGCTGACTACACTGCGCAGGGGTTTGGGTTTAGGGATATAGTGCTGCTAATAATTGTACTGTGTTACCTCATACTGCAAGTTATATCATGTCTGCTTCTGAGGGTAACGGTTCTGGGGCGGAACACACTGCTGGTGTTTCTGAAGCCACAGGCATATATGGGGAGAATATAGCAGCTGTGGGCTCTGGTTCTGGGGGCTCCTTGCCCCCCAGTGGGACTGTGGCAACGGAGGCACATACTGACCCTCCGTGGCCCGCTTTTTCCACGCTTCTGCATGCGCTAGTTCATAAACTAACACCGCCTATGGGACCCCCAATGCCGGTACAACCGTATGTGGTCCCTGCAGCTAACCCGCCGTGGGCAGACGATTTATCTGCTCAATTAAAGAAGTTGAACCAGTACCTGACTACTAAAAAGTCTGACCAGCGCTCGCCTAAGTCCAAGAGGTCCTCTAAGCGAGCGCTCGTCTCCTCACAATCCACTGCTGTCACTGACACCTCGTCTGATGAAGACAGCACATACACTGACCCCACAGGTTCTGACTCAGATACGGCTGATGGGCAGGGTAGTTCACATGTGGATGTTCCTGATCTTTTGGAGGCTCTCAAGTTAATTCTGCAGATTACGGATGATCCCGAGCCATCCGTTCCTCCTAAGAAACCAGATAGGTTCAAGCGTCAGAAGGTGATTAAACAAGTTTTACCTCACTCTGACCACCTAGTGGATATACATCAGGAACCCTGGCAAAGCCCGGGTACGCAGTTTGTGCCTCAAAAGAAGATGCTGGCTCGCTATCCCCTCGCGCCAGAGCTGTCAAAGAATTGGGAAACGCCTCCTCCAGCAGACTCGCATGTGGCTAGGATGGTGGTTTC